>NC_067484.1:58910048-59240243 GCF_947179515.1 Apodemus sylvaticus | reverse complement strand
ATTCTCTGCATCCTGCTGATACATATTTTTATATAATTGTGGATGTATCTGCATCTATTTGTGTCAGCTGCTGGGTGGAGTGCCTCAGAGGACAGCCATGTTAGTCTTCTGTCTTAAGCATACCTGGGTATCATTAATAGTGTTGGAGATTGGTGCTTGCCCGTGGGATGGGTCTTAAGTTGGGCTGGTTATTTGTTGTCCTTTCCCTCAGTCTCTGCTCCATCCTCCATCCCTACATTTCTTGTGGACAGGATACATTTTGTGCCTAGAGTTTGGTGGGTGCGTTTGTGTCAATATCACTCTATGGAATTATTGTGAGAGGGTGTGACGAGCAGGCGGGAAGTGACCAGTGTGTAAAGTGAATAAGTTAACAAAAAACTAAAACAATAATGGAGTTGTATTGTCAGTTTTGTTTTTCAACTTGATAGAGGCTGGAGTTATCACAGAGAAAGGAATCTCAGTTGAGGAAATGTCTCCATGAGATAATATTAGTATGGTTGCTCATCAGCTGTAAGGCATTTTCTCAATTAGTCATCAATGGTGGGAGGGCCAATTGTTGGTGGTGCTGTCCCTGGGCTGGTAGTCTTGGACTCTATAAGAAAGCAAGCTGAGCAAGTCAGGAGAACAATCCAGTAAGTCACATCCCTCCAAGAACTCTACATTAGCTCTTGTTTCCTGACCTGCTTGACTTCCAGCCCTGACTTGCTTTGGTGATGAACAACAGTGTGAAGTGTTAGATGAATAAAGCTAGCCAGGCAGTCCTGGCACAAATCTTTAATCCCAGCACTTGGGAGGCACAGGCAGGTGGATTTCTGAGTTTGAGGCCAGCCTGCTCTACAGTCATTTCCAGAACAACTAGGGTTATAAGGCAAACCGTAGTTCAAAAAAACAAAATAAAAACAACAACAACAATAACAACAACAGCTATCTAGAGAGAAAAAGCTGCTTGGTAATCTCCAAACTGAGCAAATTAAAAAAAAAAAAAAAAAACAAGCAGTCTCCCAGCTGCCTTGAGCCAAACAGGTCATCAGCTTGGACAACTGATTTGAGTTTGTTTTCAACCGTTGACACACACCCCTTCTCTTAGAACCCCTCTTTAAGCCAAGGTTGGTCCTTGGCAGTTATAGATGACACTAATTATTTTAGAAAATTTTGTGGTTGTTTAAGCATTTATTCTAGCATAGAATTCTCCACTATATACTTTATTTGGATCAGAGCGTTAGACTTCCATTGGACACTCAGTTTAGAACACTTAGTGGGTATTTGTGTACTTGGTCCACCTGTCTGGCTTTCCTAGGAATAAAAATGCTTGTATATCATTGGCAGCTGCTTGAACCTAATCCAGACCAAAGCTTTTTTTCACTTGACTGACATTCAGAATTTCCCTTACATGAGTGAAATGAACTGGGACACAGTCCTGCAGAAGATGCTCATTCTAGGCTTTGTTCAACGGTGAGTCAAGCCTTACAAGTCCAAAATGTTCCCACACTCTTTTCCCATTACTCGGTGCACAAGTCCACCCTGGGTCACACTTGATGAGTATACCAGTAAAATAACACCCTGATGCTAGCTTTACAGAGAAGAAAATGGAGACATATGTAGGGTAAGTTGAAATCCCTAAGTCACATGATTGGCAAGTCACTAAGCAGGATGTCAACATATGAACTTCTAGTCTTTAGCCACACATTTTTCTATAAGTGGTTCTAGTGTTCCTAATAGTCATTTTCAGAAATATTCTCATAGAAAAAGAAGTTTCCTTATTGCAAAGAGGTACTCTTTAATGTCCATTGAAATCTATGATTTGGTTAATGGTAAAACTCCAGGATCATTCCTCCTCTTTTGTTAGTTTTATTGTACTGATCCATAGTTTTCCAGACTAATAGTAAAATTAATAATAATAATATGAATAAATTAATAAAAGTTAAAAAAAAACTAATAGTGACAGAGAAATAATTTCTGTTGGTTCAGTACCCAATCAAGGGATATTGTGTCTCATGGAATATTGCTGGGTAAGTGTTATGTTGGAGCCCTACTGAAGCTCCTCTCTCTTTTTCTTTCCTTGATATTTAAATTATACTACAGGATATAGGAATATTGGCAAGAGCAATGTGCTCTGCAGAGGCGTATAGAGAGAAATCGGGGGTTTCTCTTCACGTCCAAGCGAGGTACTTGTCCTGGAGACATGGGCAACTGGCTGTTTCAATGAACAGCTGGAAAAGGTGCATTGTTAATGTGTCAGATGAAAGCCTTGTGGAAGTTGGAACAGTGTTGTGGCATTCAAGTATGTCAGTGTCTACTCTAGTGAGTAAGAGGAAAGTGAGGTGACTATGGGGGACCCAGGGTGCCACCTGCCACAGATACCACCTTCCTTCTTTTAGCTGCTCCTCACACCCTAAGAGAAAATCCACCTTATAGATCTTGGCCCTTTCTGTAAATCTTATTCTTTGCAGAATTTATCAGGTTTCAAATTCTTGGCCTCACATTCAGAAATCCTGATATTGAAACCTGGTTGTGGAACTTGGATGGTGACCAAGCAATGGCCATGATTCTGGTCTACTGAGAAACCCAGAATTTCAAACCTTAGCAATATTGTTTCAATATGGTCTGCTTCATTGCATACCTAGGTATAGTTAGATATTTGTAAAATTAACTAAACTATACTATCAAAGAATGTAACAATAAATGCTGCCATTAAATGCTATAAATTCTGAGAGAGAGAGAGAGAGAGAGAGAGAGAGAGAGAGAGAGAGAGAGAGAGAGAGAGAGAGAGAGAGAGGAGAACCTGTTATTATTCTTGGGCTACCCCATCAAGACTATTCATAACTCTCTGTGTTAGGCTTCTATGTCTTAGGAATGATACAGGGATCTGAGGACTGAGCCCTGCTTTCCTTCTTACAGAAAGGCAGGCTCAATTGTGATCCCACTTTGAACTGGAAGAAGTGATTTTGGAGTCCAAAACTCTTCACAAAAAAAGAGTCTCCTGGCAAAAAAAGGAGTAGGAAATGAGGAAAAGTGACTCCTCTCAGGTAGATAGGCTCCCAACCAAGCTAAGGGAAGGGCAGTTCATTTCAGAGCTGCTAAGGCAGGACATCTTAGAAGCTTGCCCCTGCATGATGCTGGGGGCTTATAATAATAAGGGAGGCACAGCAACAGAGGCCATTAGGTTATTTGTCTTCACCCCTGTGATACAGCAACAAGCAGCAAGCAGAAGACAGTTTCCCAGGATTTAAAAGATATTGTCACAATTTCCCATCTGCAAGGTGTGGTACAGGTTTCTGAAGGTACATGTGCAGGATTCCTCTCAGAGACACAATGGGTGGAATAACCTCTACAGTATTAGCAGTGAAATTGCAATTTATCTGCACCTACTCATGGAAGTTATGCGTGATTACATACACTCACATACACAAACACACACGCACACACACACAAACACACACCACACACACACACACACACACACACACACACACACACACACACACAATATGTCTGTCTATTTTCTAGAGTTCCAAAAACATTGTAACTAATTCTGATAGCTCAATTATCCAGGGTTGAGAACTGTCTTAGTTAGGCTTTTAGTGCTGTGAACAGACACCATGACCAGGGCAATGCTTATAAGGACAACATTTTATTGGGCCTTGCTTACAGGTTCAGAGGTTCAGTCCATTATCATCAAGGCGAGAACATGGCAGCACCCAGGCAGGCATGGGGCTGGAGGAACTGAGAGTTCTACATCTTCTTTTGAAGGCTGCTATCAGAATTTGCACTTCTGGGCAGCTAGGATGAGGGTCTTACAGCATACCCCCACATTGACATACCTACTGCAAAAGCGCCACAATTTCTAGTCGTGCCACTCCCTTTGCCAATTAATTTAATTAATTTGGCCAAGGTTTTATATATATATATATATATATATATATATATATATATATATATATATATATATATATATATATATGTGTGTGTGTCGGACACTTTCTTCATCTGGAAACAGGTATTCCTCTATACATGGTGCTCACTAAATGCTCTATGGTGTATGGGACATTTGAGGTCCCCATGTGTCAAGTAAGTGTGCCTCTGTTTCTTTGTCATGTTCCCCTTGAAGACATGCCTTCTTCAAGTGCATCTTGATGCTGTTCTGAAAGAATTTATTATTTTCAAGAGAGAAAAGTAAGTAACTCTGGGCTGTAGACCAGTGACTTAAAATGATATCATATAGGCAGATTTTGTTTGCAGGGTTTTCATGTATGTTATAGACCAAAGTCTGCCACAAGATAACCAGGATTCTTTGGTCCAGGGAGGCACAGGTCCAGGGTGATGACAAACCGACAGGACCACAGAAGCAGTGTGAAATAAGAATGTATATTTCTGGATGTCTCCTAGTACAGTCTGAAGGACTTTAGTCACCAGGATGAAGGGGCTTAAAAGGAGGGAGTATAGGGGGTTAGGTGAGTGTGGCTAGGCGGCGTGGGGGAAGGTGTCCAGGCGGGACCTTGCCTGGGCACCTCTGCCCATGAGGGACCACACACACACATACATGGTATAGAATAGAGTTTATTCAGAATAGGGGATGGGAGTTAGTGGTAGAGAGAGAGAGGTAGAGAGAGAGAGAAGGAGAGAGAGAGGGAGAGAGAGAGAGAGAGAGAGAGAGAGAGAGAGAGAGAGAGAGGAGAGGAGAGAGAGAGAGTGGAGGCCGGCCATGACCACATGGAGGGGGGAAGAGCCCCAGGGGCAGAGAGGTGAGAGAGTGTGGGAGAGCAGAGAGCAAAGAGAGAGAGAGGAGGAGCAAGTAGCCCCTCTTATAGTGGGCCAGATCTCTGGGGCGTGGCATACCTGGCTATTGCCAGGTAGGTGTGGGGTGGAGCTTAGACAAAACCCCAACATACCCCAAAGTTTGTTTAATTAATAAAAGAAAAAGAAAAAAGAAAAGAAGTGACAGCAAATACAGCGAAGCAGGAATAGTGTTGTTGTTGAGATCTGGCTGCTTCATCCTGACATTGGGGCGGCGTGTCTCTGGGGAACCTAGAGATGGGGGTATGGGGGGTTGATTGTCCAGTCTCAGGAGGACAGGCTGCTTCTTTGCTGTCCAGGGTTTGTAGAGCCATTTGAAAATAGGTCAGGAGAACAGGTCCATTAGAAGCTGTCTGCATTTGGAGAAGCTGAGAGGAGATTGGAACATCTGAAGGTTGCTTCTCTGGAGCTATCCTGGATATGGCAAGGGCCTGGACTTAACAAGATGCTGGAACACATTAGTATAGTTAGGGAACAAGACTAAGTACATTTGGGAGAAAGGAAAATTTTCTTAAGATGTACAATTAAAACCCAGAGGAATCCCACCCTTTGGAAAGGTAGTAAAGTGGGAACTTGGGCAGATGTACTTATCTGGATGGAGCCTACTTGGTCCATGAGCAGTAGATCTGGGTAGGTTTCCTGTAGCTAACAAGTTTATTAAAGAGATAACAACATGAGTTAACCACATGAACAGTCTTTAAGATGAGCCTTTGTGGATCAGAAGGAATAGAATTGAAGGTTGGGACAGTGACAGAGCAAAAGGGGAAATATGAAGCATTTAATAGAAACAGAGTTTAGGTAAGGAGATAACTGTCTCGCTGTCAATGTAGTCAGAAGTCTGAGCAATAAACAATAACTTAGCAGTTATATTATTAAAGAATGACAGATTCCAGTAGCCAGCAGTTCTTTGTGGTCTCTGGTCTCCATGGCGGCTTTGGCTGTCAGTCTGGCTTTCAAGCATAGAAGAAGCAAAGCTTTTTCTGTGGAATGGATACCCATGACATGAGAAATGGCTTACTTTTGTTTAGCTAAGTCATTTGACTCAAGGTATCCAGTTTTGTCCACTGCACTCTTTCAGGCAGCATCCTGTGGCGGTGTCCATCTTTCTTCTGAGACCTCCTGGGAGAAGCTGTCAGGCCTTTTTGAATTCTGTCTGTCTTAAATCTAATAACAAACTTCTGACAAGATTGAGCACAAGAGAGGAGAGCAATAGTTAAGAGAGAACAGGAATGGAAATCTTAAGTAGCTTTGACAGGTTGCATAGGTAGAGGAAAGTATATTGCCTTGGTTAGTAAAGATGCTAGGATCAGAGTAAGAAAGCTGGCAGCAATGGATAAAATTGTGGTGACAGAAAATGAGTTTGTCTAGGCAGATTTAGGCTTGTTAACATCAACTTGAGCATGCAAGCTATAGGAGCAAATGAGTTAAGGGTGTGGAAACACAGAATAGGTGAGGTTCAGATTCTTTATCGTTTACCAGACTGTTAATTTTAAAAGTATAGAGTCGAAGACAAGTAGCACCCACTGGGTAGGGAGGGAGTTGTTCTGCAAACTTAGCGTCCTAAAGAGTGCAGTAACAACTGAAAGGCAGCTAAGCCAAAGAGTCCAGACCGTCGTGAGGACCCTTGGGAGCCGGGGCTAGAAAAGCTGGAGCTTTAAAAGCCGGAGGAAGCATCCCGCCTGGACCCGGATTTTCGAGGACAGCTGTAAAAGCCAAAGGGAGACTCAGGATCACTTCCGGATTAGGAAACACCCGAGGGTGGGTCTAGAAGTCCTAAGCAGGAGTGTGGACTAGGCATGAGAGGAAACCCTTCGTTCTAAAAGAGGTTGGCCAGACTTCATTTGAAAGCTAAGGGTTATTTACTATTATGGTTAATGTTTATTTAAATTTTTAATCTGCTAGAGGGAAGAACCTGACATGTAGCACACATCAGTGGAAGCCAGTGTGGACCGCTTGGCTGTGGGACCCAGTCCCCCAACCTTGCTTCTCCTTCTTTTGCATGGCTGCAAGACCAGTCATGGCCTGCTCTATTAACAGTAGAGGACATTGGGAGTGGTGGGAAGGAAACCGCGCAGTGAAGAAGAGGGAAGACAGGGTGGTAGAGAGAAGACGTAGAGCTGTGAGAGAATCGGGTAGTAGAATTGATGGGGCATCCCAGTAGCCAGTGTGGAGCTGGGCATGGTCTGTGGCTAGGCTTTTGCAGGTAAAGGCCCTAGAAATCTTCACTGTAGCCAGCAGAGTGGAACAGTATGGTGGGGGGGGGTGTGTGCAGCAACGGGAAATGAGTGCAGGCTTGTTGTGGCGAGGAAGCAGCATTGCTCGGCAGGGACGGAGCACAGCCGATTCTGAGAGCCTGGAGAGACCTCGCCATGGGTAGCAGTCACTGTCCCAACTCTGCAGTGGTTTTGATGAAAGTTAGTGATCACGCATGCGCAAGGCAGAACTTCCTGTCAGCAGCAGAAGTAGGAAGTTAGGTAGCCTGCAGTGGCTGGGAAGTAGCTTGTTTCGTATCCTAGTAAAGGCGCAGGAGGGGCAGAGCTGCCTCGGAATTGGCAGCAGCAGTGACAGCTTCGTCAGAAGTTCTGGAGCAGGAGGGGGTATGGCGTGGGCGGCAGCAGCCGCAGCCAACACTGGGGCTTGGCCACAGCAGCCGCAGCCAACACTGGGGCTTGGCCAGCGCGCCATGAGCCCCGCAGGCCACAAAGCCAGCTCGCAGGAAAACAAGGGGAACCAGTAGAATAAATGCTGCTGTCCTAGCAATAAGATGCAGGAGTGAATTAGATAGCTGAGCCTGGTGGCACTCGCCTGGCAGGGCATTGCCTCTGCACGCTGCTGAGTTCCACCAGGAAAGAAGGAGGGAACAGAACAGCAACGGTCCTGCGGGGAAATGCGGGAAGTGCAGAGACTATTGCTCTGACCAGAGGTGGTGTAAGACTAACCTAGAGGCTTAATATCCCATGGTGTTTCTCCTTCCTGGGTTTCGGAACCAAGTGACAGACTTTAGGCAGCAAGATGAAGGGGCTTAAAATGGGGGAGTATAGGGGGTTAGGTGAGCGTGGCTAGGCAGAGTGGGGGAAGGTGTCCAGGAGGGCCCTTGCCTGGGCATCTCTGCCCCTGAGGGACCACACACACACATACATGGTATAGAATAGAGTTTATTCAGAATAGGGAATGGGAGTTAGTGGTAGAGAGAGTTAGAGAGAGAGAGAGAGAGAGAGAGAGAGAGAGAGGAGAGAGTGGAGGCCTGCCATGACCACGTGGAGGGAGGAAGAGCCCCAGGGGCAGAGAGGTGAGAAAGTGTGGGAGAGCTGAGAGAAAAGAGAGAAAGGAGGAGCAAGTAGCCCCTCTTAAAGTGGGCCAGATCTCTGGGGCGGGGCATACCTGTCTATTGCCAGATAGGTGTGGGGTGGAGCTTAGACAAAACCCTAACACAGTCAAGTTAACATCTCAAATTAAGCATCACATTCCTCTGTAAAAGGCTAGGGTTTCTAGGGCAATATAGGATGTTTACCCAAAGTCCCGGGCACATGCGGTTAAAGGCTTTCCTCACCTTGGCTCCACTGTCATGCTATCCTGGGAGCTGAAGAAGGATGGTTCCCATGTCTGCTCTTCCAGACAAAGATGGCGGCATTGTAAAGTTTGGGAAGCTGCCTGAAAGAGCACTTATGCCTAGTCCGCCCATTGTATTCTTCTCTGTGCCATGCCCGGTGCCACCATAGGCCTCTGAGGCCCCTGGTGATCAGCTCTGGTAGCAGCCTCTAGCCCCAAGCCTGATGAACTCACCAGCTGCAGCCCTAAGGCCCAGCCTGGTGAACTAACCAGCTGCAACCCTTAGGCCCAGCTTGGTGTGCTAACTAACTCAGTACTACTCCAATTATCTCTCTGAGTTAAAAGTACCTACTGTCTTCTGAATCTTACATGGATAAGGTAAAAATGTTGTTTTGGTCAAAAACTCCCTAGGTGGAGTCTGCAACACAAAAGCAATTCCTCACAAATGTCCCATGCCATCCAGGTGGGCCTGGGTAGACATAGCCTGTCTGCATAACAAGCAAGCTCAAGAGTTAAAAGCAGAACAGGCTTAACATGTCAGTGGATGCCCTTCGGATATCCAAATTCAGTTGCAAGACAGAAAGCCTGGCCTCTGGAATGGGGGAAGGTACCTATGAGCCAGGTACCAACTCAAATGTAAAATCTTTCTATTTTGTCCAATACCCATTCATATGGCAAGAACCTTGGAAGGTTTTCCTTATGTAAATATCATTAGTCTGGACCTATTGTTTGGAATCTACCTGCCCGAAAGAAAGAAAGAAAGAAAGAAAGAAAGAAAGAAAGAAAGAAAGAAAGAAAGAGAAGAAAGAAAGTAAGAAAGAAAGAAAGAAAGAAAGAAAGAAAGAAAGAAAGAAAGAAAGAAAGGAAGGAAGGAAGGAAGGAAGGAAGGAAGGAAGGAAGGAAGGAAGGAAGGAAGAAAGAAAGAAAGAAAGAAAGAAAGAAAGAAAGAAAGAAAGAAAGAAAGAGAGAAAGAAAGAAAGAACGAAAGAACCTGTGATGTAGAGTTCCTGGAATTTTTTTTACAGTGATTACATAAATGATTAGAGCAAAGCTTAGCAGAATTTTTGGCTACAAGATGGATTCTTTCATATCTATATTTGTTTGGTTATACTATTTCCCTGTCACTAGGAAGAAGGAGAGTTTTCAGAAGTATAGTAAATTGCCAAGTGAGATTATCAGCTTATGAATATACAGGGAGTTCCACTTTTTCCCAGGAGACTTTTCTCACCTCTGTCTGTAAAATATGATTTTCCAGGTTTCACTGGGCCATCATGGCAATATATTTTTAAGTTTTTTGTTTTTATGGCAATAAAAAAGGATGCAAATCCAGGATGGAGATTTTGAAATAGCAGGAGCCGTTTTTTTGTCCCTGTCTTTTAATTGTTAAATTACCCCTGTGTAGTACATTTGTGAACTGGAATGTAAACATGGTGACTATTTATAAAGTCTTAACATTTTCAGGCGTGAAATGAATGAGAGGTAGCCACTGGACAAGCTGCAGGAGCCAGTTCTCCCCTTTCTACCATTTTTGGGCCCTTGGAATTAAAGTCAGGGTGTCAGGCTTATTCATTAAAGGCTCTAACTACTAAGCCCAACATGATGACTTTTAAAAGCTTTCTTAGCTCAGACTTCGTTATAAATTGAGGCAACAGTGAATGAACTTTAGTGTTACATTCATTTAGTTATTCATTTGTTTATTCATGTAGAGCTTACATGCATATATTTATTCATTTACTTTTGTAACAACAATGATTAAAGACAAGAAGGGTGTGGATTTGGGAGGGGCTGGGTCAGCCAATAGATGGGTAGTAGTGAGAAAATGGACATAGAAATGTTTTAATTATCTTTTAATTACATTTTAAAAGAATGAAAAATTTTGGATTATATGCTATCATTTCAAAAGTTTAAATTCCTTTCTCCTTTAATGAATGATACTCTCTCCCACCATCCCTCTCTCTCCATACTTTTTTCCATTAAGAGTAAAAAGAGAATCTAATCAAAGACAAGGAAATGTAACCTTGGAACAAACCAAAAACAACACAGAAGAGGAGGATTGGCAGAATAACAACCCATAAAATGCTTTGTAGGACAGTGTTTGGCACCTGGCTAGAAACTCCTGATTACCACAACAGAAGAGCTGACAGCAGTCTTGCCACTCCTGTACCTCATGACTTAGAGAATGTGATTGAAAAGTCCTCAAAAGTGGTCTCACTCTGCAGCAACTGGAGAGCAAGAGAGTTCCTGGTTCTGAGCACTTCTGTCCTGGCTTCTGTACTCAATGACTCTGTGACCTTAAGGGAATCATTTAACTACTTCCTCTGTTTTAGTTCCCCACTGAAAAGGTAGAGGGTTATTTAAGAAGAACTGGTCTTTGCTCTGTTAATGGTACAGTTGTTCTAAACAGCCTTTATTCTTATTTTTAAATGAATATTTTAATGTAGATTTATTCTTTATTCCTTTTGATGACACTGTGAAACATGAACACTCTGTACACAGTGAGCCGATTCAAGACGGGAGAATATCACACAGGGGCCAGAATTCCAAAAATTGATTGTGTAGGAATAAAGATGTTCCATCAGGAATAAATACATAGGTCAGATTAGAAGCAGGACCTTGCAGTGGGAGACTGCTTCTGCAACGAATCTGTTTGCAAGTGCCTCCTGTGTATGTGGCCTCTCCCATTCTCTTCTGCATTCGAGGTGGCCTTGATCAATTGAACAAAATTCCACTGATAGGAGTCACACACACAGAAGTTGAGCAAATGCTGCACGTTGGGAAAAAAAAAATTTTCCAGCATGGCAGTTGCAAAATATCATATACCAATATGTTTCTTCCTGGAGGGCAAATGTCCCTCAAGATTATCAGAGACCAGATTCTGCAGAGGATCAGACAGTGCTGCTGAACTAAAGGGTTACTTGCACCTGTTCAGAGATGTTACACCATATAGTAGAGTTTTGCATGTTACATATGGAAGCCAGCAAACTTTTTCTTGAGAATCTCCTAGCTCTCCAAACTGAAAGGGAAAAAAGTTAATAGCTTTTTGTTGTCAAGAAACATAAACATGATTTTTATTCCTTGGCCCTTTTTTTTTCATAGAGCTTAACTAAAATATGGAACAATTTTACATATGCCTACATGTCTTTCCTCCTGAGTTACATTTAAAGCAGCAGGATGGCTTATACATCCCAGAGGTCAAATTCAGGGATACTGATGCCCCCACACTGTGAGAGGGCTGTCAGAATTGCCTTGCTACTGAAAATATTGTTGAGGCCTGACTTTGTTGTTTGTGTATTTCAGTCATGTGCAAAGTATAATTCACCTAACTGTTCATATGTTGTAACTCTACTGAGTTCATGAATATGAGATGTTTGAAGAACTTCTTCAGGTGCCCCACTGGTGACACTAGGTAAAACCAAGATATAGATAGTTTTACAGAGCACTGTTTTCAACTCTTGGGAAACTGAGGCCATCTAATGGTGTTCCCTATGGATAATACAGACATAACCATGGTGACAGCACTCTGGTCCAAAGGGCCAGCTTGATTAACAGATGTCATTTGGAAAAGGCAGACAGGTGGAAGTAAATGGTCGACACCGAGGCAAGAAAGCTTGTGTAGAAAAACAAGACCTGAAGGTGAGACTAGCATTTATAAATCTCAAAATTCTACTGTGACTGGTACATGGTGCTTCTCTAAAAAGAAAACACACACACACACACACACACACACAGACACACAGACACACACACACACACACTTATGTAGAAACATATAAATACTCAAAGCCCACCTCTTTCATTCAGCCCCTGTCTCTGAAGTTCTCAAATGTTATTTGTGACATTTTGCTTGTACTCCATCACTGTTTAACTCAGAGCATTTCCCTGACCTTCAGAGGCCTGAATGGGTGAAACATAGGAACCCAGAGATGAGCGTGCAAGTGTCAGGTCCAAGTGCATGCTCCAGATTCCACCTTTTGTTCTTCTCTATTGATGACACCATGTGTTGAATGTGTTATGCATTTAACTTCCCTCATCTGGCCACTCCTGCTCTTGGACCTTGTCAACATCCTCCAAAACAGGAGCCTAAAGGCCTGCAGGGCCAACAGGTCTCCACAGGGTGATTTGGACTGTTCTGTTCTGTGTCTTTAAACATTTAGATGGGGGTAGGAGCTCATGTGACCTCTAAAATTTAAATCTCTAGATTGTATTCCCATTTGGCATCTTTCTGAGCACTGTTGCTTCCAGAAGTGGGGATATGCTGGTTACCATGCAGGGTAGGAGTTGGGTAAATTACTGGTACACAGTGTGTGGCTAGTTAGAAAGAAAAACAAACAGAAACAAATGCAGTGGGTTGTGCTGTGACTCAGTAGTAGAATATGTGCTCAGCATGAGTGAAGACCTGGGTAGATTCCCAGCACACACACAGAGATAGAATCACTGAATCTGGCTATGTAGAATAGCTGGTTCTGAGCACCACTTACTGCTGTGCATTTTAGGAAGAGGAAAAACATCAAGAAGAAAACAAACCAAGCAAGCAAGCAAACAAACAACAACTTTCCCAAGAACTGGTAATTGCTTCTTTGTTTTACTTCCTAATTTGGGCTAAAAGTTAGCACCCACCAGATGAAATATACTTATTTCTGAGAAGGATTAGTTCTGAGAACTTGAGAAACCAGTGGGACTACTTTATCCTTTCTTCTGTTCCCAGTGCAATCTGTCCAAGCAGACTCCTACCCCCCTTATTCTACAGAGCATCTGAAAGGCCTGAGCAGTGTTTGAAAACCAAAATGTCCTGGATGTAAATCACTCTGGGCACTGCAGTCAGAAATCTCCAGGGCATTCCCACTGACTCTTCATGGAAGGGTGGAGCAGGTAGCTACCTTTGGGTAAACCTGGTAAGATCCTGACTCCCTAGAATTATGCATCCTCCTAAGAGCCAATGATCCTATTGGAACCCTGGTGATAGGCATGAATCTCAAGCAGAATAGAGCATTTTTTGAGACAGGGTTTCTCTGTGTAGCCCTGGCTGTCCTGAAACTCAACTTGTAGTCCAGGCTGGCCTTGAATTCAGAAATCTGCCTGCCTTTGCCTCCCAAGTGCTGGGATTGAAAATGTGTGCCACCACAGCCTGGCCCAGCATTTCTAAATTAACCCCAGTGATCTAATTAATTAGTGGAAGTCCAGAAATGCCTGGATTTCCTATCTTTGTGGCTGTCTTGGTGACTCTTGAATTAATAACTAGTAAGGCAGCTGTTGGTATTATTGCAGCTATTGATACTCTTGTTGCTGCTCAAGGTTGACTGGGATTCTGGGCTGCAGTGTTTCATATGCTCAGTTGCCAGGCATGGAAATTGCTTGGCTCAGCCCCTCCGTGTTCCTGTGTTCTGTCCTCAAGATATCTGTCTTTTACTCCTGTTCACCTGTGATTGCTAGTCACTGCGATTTCAGTGTGCCTGCTCAATATGACACCCTGAGTCTCTGTATTTCATTCTGTGTGCTGTTCTCAACTGGTGGCCGATTAAAAAGCTCCCACACCAAAATAAAAGTTATATGTATAAATATATATGTGTGCTTCTGTTGAGCTATAGTGTATATGATAAAAACGTGCATTCATGGATTAAAATGTCTTCTGTAACAGTATTCCCTTGGTGTTCCTTTGTCAACTGTGTGTGTCTCTGGCCCTCCCAGGTTATCTGCTCTTACTTCCATTTCCATTAAGCAGAAAGTCTCTTTAGCATGGATGGCGCTGTCGCTCTGTAGCTGGAACAGGAACAGTGAAAACAGGAACAGTGCAGGAACATATAAAGGCCTGCATAGATGCCTCACCAGTCATAGTGCAAGGAATGGCTTATGCTGCAGCTATGAAAGGACGGAAATTCAGCACCTATGTTAAACAATCCTATGATAGAGGATGAAAAGGAACCTCCAAGCCTACTTGTTTTAAATGTAGAGAGTCAGGACATATGCAAAGGCAATGTCCAGGAAATAATAAGAGCAACTCCAATAAAAGGAGTGCTCCTCCAGGAGTTTGCATTCATTGCCAAAAAGGCAAGCATTGGAATGATGAATTGAAATCAAAGCTCCACAAGGATCGACCACCCCTTTACAGGGGAAAAGAAAGGAAAACTCAACTTAGATTTTTTAAATCAGAGGCAGCCCCTCAGCCACAAACTTGAAAGAGAGGAAACTGCTATTAATATGGACATAGAACTAGTAACCTCAGACAAGCCAAATAAACAGCATTTTTCATAAGGGCCAATAAAGGCTCTTTTAATATAGATAAGGTGAAATAAAAATGAAAAAAGCCTATATGGCTCAATTATGGCCCCTAACGGAAGAAAAAAACACAGGCTATAAATAAACTTGTACAAAAACAATTGGCAAAGAAACATATTAAGAAAAATAACAGTCCTTAAAATACTTACATATCTGTAATAAAGAAAGTCAACTCTGTACCCCATTTTTAATA
Source organism: Apodemus sylvaticus (assembly GCF_947179515.1). Lineage (NCBI taxonomy): Eukaryota > Metazoa > Chordata > Mammalia > Rodentia > Muridae > Apodemus > Apodemus sylvaticus. Next base: position 59,225,434 of record NC_067484.1, on the reverse strand, counting down.
GGGTTGTTTGGTTTTCTGGCGTCTAACTTCTTGAGTTCTTTATATATATTGGATATTAGCCCTCTATCTGATGTAGGATTGGTTAAGATCTTTTCCCAATGTGTTGGTTGCCAATTTGTCCTCTTGATGGTGTCCTTTGCCTTACAGAAACTTTGTAATTTTATGAGGTCCCATTTTTCAATTCTTGCTCTTAGAGCATACGCTATTGGTGTTCTGTTCAGAAACTTTCTCCCTGTACCGATGTCCTCAAGGGTCTTCCCCAGTTTCTTTTCTATTAGCTTCAGAGTGTCTGGCTTTATGTGGAGGTCCTTGATCCATTTGGATTTGAGCTTAGTACAAGGAGACAAGAATGGATCAATTCGCATTCTTCTGCATGCTGCCCTCCAGTTGAACCAGCACCATTTGTTGAAAAGGCTATCTTTTTTCTATTGGATGTTTTTAGCCTCTTTGTCGAGGATCAAGTGGCCATAGGTGTGTGGGTTCATTTCTGGATCTTCAATCCTGTTCCATTGATCCTCCTGCCTGTCACTGTACCAATACCATGCAGTTTTTAACACTATTGAACTATCTATTTTTGAATCTTAGAAAATGTGGACTGACTGAAGACAGATGGAAAATGAGTGGAACATGAACTAAGTCTTAGAGAAATTAATTTGTGGTGTTATTTTGGGCAAATTACTTAAGCATTCTGAGCTTAGTTTACTCAAATGAAAGATGGAAAGATGCCTCAGAATTCTAGTTATAGGTAGGACTTCCTAGAGACAATGGCAAGGAACAGAAGAAATGCCATTTCTATTACACTAGGCACCCTGAGAGGGAGGGGAGGGGATACATAGGGCATTGGGAAGTTCACCATCCTGGGAGAACAGATCACCTTTCTTCCTGGCATGTGAGAGGAGATCAGCAGCACTCTTGCTCATGACCTTGGTGACATAGAGGGGATAGTTGTTCTGGCTGGTGACGGTGATGGCACGGAACACAGCCTCATTTTCCAACTATAAATAGACCCAATCAGTAAAACAGAGCTCCTCACCATTGACAGGTCCTGCCCCTATAACAGGTGCTGATAAAGTACTTTGATGAGGCTAAGAACCACCCAGGAGGATTTGAATTTACATGTCTTGGATCTGCCTCTGGGATTCCTCTTCTTACATTCGTGTGTTTCCCTCTGTCTGGGAGGAGGAGAATATCATAGGGTTGTGCCTAGGGCACTGCCTGTCATTGTACCTTTCCCCTCTCCTATAGTTAGCATGAAGCACCCCCCTCCAACATGCTTCTATTCCCCAACCTCAGGGCAGAGTCTCTGGGAAAGCAAAATCCCATCATTCACAGGTGAAGACTATTAGGAACATGAGTTCTTCAAGAGATTTCCTGCAGTTATGGTGTCAGGAAAGGGTTAGTTCTACATAGGATTTCTTATTAGAATTTTTACCAAGCTCAAAGCACAGCAACTCTTTTTATTACTGATCTCTTCAAGCCTACTACAATGTAGAGTTCCTGCTTCCAAATATGCCAACTAAGCCAGCTGCACTTAATCCATGTGGGGAATACTGATTAGTTTACCCACACTTGATTAACCAATGGTGATCTGGGAGGTCGGGCTCTCTTGATTGACTGAGAGTAAAACCTGGTTCTGTTATGTACAAGGCAGGGAACCTCTGGTAGATCTCAGAATCTCTCAGTGGTGCTGCTGCTCTCCTGGCTAAGTGGGAGCACCAAAGAGTCCAGATCTCTGGAGCCATTGTAAGGATGAAATGATTAATCCCTTTGAGAAATCAGTGCCTGGACCAGTGGCTGTTGGTGTGATTGTTGGTCAGTTTCTGACCAATGCTAAGTCTGCCATTGCCTAAACCCTGAGCAAGTCCAGCTCCTCCTAGAGTACAGACACAGTTGTGATTCATCATGGATTCAGCAGCCATTTCTTTTCATATGGATATAACTTTCTTGATTAGCTTGCACAGACCAATACTAAAAAAAATGCTTCAAATGGCTTACAGATGTCTAGTGGCTTCATAAAGCAAAGGAGTCACTCCATTGTATATATGGTTCAGTCAGCTTTAGGAACTGGGTTGACTGAGCTGGAATGTTCCAGATGGTTTTGGTGTGCAGGTAACTGCCAGCACTCAGACACAGCACCCCGGAGAATATGCTCAGTGCCCATTGCTCTGCTTTCTGAACAGCATCAATTGAGATTATGTCTTGGTGAGCTTTGAGCTGAAAGGCTTTGCCTTTACCTAGGCTCAGCCCCCCTCCCCTTCATACCTTTGCTGACCACTTCAGCAGCCTCTATGACTCCAGCCCTGGCCCCTTTGATCCTGTTCCCTCCAGCTGACAAAGGATTTTCTGCACTTGGATGACATGACTATCTCTAGAAGGTTACTTCGCATTTCAACTATACTCAAAAGAGCTTCAACAGCTGGAGAGACTTACAGTTAAGTGGCCTTCTTCCTAAAAAGGAGAAGGGTCTGGGAAAGGTTGAGGTGGTGGATGTAGAGCAAGGTTGAGAAATTAAACCAAGGAACAAAAATAAACTTTGCTGTGAAATCCCTGGTTGCTTCTGAAGAAGTCTGTCTTGCTAGCCTATCTCTCCAGAGACCAGAATTTCCAGTTTCACAAAGTGTTGACCAGTATGGCCAGCTAACTCCATAGAAATGAATTTTTAGTCCTTCAAACATAATTAGCCCATGGCTTACCTCTAACTTTACCTACGAATGGCCAGTACATTGAACGGAAGCAATAATACCTGAAATAATGCATGAAGTTAACACAGCTGGGAATAAGTGTCTCTAACAAAGACGCTGGAATCATTAAGGCACATATTTTTGTCAGGAATGTTGTGTGTGACTGGAATGCCCATCCTTCGTTTACAGATACTATCAACTGACAACATCTAGAAAGCTGACCATGTTCTACATCTCCTTCTGGATGCACCTGATACAAATGTATTATTCAGCTTGCAAAAATGTATAGCACCATTGTAATAGGAAACTTTCCCTATATCTGTGTTACATGTAAATTTCTTGCTGGCTATAGAAGAGATGAGGGAAGATCTAAATGTTTAGGTTCTGCTTCTTCAGTGGAGTTTGCCATAAGAGGGTTAGCTTCATTGATATGGGAGCCTTGAGATCCCATAATGTGGAAGGTCAGAACAACACTGCTCTCAGATTGGTGGGCAACTAATTCCAAGTTCTGTGCCCTGTGCCAGCAGCCGGTGCTGACAAAAGAAACAAGAACCACTAGGCATATTGACTGAAAAGTCTGTTGAACTTCCTTCCCCCCTTGTCAATGTTTTGTAAGACTCACAGCAATGTGAAAAAAGTGCATAGAATTTCTCTAGAATTTGGGATGATTAGCAAAGGATGAGACATACAGCTCTACTAATCAAGCACTAGGGATCATAAGGCAATTGAAGGGCAGAGAGCATCTCCATTACACTTTCTAGCCAGAAGAGGTCTCTGAGAGAAGTCACCCAACAATGATAAATTGAATCTTAGATTCTATCACATTCTTCCAGTCGCACTTGTGCCTAAACTGTGTGTGGATGTGGCTCAAGCAAGAACAAATAGAAACATCCCAGAGTACATTAAGTGAGTGGCAAGCTAGGACTGTGACAACCAGTCTCCCAGAAAACACTGGTGAAAACAAGTCTCATGCCCATCTTGGCTTTTCACCCTGTGCTTCTCCCCTTAACCCCCGTGAAACCCACCTCCTCCTGTCAGCTCAGAATATGGGCTTCTAGGCCAGTTATCCACATGTCTAGCATCCATGTCTGCTCCTAAAATAAGAGAAACAAAATGGGAAATATTCTTAGATGACTGAAGGCAGCATTTGAGAAAATTATTTTTGTATGCTCTGGGCTAAAATGCATTCAAGGGGTAAAAGTACAAAATTTATTATGTTTGGCAAATAAATATTTCTGCATTTGGAGCAATATAGTCAAATCTTTAAAAAGTTAACTGGTTTCTTTTATAATCATCATCATCATCATCATTACTATCATTATTATTAAGATCTTTTCATAATCGTGTACCTGTTTTATCTACATTACCAATAAAATGTCACTTATTCTTCAAGTCTTTCAGACCCAACTCCCTGGGAACAACTCCTTGCCTACTTGCTGGCTGGGTCAATCTTTCCTTTATTTCTATTCAATGAAAGGGAAGAATGGATACAGACAATATGGTATAGTTACTCAATGGAATACTACTCAGCAAATAAAAATGATGAATTTATGAAATTCTTAGGCAAATGTTTGGAACTAGAAAATATCATCCTAAGTGATGTAACCTAATCACAAAAGAACACACATGGAAAGCTGGTACTGATACGTGGGTATTTGCCCAGAAGCTCTAAATACCCAAGACATAATTCAAATATCAAATGATTCCCAAGAAGAAGGAAGGAGAGGGCCCTGGTCCTGGAAAGGAGTGTTTCTGCATTGTAGGGGAGAACCAGGACAGAAAAGTAGGAAGGGTTGATTGGAGAATGGGCTGAGGGAAGAGGGCTTATGGAACTTATGGGGAGGGGTAAACTGGGAAAGAGAAATCATTTGCAATGGAAACAAAGAATGTGTGTGTATATATAAAATACAGGTCTACAAACAAAGAAAGTGTATGTAAATATAAAATACAGGTCTTGTACAATGTGAAGTGTTAATTTCCTGGTTAGTTTCAGTAACTGTATCATAGAAAAAAGAGACCTATGAACAACAATCTGTATCTGGAAATGAATATACACACCCACAGTAATAAACCTACTCATGTCAGTACTTAGAGTTAGTTCACTGGTACTATTTTATCCAGTCAATAAAAGATTAACATCCTGATAAATGAGTGATTGTGTTTTATAGCTAGTGACACTGGTGTTCAGGTGTTTCTACTTTACAAGGGATGCTGAATCCATTTACTTTTTATTTAAAACTTCTGGATTGTCTCTGGTTCCACATCCTAGTTATGATGTTCTTTCATTATTAGCACTTTGGTAATGCTCTTACAGAGAGAAGTGTATTTTTTTCTCATTTTTGTGGTATTGATACAGTACAGGGTGTAGTGATATGAAATGCCTTGTAAGCTACAGCATAAAAAAGAAACTTGTAAATATTTTATGACATACTAATAAAAGTTGGAGTGATATTATATGAATAACATCAAATGTAAAGTATTGTGGCTTGCATTCACTAACTGGGACTATATTCAGAAGTAATGATTTTAATATTACTCTATTTTATAAAAGCTTTTCTGGAAGATTTTATTCAAATTCTAGTCAAAACCCAACTTAGAGATCATTATTAAATAATTAGTGATGTCTCTAGAAAAAAAAAAAAAACAAAACTTTAACTAGAGATATAAAATTCCATAATAGAATTATTTAAACCATTTAAAATTGAAAATAAATAAGATCATATATGTTCAGCATTATGGATGCTAATAGAATTATATCCAAACTATGAGGTAGAAATTATTCTTTAAAACATTAAAAATGCAATAAAACCATCTACAAAAGACCAAAGTATAATTGAAAATCAATGTTCTTTTCTTTGGTATTTTCAGAAATATACAATAGGATATATTTAAGCATTTGGATATTTTGATGGTTTGTAAAGGAACGGAAGTTGTGAGATAGGATGGTCTAGGCAGATAAAACAGCCTGGGAAAATTAAAACTTATTATATCACACAGTTTTTGCTTGGAAAAAATTCTTACTATTGTCATATGTATTCACCTCTCATTGATCTATAAAACATTATAAGGAACTGTACCATAGTTATCAAAGTTCTTTAGGACATGAAAATGTTATAAAACAATGTATCAGAAAATATTATCATTTATAAAATCTTTCCATTGGTAACACTGAAACAAATGTTTAATTATATTGTACTTACAATAAATTTTCTTTGCATGAAAAAAAATTAAATTAAATAAAGGGCTAAAAAAATTCATTCAACCCCTAATCAAAATGGAAGTCTTATTCTAAATAGGTACAGGTGTCTCTCTTATCTTGGAGTCCATCCCAGGGGCAGATTAGACAGGCAATACCATAAAAGGTCACACACAGGATCAGGAAGTGTTGCTGAGTGGTTGGTGCAGATCCAAGTTTATTGTGGCTAAGTATCTATAGCAGTTCTAATTGACTTCTGGTGTGATTGGCTTCTAAGAACACCAAAGTGCAGAACATCCTAATAAGAGCAGTAAAGTATGTGAGAAAGTTTTCTTATGGTGCTAATGATAGCACAAAATGTCAGATTAGACAGAAAATACTTACCTCAACTATCTGCAACTTGATTGAATTTGTTATCACCTAGGAGACTAGATTGGTGAGGCATACTTCTGGGTGTGTCTACTTATTAACTGAGGGTGGGCAAAATTCTTCTGGATAATTCTATCAATCAACAGAAATTCAAGGGCCAGACAACGGTGGTACACACCTTTAATCCCAGCACTTGGGAGGTAGAAGCTTGCGGATTTCTGAGTTCAAGACCAGCCTGGTCTACAGAATTTGTTCCAGGACAGCCAGGGCTATACAGAGAAACCCTGTCTCGAAAAAAAAAAAAACACACCAAACAAAGCCAAACCAAAACAAGCCAAAGCAAACCAAAGCAAACCAAAGCAAAGCAAACCAAACCAAACCAAACCAAACCAAACAAAACAAAACCAAACAAAATGAAACAAAACAAAACAAAACAAAACAAAACAAACAAACAAACAAACCAAACAAAATAGAAAGCCAAATGCCCAGCCATTGGGAGGCAGAGGCAAGCAGATATCTGAGTACAAGACTATCCGAGTCTGCAGATTAAGTTCCAGAACAGCTAGGGCTATACAGAGAAACCCTATCTCAGAAAATCAAAGAAAACAAAACAAATCTGGCGTGGAGATGGTTGGTGTGGTGTGTCAGGGGGAACACACAGGAGTAAGCCTTAAGGACTTACATCACACACTATGAAAATATATTTGCACATTTGGAGCAATATTGTCAAATCTTTAAAAAGTTAACTGGTTTCTTTTATCATTATTATTAATATTTCTATCATTATTATTAAAATCTCTTGAAAAGAGTGTCCCTGTTTTATCTACATTACCAATAAAATGTCACTTATTCTTCACGTTTTTCAGATGAAACACCCTGGGAACATCTCCTTGCATACTTGCTGGCTGGGTCAATCTTTGCTTTATTTGTATTCAAAGAAAGGAAAGAATGGATACAGAAAATGTGGTATACTTACTCAATGGAATACTACTGAGCAATTAAAAATGATGATTTCATGAAATTCATGGGCAAATGTTTGGAACTAGAAAATATCATCCTAAGTGATGTAACCTAATTACAAAAGAACACACATGGAATGCAGTCACTGATAAGTGGTTATTAGCACAGAAGCTCTGAATACCCAAGACATAGTTCACATATCAAATGATTCCCAAGAAGAAGGGAAGAGAGGGCCTTGGTCCTGGAAAGACTTGTTCTTGCATTATAGGGGAGTACCAGGACAGAGATTTAGGAAGGGTTGATTGGAGAATGGGCTGAGGGTATAGGGTTTATGAAACTTATGGGGAGGGGTGAACTGGGAAAGAGAAATCTTTGCAATGGAAACAAAGAATGTGTGTGTATATATAAAATACAGGTCTTGTACAATGTGAAGTGTTAATTTCCTGGTTAGTTTTAGTAACTATATCATTTAAAAAAAGAGACCTATGAACAACAATCTGTATCTGGAAATTAATATACACACCCACAGTAATAAACCTACTCATGTCAGTACTTAGAGTTAGTTCACTGGTACTATTTTATCCAGTCAATAAAAGATGAACATCCTGATTAATGAGTGATTTTGTTTTATAGCTACTGACACTGATTTTCAGGTATTTCTACTTTACAAGGGATGCTGAATCCATTTACTTTTTATTTACAACTTCTGGATTGTCTCTGGTTCCACATCCTAGTTATGATGTTCTTTCATTATTAGCACTTTGGTAATGCTCTTACAGAGAGAAGTGTATCTTTTACTCATTTCTGTGGTATTGATACAGTGCAGGGTGTGGTGATATGAAATACCTTGTAAGCTACTGCATAAAGTAGAAACTTGTAAATATTTTAAGACTTACTAAGAAAAGTTGGAGTTATATGAAAAACTTCAAATGTAAAGTATTGTGGCTTGCATTCACTAACTCGGACTGTATTCAGAAGTCATGATTTTAACATGACTCTATTTAATAAAAGCTTTTCTGGCAGATTTTATTCAAATTCTAGTCAAAACCCAACTTAGAGATCATCATTAAATAATTAGTGATGTCTCTAGAGAAGAAATTTTACTAGAGTTTTAAAAATCCATGATAGAATTATTTAACCATTTAAAACAGAAAATAAATAAGATCATATGTTCAGCAATGTGTATGCTAATAGAATTATTTTTAAACTATGAGGTACAAAGTATTCTTTAAACAATTAAAAGTACAATATAACCAACTATAAAAGAACCAAAGGATAATTGAAAATCGACGTTCTTTTCTCTGGTGTTTACAGAAATATACAATAGAATACATTTAAGCATTTGGCTATTTTGATGGTTTGTAAAGGAACAGATGTTGTGAGATAGGATAGTCTAGGCAGATAAAGCAGCCTGGGACAAATTAAACTTAATATATCAGTCAGTTTTGCTTGGAAAAAATACTCACTATTGTCATATGTATTCATCTCTCATTGATCTATAACACTTTATAAGCAAATGTTATAAAACAATGTATCAGAAAATATTATCATTTATAAAATCTTTCCATTGGCAACACTTATATAAATGTTTAATTATATTGTACTTACAATAAATTTTCTTTGCAGGAAAAAATTAAATAAAATAAAATTGAGGGCTAAAAAAATTTTATTCAACTCCTATTCAAAATGGAACTTTTATGCTAAATAGGTGCAAGTGTCTCTCTTTTCTTGGAGTCCATCCCAGGGGCAGCTTATAAATGCAATAGCATAAAAGGTCACACACAGAATCAGGAAATATCGCTGAGTGGTTGGTGCAGACCCAAGCTTATTGTGGCTAAGTATACACAGCAGTTCTAACTGACTTCCGCTGTGATTGGCTTCTAAGAACACCAAAGTGCAGAACATCCTAATAAGAGCAGCAAATATATGTGAGAAAATTTTCTTATAGCTCTAATGATAGCAAAAAATGGCAGACTAGACAGAAAATAGTTACCTCAACCTTAGCATTCTTTCTGCAACTTGATTAAATTTGTTATCACCTAGGAGACTAGATTAGTGAGCAATGCTTCTGGGTGTGTCTAGAGATTAACTGAGGGTGGGCCAAATTCTTCCAGACAATTCAAACAACCAACAGAAAGCCAAGGGCCAGACAGTGGTGGTACACACCTTTAATCCCAGCACTTGGGAGGTAGAGGCTTGGGGATTTCTGAATTTGAGGCTAACCTGCTCCACAGAGTTCATTCCAGGACAGCCAGGCCTATACAGAGCAAACCTGTCTCGAGAAAACCAAACCACACCAAAGTAAACCAAAGCAAACCAACGCAAACCAAAGCAAACCAAAGCCAAGCAAACCAAACCAAACCAGACAAAACAAAACAAAACAAAAAAGAAAGCCAAATGCCCAGCACTAGGGAGGCAGAGGCAAGCAGATATCTGAGTTCAAGGCTATCTTAGTCTGCAGATCAAGTTCCAGGGCAGCTAGGGCTATACAGAGAAACCCTATCTCAGAAAAACAAATCTGGCATGGGGATGGTTGGTGTGGTGTGGCAAGGTGAACACATAGGAGGACACATTAAAAACTTATATCACACACACTCTGAAAATATCTCTTAACACCTCAGAGGCTGATTTTTCTAGTATATCAACCTCCGTTTGTCTTCTGGCCATTCTCATTGATTGAATTCTAGAAATATTTTATTTCAGGCTCTAGTAAGAGCCCTCCTCCCTAATGAGGCACATAAAGGTTAAGGTTTACAATGAAATATCTTCTGTCTTATATCAACTATCTTCGGGTAACATGTGTTAACACATAATGAAGCCAGTTTATCAGGGTCAAACTCTTAACACACAGCTTCCATGAGTCCATCACAACAATAAAGACTTCACTATTCTGGACAAAGCACAGCTGTGGCTTCCTTGCACGAATGAGGAAATGACCCTTGTTTTATTTTTGCTTGGAACATAGGAGATACAGATTAAATGTTTTTCTAAAATTTTTGTTTCTTTTGATTCAAATATGATTATATTACTTTCTCCCTTCCCTTTTTCCTTCCACCCCCTCTCAAATACCTGCCTCTCACTTCCCCTCAAAAGCATGGACTGTTGACATGGTTTTTAAAAATATTGTTATTGATACATATATGTAAGAGCAGAGAAATATAATCACCCTGATGACCAGGAGGCTCAAGTGTTTATTTCACAGATGTTTTCTGCTAAGTCAGCATCTCCCTAAGTAGCTATGGCTGGCCTTGAAATGAAAATGTAATAGCAGAGACATCTAATCAAGTTGAATCTTTTTGGAGGCACTCATATGCACATAATTTCAGGATTAACTAATTTGTATTAGATATCTATCTCTGAACTCATCCTGGGAGAAACTAGTTCTTATTTTACCTGCAATTCTTTGCCTAGTGTTGAGGCCCTATGAGATTTTGTTCTTCTGGGTCATCATATCTACTAGTGTTTTTGCTTCGGTCTTGTTTTGGATGTTCTAAGATGGTGTTAACAGGGTTGAGACTTCCCAGTTGTTTCCTGGAGACACACTCTCATGGCTGACTTCCTAGAGGATCTTACAACAATTCTGACTCCTCTAAGTCCTGTCAGTGTGAGAGCAGCTCTGTTGTAGCTATAACCACTGAGGTAGTACTTCTCTGTCTTTGACCTGGTGCAGTTTTCTGATTGTCTCTGTCTACTGCAAATGGATATTTTCTAATTGTGCCGCGCTGATTCCCTGAACAGCAGGGAAGAAAGACTAGCACACCAGTTCCTTCCAGAGAGAGTTTACTCAGAATAAATGTTTAGGTCCAACTTGCTGGGTGTGCCCCCCCCCCCGAATCTCCCAAGAGCGTGACTGACATACCCTTGCTAGGATGGCCCATGATCCGAGACGACGCTTCGCTCTACCATTGGCCAAGCAACATGGCGTGAGATCACGCCACTGAGTGATCCAAGCCTCAAGCCTTATTCGGACTTGTTTACTCCGGACAGCCAGTCTCCGGCAGCGCCATCTTTAAGGCATGGTCAGCTCTCCACAGTTCTCCCTTTTTGTTTTTATAAAAGGCTGATACCATTTGTTCAAACAAAACCCTTCATGAGTGGTCCTGTGATCAAGAACGGTTAGGCCAAGAAGTTGACCCACATTACTGGGTGCAATGTGCAAGAATCCCTCCAGGTGCAAAGGCTGGGCCACAAACAAATGGACACCCATCCACAGTAGAATGTGAACACTATCACATGGGGTGCAAGGGCTGTCCTATGCTCGAGAAATTGGGGAAAGGAGGTTAGCGCTTATCAATCGCTGCCAGCCATGCCTGAGGAGAAACTCCTGCCTCAAGGGCCTGTGCTCTAGAGCCATCCGGCAGAGATAAAACGCACCCAGAGCACAGGACCCCAGCAGGGCAAGAGTCAACACTCCTACTCCTGCCCACTCCTTTAGGTGAGACATTGCTTGAAGAATCCAAGAAGAAAATCCTTCAGCAAGCGAGGCATCCACACGTGGAGAATTAACCATGGTAATGGAGACACGCAATTCTTTCATGAGGCTGTCAAATGATCTGGACCAATTACCTGTAAGATAGCTAGACAATTATTTAGAAAGATTTGCAGCTTGAGAATAATTATTATAATATACAGAGGTCACACACAATCCAGAAAACTTCCACTCCCATCCCAATTGGGCTATCTGCCAGAGTGTATCTATTTGTTCTTGCACTAAGTCAACTCGCTGATTGACTACCATGAGGCCTCCCTTAATCTGCCCATTAATGGAGGCTTGTACATCGAGTGCTTGTGCAACATTGGCAGATAGATTATTTAACGCGGCAGCATTTTGAATGCCCTGGGAAAGACCCACACCAGCCGCAGCAGCTAATTTTTCAGAAGAGAGAGGCCACTGAGGAACCCACACTGGCTCCTCTGTCTTCCAGGTGATAGGAATATTCTCAGTGGCTCCTAAGAAAAACCCAATCCTTTTTTATCTCTATTAGGGGTTGCCGTTACTGGATGTATATCCCCCTGAAAATCTTTACCCAATCCTTGCCCAGGCTGCCATCCCATGTGCCACATCATCCGCTGTGAGGGCATTGAATATCCACTATTGGTCAATTGATATCCCATGAGTGTTAGCAGGTCTCTGCCCCAAAAGCTGATAGGTAACTCCAGCACATAAGGTTGGGATTGACCTCTATGTCCTTCTTCATCCTTCCAAGAAAGGAGGGCTGTGCTCATATTAGGAGCTTTTGCATACCCTTGGCCCTGCAGGGACTGAGCAGATGCCTGTACCGGCCAGGCAGTAGGCCAATCCTTAGTGGCAATGATGCTACGATCAACCCCAGTATCGAATAAACCCTGGATTTTCTTGCCATTAACTCTTAATTGTAACATCATCCAGATGTAAAATAAAGAATATAGCATCATTACCTGTTGAGCCAAATCGGAGGACACTGTGGCGAGTTGTACGCGCAGCAAATGAACTATGGCAACTGGGCAAAAGTAAAACTTGGGCGATGCGATCTCCTGGAGTGATGGCCGTAACCACCCCTAGGAGAGGAGGCCATGATTTTAACAACCCCTTCATAAACAGAATCAATAACTCCTGGATGAATGATTGGACCCTTTAAGGCAGAAGAGGATCTCCCCAATAGCAACCCCACGGTTCCTGCTGGTAATGGACCTTTAAAGTCCGTAGGGATCAGCTGTACACCCATCTGTGGTATTAATACGACTCGGGTGGTGCATATGTGGTCCAACCCCGCGGATCCTGGGGTTGCCCTTCTCGGTATCTCGGAAAGCCCAGTGTAGTTTCGGGGGCTGGCGCTGTCATGGCCCCATATATTTGTGGGCCCTGGGGTTGAGGGCCCCTCTGCACGTTTTTTCGCCGGGGGCCACCACTATCCCTGAGTTAAAGGCTTGCCATGGATGTCGTTGACCCACCTGCACTCATTGGCCCAGTGATTTCCTTTACAACACCTGGGGCAAATCCTCCTTTATTAGGACATTGCTTCTTCAGGTGTCCTTGCTTACCACAAGAAAAGCAAGTTCCAGGAGATCTTTGTTTAGTTTTAGAATATTGAACTACTCCTTGCACAACAGCTGCTGCCAATCCAGCATTAGATAAAGGTCCTCCTATCTCGTGACATGCTTTCATCCAGGCCTGAAGTCCCTCCCCTTTCCATGGGGTAATGGCATTGCGGCATTCACGAGTGCACTGCTCAAAAATTAATTGTTGCACCAGTGGCATGGCCACATTGGCATCTCCAAAAATCCGATCTGCTGCCTCCATCATTCTGGCCACAAAAATCTGACAATGGCTGGGTAGCCGCTTGAAGAATTTTGGCTGTTCCCAGAAACCTCTCCTTTATATGGGAGAGACTTCCAGGCCTTCTTGGCTATCTGTCTCACCTGATCATACACCTGGATGGGAAAGATAATCTGATTGTTCAGCCACTATCCCTTGCCCATGAGCATGTCATAAGTCCAAGCAGCCTGGCCATTAGCAATATTCTCCCTGGCTTGTTGTTGTACCAGTTCAGCGTATATGGACTTCCAGTCTAGACATTGCCCCATAGTCAAACACGCCTTAACTGTGGATTGCCAATAAGAGGGCATCATAACATTCCCAGATATGCGCTCAACCAACGCAAGGGTGAAAGAGGCATTAATGCCATATGCTTGAACTGACTCTGCCAAATTCTTTACGAGCTTGATGTCGGGCAGTTCATGAGATCTCACTTGATTAGCATCTTCATAGACTGGGAAACCCATAACTGCTTTTCTCCATGTATTAGGGCAAAAGGTATGAGGTGCTTGGGCACCCTCTGCTGATCCTAGGGACGATGGGCCAGCGGACACTTCCGCATAGGGCGGAGGGGCTGTCTGCAACACCCTGTGTCTCACTTCCATGTTCTCCCCCTTTAACTCCTTGTCTTGCTTCTCCTTCTTCTCTTTTTTTTTCTCCTTCGTTCTACCTTTGCTAGGAGCTCCCATATAGCTTCTTCTAGATCCTCCATATCTAGCTCACTCTCAGAGCTGCCATCTGTTCCTGAATCCTGCTCCCCCTCTATTCCTTTCAAGCTAGGATACAGGTGCGGTGGTTTGCTAGGAGGCTCTTGAGATTTAACAGAGCATGTATCAGAGCAGGCATCTTTAACCTGCTCTAAGGCCTCAGCTGTAGCCTGTATGGCAGGCAGGCAACTCTCACAAGTCAGACAGCTGCGGATAACTTTCCACAAACCCCGCACTCCCGTTAAAAAGTTCTGAATAGTTTTGCCTTTGAACGTATGGCAACGGAGGCAGAAACAGCTGATTAAAGTTATCAGAACGACTGCCACAAACACCAGAATGACAATTAACGGAGGGATTCCTCCCGGCATGAACATATTCTGCAGGCCGCTTTTACTTTCACTTTATGATGCCTCCTTCCAAGGACCTAAAAGGCATGAGACCTCCTTCTGAGGACTTTCTAATGCGGGGCCCAACTTACTGGCCACTTACCAAGCGCTTGCTCTGACTCTCAACAGGTTCTGGAACTCCCGGGGACGTGAAGAAACAAGGGTGCCCATACGGGCCACGAAATATGCCATGCTGGTTCCCTGACCTGCAGGAAGGAAGACTAGCACACCAGTTCCTTCCAGAGAGAGTTTACTCAGAATGAATGTTTAGTTACAGCTTGCTGGGTGTGCCCCCGAATCTACCTAGAGCATGACTGATATACCTTTGCTAGGACAGCCCATGGTCTGAGATGATGCTTCGCTCTACCATTGGCCAAGTAACATGGCGTGAGATAACACCACCGAGTGATCCAAGCCTTATATGGGCTTGTTTACTCTGGATGGCCAGGTTAGGGTAGCGCCATCTTTAAGGCACGGTCCGGTCTACACACCTAATGAGGAGGGGAGATACATTTCTCTGTGGGTTTAATGACATTGTGTCATTTAAGAAAGCTCAGCCCTAACTTGGCAATTTGGGAGATTTGAAAATTCTCCTTGTTTCTACCCCATGGAGATTGCATTTTGCTCTTACTCCTGTGGAAGCATGCAGGAAAACTCTTGAGGATAGCAGATGCCTTCATTTAGGTGACATGATAAAATGTTCAGCTGTAGCTGAATCTAATAAATACAAACTAGAAACTTATGCAAATGAAAAAATGCCCCGATTCTTCTTCCTTATGGAGAACAGATCTTTCCAAGATCAGGAAGAAGTGGGGTGAAGAGGAGGGGGAGAGCATCTGCACTGAGGAGCCACGGGGGGAAACTTTCCAACCAAGCAATGGCACTACAAGTCTGAAATACAAGAAGTTGACTGGATTCCATGGCTGCCAAGGAAGAGCTAGGGCCTCTGACTGCTGGGCTGAACACATGGGAAGGCGGAAAGGGTAACAGTTCTAGCACCCATGGTCTATCCCATGAGAGCACTACAAACTGGGGACTCTGGGTAAAAAGATTTAAGTTTGGGTGTTCAGGAGACATGGGAAGGAAGCATATCACTGCACTAAAACATGTCAGAGTGAGTTGTATACTTCGCTCACCTCCTCCTATCTCAAGATATTGCTGAGCCTCTGAAATCACAACAGCTAGAGTCCTGTATTTTGGGACTTGAAAAGGAAAGGAGCCCCAGATACAGTATCTCTGAGTAAAGATGCCTGCTGGGGGATATCAATTTGAGAGATTAAAATTGCTTCTACTGGTTATTCATTATGATCCATAAGCCAGTGGTAACATTCTGTTGAGCCTGAAACTGAGTGGCTCTTTTGATGTTTAAATTAATCATTTTATTTACATCCCAAATGCTGTCCCTTTCCCAGCTACCCCTCCCACAATTTTAAACTTATATTAGTCCCCAAATAACTGCACTGAGAGACCAAGTTTTCTTTATTTATTTTATTGAAAATGGTCTAGTGGCACATACTTTTAATCCCAGCACAAAGGAGACAGAGGCAGGCAGATCTATCTCTGTAAGTTCAAGGACAGCCTAAGCTACATGGTGAGAATGGAAGGGGTCACAGAACAACATGAGATCCTATATACCACTCCTGTAGGCCTGACTGCTACAGTCACTGACCTCTGCTTATGTTCTAAAGGAGATTAGTTTGAATTCTCTTTGGCATCGAAGGCTATGCAAAGCCTGTTTGTGCTGGCCTCTACAGTCAAGTGCCTGGCACCAGGTGATCAAGAGATGCTTCAGGAAGGAACTGTTTTCCTCGCTGTGAATTTCATCAGATGAATGGAGATCTCCATCTCCTTTTCTTCCTGGTTCCTCCTAGCAGAGTTCAGGGCTGAGTGCATTTCTCAAAGCATGTCGGGACTGTGCATCCATCCGATTAAGCAGTCCAGGAAACGGGTAGTGAATGGCTTCACTTCCTACAGGTGATCATTGTGGACCTTGTAGCTCTTGCTTTCATCTTTTCTTTAGCAAGTTAATATGGTTCCTGAGAAGCCAATGGATCAAAACATGACCTAAATTCATTATTATGGAAGGCTCTGAGATCTGCTGTCCTGGGTAAAATTTCTGAAGAAATACTGCCTTAGCACAGCCATAACATCACGTAGCTTTGGCTCACTCTCAAACTCTTCTTTCTATTATAGCCTGGTTCCCTAGACTGTCCAGTCCTCTCCTTGCTTGTTTTACTTTTCATGACTTGCTCTATCTTTTTTTGTACTTGTTGTTTCTGGTGTTTTTTGTTCTTCTCTCAGAGACCAGGAAGCTCAAGGGTTTATTTTACAGATGTTTTCTGCTAACTCAGCATCTCCCTAAGTAGCTATGGCTGGCCTTGAAATGAAAACTTGCTTCTCTTTCTAATACTCAGATTGTGACTGATGAAAGGGGTTAGGTTGCTCCTGGACTAAGATGGCATGCCAGGACTTCTCCAGAAATGTTAGTCAATGGAAATTTGGGTACCGTTAGGGGCACTTTTGAGCTTTTGCAGTCTCTGAATTTTCCTGTACTTAGCTATTCTCATCTTAAACCACCGGTGCACTTCAGATTGTCCCATATACAGCTGTCTTGCAAGGATCTTCTTTGTGATCTCATTAGGGTACTGAACTTCTTGAAAAGCTTGCTCAAGTGTGCCTTGCTGCCAGGGTGTAAGACCTCTACATATTCGTGGTCGAGTGCGCCGGGGCTGAGGTTTTGGAACTCTGGCAACTATGGTCTCCAATCCTTCCAACTGTAGATGTCTGGGGCTTTGATGGCTCTCTTGGTTTGAGAAGGTGACATCACCACCAAGGTCGTTCAAGCTGACTTCTAGCTTCTTATCACCCTGTTGATTCAGGATACCATGGTGCTCAGGATTGTCCAGAAAGCTTAGTGCATGTTCTAGGAGAACGCTGTTCTCTTCAGCAGCAAGTACTTGTGGTTGTTGAACTCTGGCATCTAAGGTGTCCAATACCTCCAACTGTAGATGTCTGGGGTTTTGATGACTCTCGTGATTCCAGAAGGCGACATCAACACCAAGGTCATTGAAGCTGACTTCCAGGTTCTTATCACCCTGTTGGTTCAGGATACCCTGGTACTCGGAGTTGTCCACGAGGTCTAGTGCAGGATCATGGAAAATTCTATTCTCTTCAGCAGCAATTACCTCTTGGTCATATTTGATTTCCACCTCAATCTCAGGTTCCGCCATGTTGAGGATATTGGATGTAGAGTTATCTCTGAGGAGTTCCATTTCTTGAACTCTGTAGAAGAAGCCTTCTTTCATAGATAAGGACGTGGTCTGCATAATCCTACAGTCAGTGTCTTTCTTAATCTGAAAAAGCTGACAATCCAGAGCTGCCCAGTGCACCAAGCTGGACTTCTCCACAGTCTCAATCTGACATAGAAATCTGAACAGAATCCAGTTGTACTGTTCTGCAGTCTTTGGTCTTTGGTGAAATCGCAAGGAACTTGGTCCTACTTCCAGTGATGGAGCAGCAACCAGCAGGACAAGGTAACTTGCCAGCAAGAAGGAGGGCAAGTGGCAGAAAAGCCAACCTTCCTTCCATCAAGTCCTTTTATAGATGCCCCAGGCAAAAGGCCCCGCCCACATTTAGGGAGGGCCTCACATCAAATGGTCAATTACAGAAAACTCCTTGGTATCTGGGCATAGTAGCACACACCTTTAATCCAAGAATTCTGGAAGTAGAAGCAACGGGATTTCTTGAAGCTCCATGGGGACTTGTGTATATAGAAAGTTCTGGATGGAAGGAGGGAGGTAGAGAGAGATATGCAACAGAGAGATTCAGAGAGAGACAGAGAGAGAGAGAGAGAGAGAGAGAGAGAGAGAGAGAGAGAGAGAGAGAGAGAGAGAGAGAGAAGCTGTGCATGACCTTGTTCAGGAATTTGTTTTTGATTCCAGATGCAATTAAAAGAACGGCCAATAATCCAATCAAAATTCTCTAGATGTAAACTCTATTAGTGACAGAAGACTTACTTAGCATGTAACTTTTAGATATTCCTTTCTTCACTTCTTATCTAACTAAATATATAAGTTGAAATTGCTGCCTCAAAATTAAAAACAATTGGAGAAGATATCAGTCAAATTAGGAAGAAATTTAGTAACCAGATTTATGGTGAAAATTTGAAGATTAATTTTTGTTTGGTTGGGTTTTTTGTTTGTTTGTTTGTTTGTTTGTATGGGCTTTGGTTTTCTGAAACAGGGTTTTACTATACAGTTTTGGTTGTCCTGGAACTCACAGTACCTACCTTTCTTCTGACTCCTTAGTGCTGGGATTAAAGGTACACACCATTAACTGACCTTGAAAATTAAGATGTGTTTTTGCGTTTTGTTTTGATTTTGAGATAGCCTTTTTTGTGTAGTCCTGGTTGTTCTTAACCTGGATTTGTAGACAATTCTGGCCAAAAACTCAGAGAGCCTACAACCTCTGACTCCAGAGTGCTGGGATTAAAAACATTTGCTACCACTGCCTGGCTGATGAGCAATTCTAATTTTTTTATTCGATGCATTCTTTTTTTTTTCATAAAAATATGTAAATATATTTCTTTTTTTTAATTTTTTTATTCGATATAATTTATTTACATTTCAAATGATTTCCCCTTTTCTAGCCCCCCACTCCCCGAAAGTCCCATAAGCCCCCTTCTCTTCCCCTGTCCTCCCACCCACCCCTTCCCACTTCTTCATTCTGGTTTTGTCGAATACTGCTTCACTGAGTCTTTCCAGAACCAGGGGCCACTCCTCCTTTCTTCTTGTATCTCATTTGATGTGTGGATTATGTTTTGGGTATTCCAGTTTTCTAGGTTAATATCCACTTATTAGTGAGTGCATACCATGATTCACCTTTTGAGTCTGGGTTACCTCACTTAGTATGATGTTCTCTAGCTCCATCCATTTGCCTAAGAATTTCATGAATTCATTGTTTCTAAAGGCTGAATAGTACTCCATTGTGTAGATATACCACATTTTTTGCATCCACTCTTCTGTTGAGGGATACCTGGGTTCTTTCCAGCATCTGGCAATTATAAATAGGGCTGCTATGAACATAGTAGAGCATGTATCCTTATTACATGGTGGGGAATCCTCTGGGTATATGCCCAGGAGTGGTATAGCAGGATCTTCTGGAAGTGAGGTGCCCAGTTTTCGGAGGAACCGCCAGACTGATTTCCAGAGTGGTTGTACCAATTTGCAACCCCACCAGCAGTGGAGGAGTGTTCCTCTTTCTCCACACCCTCTCCAACACCTGCTGTCTCCTGAATTTTTAATCTTAGCCATTCTGACTGGTGTAAGGTGAAATCTCAGGGTTGTTTTGATTTGCATTTCCCTAATGACTAATGAAGATGAGCATTTTTTAAGATGCTTCTCCGCCATCCGAAGTTCTACAGGTGAGAATTCTTTGTTTAACTCTGTACCCCATTTTTTAATAGGGTTGTTTGGTTTTCTGGAGTCTAACCTCTTGAGTTCTCTATATATATTGGATATTAGCCCTCTATCTGATGTAGGATTGGTGAAGATCTTTTCCCAATGTGTTGGTTGCCGATTTGTCCTCTTGATGGTGTCCTTTGCCTTACAGAAACTTTGTAATTTTATGAGGTCCCATTTGTCAATTCTTGCTCTTAGAGCATATGCTATTGGGGTTCTGTTCAGAAACTTTCTCCCTGTACCGATGTCCTCAAGGGTCTTCCCCAGTTTCTTTTCTATTAGCTTCAGAGTGTCTGGCTTTATGTGATGGTCCTTGATCCATTTGGATTTGAGCTTAGTACAAGGAGACAAGGATGGATCAATTCGCATTCTTCTGCATGCTGCCCTCCAGTTGAACCAGCACCATTTGTTGAAAAGGCTATCTTTTTTCCATTGGATGTTTTCAGCCTCTTTATCGAGGATCAAGTGGCCATAGGTGTGTGGGTTCATTTCTGGATCTTCAATCCTGTTCCATTGATCCTCCTGTCTGTCACTGTACCAATACCATGCAGTTTTTAACATTATTGCTCTGTAGTATTGCTTGAGGTCAGGGATACTGATTCCCCCTGATTTTCTTTTGTTACTGAGAATAGTTTTAGCTATCCTGGGTTTTTTTTTTTTTTGTTCCAGATGAATTTGATAATTGCTCTTTCTAACTCTGTGAAGAATTGAGTTGGGATTTTGGTGGGTATTGCATTGAATCTGTATAGTGCTTTTGGCAAAATGGCCATTTTAACTATATTGATTCTACCAATCCATGAGCATGGGAGGTTTTCCCATTTTTTGAGGTCTTCTTCCATTTCCTTCTTCAGAGTCTTGAAGTTCTTGTCATACAGATCTTTCACATGTTTGGTAAGAGTCACCCCAAGATACTTTATACTGTTTGTGGCTATTGTGAAGGGGGTCATTTCCTTAATTTCTTTCTCGGCCTGCTTATCCTTTGAGTATAGGAAGGCCACTGATTTGCTGGAGTTGATTTTATAACCTGCCACTTTGCTGAAGTTGTTTATCACCTGTAGGAGCTCTCTAGTGGAGTTCTTTGGGTCACTTAGGTAGACGAACATGTCATCTGCAAATAATGATAGTTTGACTTCTTCCTTTCCAATTTGTATTCCTTTGACCTCCTTATGTTGTCGAATTGCCCGAGCTAGTACCTCAAGTACAATATTGAAAAGATAAGGAGAAAGGGGGCAGCCTTGTCTGGTCCCTGATTTCAGTGGGATTGCTTCAAGTTTCTCTCCATTTAGTTTGATGCTGGCTACCGGTTTGCTGTATATTGCTTTTACTATGTTTAGGTATGGGCCTTGAATTCCTGTTCTCTCCAAGACTTTAAGCAGGAAAGGATGCTGAATTTTGTCAAATGCTTTTTCAGCATCCAATGAGATGACCATGACGTTTTGTTCTTTGAGTTTGTTTATGTAGTGGATTGTATTGATGGATTTCCGCATATTGAACCAACCCTGCATTCCCAGGATAAAGCCTACTTGATCATGGTGGATGATCGTTTTGATGTGTTCTTGGATTCGATTGGCAAGAATTTTATTGAGTATTTTTGCAACGATGTTCATAAGGGAAATTGGTCTGAAGTTCTCTTTCTTTGTTGGATCTTTGTGTGGCTTTGGTATCAGCGTAATTGTGGCTTCGTAGAAGGAATTGGGTAGTGTTCCTTCTGTTTCTATTTTGTGGAATAGTTTGAAGAGTATTGGTGTTAACTCTTCTTTGAAGGTCTGGTAGAATTCTGCACTGAAGCCATCTGGTCCTGTGCTTTTTTTGGTTGGAAGACTTTCTATGACTCCTTCTATTTCTTTAGGCATTATGGGACTGTTTAGATATATATCTAATATATATTTGCTGAGACAAATAATGATTCCTATCCTTTCCAAGACTTTTAGCATGAAAGGATGCTGAATTTTGTCAAATGCCCTTTCAGCATCTAATGAAATGATCATGTGGATTTTTTCTTTGCGTTTGTTTGTGTAGTGGTTTGCATTGATGGATTTCCTTATATTGAACTATCCCTGCATCCCTGGGATGAAGCCTACTTGATCCTGCTGGATGATCCTTTTGATTCTTAAAGATATCCATCTTTTAGCATCATGACAAAAATGGCCATTTATTAAAACCAGGACTTAACCTGTCTTAAAATGGATAGGAATAGAGTCCAAAGAGATTTAAGAGGCTTTGTTTCTATTAAAGATTTGTCAGGACTTACATACAGTTTGGACCAGTATCTGAGGAACTTTCTCTCAGGCATCCAGATTGAATGGAGGAATTTTTCATTGAGCTTAGACATGGTACACTAGAATTCTTTTCAACAAGTGCTCCAACAGCCCCCAAGGGCCTGGTCAGAGCTTACACACATATTCAAACTATTACTCTGAGTCTTTCAAGACAAAATTACCCTTACTCTCCACCAAGAGTACTATTTCCTTGCATTTCCCATGATTGATTCAGGTTTATCAAAACTCATGCACATCCATGATATTTCCTAGGAAAAGGCAAACTGATACAAATATGACAGCCAAGCCAGTGCAACAGGCAAGAAGCCTACCTGATTCTATGAGGTAGACAAATGCACACTTTCACCAGGTTTATAAGAGGTTCAGAGACCAGCTTTCCCTTATTAAAGCAACTTAGGTACCCAACCCATAACCTTCTTTAAAATGTAGTATGTACAGAAAGGTCTTCAGTAAACGACCTGGCATAGTGGCCACCCACAAGCAACCATAGTGGCTCATGTCCCAAAAGCCAGGGTCAACAGCAACAATAGGAAACCCATGCAGACCATCCAAACCAGACAGCCTAATGGGTTATTACCTCAGTGTTGAACAGTTGATATAAATCCTTGTAGGCCATGTAAACCATGAAGGAATTTATACCTGCCAGGCAAGAAAAGGAAAAAAGTCAGGAAAAAGTCATGATTAGCTATCAACATAGTCGTCTCATGTTTATCATATATACATACAAAACCGCACCCACCCACCCAACCCCCCACACACACACTCAGAGAGAGAGAGACAGACAGACAGAGACAGTGACAGAGACAGAGAGACAGAAAGACCCTGAGCACATGGCTCAGATGCCTGTCCAACAGAGGTGAAGACATTTGTAATGCTTTTATCCAATCATGTCCTTTCTTGTCCTGTAAAATCCATAGTTTGTTAGTAGTGTCTTGGTAGAATGGTGTCTCCCTTCTGCAGCTTTAGCTGATCTCAATTCCAAGCATTGCCAGAATTTAGAAGAGCAAAATTGATATTGTTTGAGGAAGCAGATACCAAGAAGTTACATTAACATACCAGCTGTGCAAAGACACTAGGGGTTGTAGAACGTGAATGTACCACCAAACCACGATCACCTGGGAATGCTTCCCTTTGGGGCATCTGTTCCTCCACCCTTGTAAATTGGAAAATAGCACTCACCTCATAAGGAAGTAGTTCACCTTTAAAGGAGCCAATGGTCTTTTAGTCCCTGTGAGGCGAGCATATGGTCTCCATGGGGTGGGTTTATTTCACTATTTGGTGAAAGACTGTTATATATTATGCTGCAGGCTGATGTGCCAAAGAGGAGAAAGAATACAATAAAACTAACCTTAAAAACTACTTATGGGTTAGACCTGGTGATGGGACAAGCTTCTCATCCTATTATTGGGTTGGCTAAGGCAGGAAGATTATCTTGAATTTTCTTTCTATTACTTGGTGTATCCCATGAGTTTTGCCAGTAGCCTGGGCTACATAAAACTTATCTGGCCACCCAGTAAGGTTTTGCATCAAAATAAAATTAAAGCCAAATCTCTGAAAGCCTTGTATCCTCCATAAAATCTATTTTGTAATTTGTAGAATGTATATACTTATAGGATGTAATATTTTCTGTCATGGAACTTACACTTTCCAATACACACATACAGAGCACATGTACACGTGCATTCACACATACACAGCACAACTGCACAGTTTTTTCTAACTATATTATTTTCCCACCATTCTCTACAATTTGTTTGAAGAATAAACCGGGTGGTAGTGGCCCAAACCTACTTTTATCCCAGCACTAAGAAGGCAGAGACAGGCAAAAATCTGAGTCCAAGGTCAGCCTGGTCCACAGAGCAAGATCCAGGACAACCAAGGCTACAGAGAAACCCTATCTCAGAAATAAAAAATAATCTAGTTTTCCATGTAAAAATACCATGACTTTTATTAGAAAAGGGTGCATACTATCTACTCAGTGTGGCTGTTTGGATAGGAGTGACTCCCATAGGCTGAGTTATTTAAATGGTCATTAGGGAGTGACAATGCTTGACACTGATAAAGATGTAGCCTTGTTGGGTTTAGTATGGCCTATTGAAGCAAACTTGTCACAGGTGGTGTGATTTGGAGTTTCAATTGCAGATTTAGTGTTTTTCTCTCTTCCTCCTGCCTACAGATCTAAATGTCTAAGCCTCTGCTACATCTCCAGCCCCATGTCTGTTGTGTAGTGCCATCCTTCCCAGCATGGGAATAAGGGAGTAAGACGCCAAATCTGTAAGGTGGCCTCAATGACATGTTTCAGTTTTATAAGAGTTGCTGTGGTCATGGTATATTCACAGCAAATAACATTGACTAAGACAATGTTCAACAGTTTGAAGAATAACGCTTTCACGTGTGAAGTTTCTAAGCTTTGAATGCAGTTTCTAAATTTCAAATGTAGAAATAAAAATTAGATATAAAACATGGCTTCAGTCAATTAACAGTGTACAGATAGCAATTTGTGATTTGAATCTGTGCCTTGTACTCTCATACCTAAGTCATCAGCATTATACGAAAAGATCTATTTGATTTTCAACCAAATCAATAAGTAGTTGGGATGGTGGAACTCAGTGTGGGTCATCTCAGGGCAGTTTTCCACAATATTCTCATTTCCAAAAGCCTCCAAGTAATTCTTGGAATGACCCAAGTTGTGTATTTTCCTTAAAACAGCTGAATTTTTACTACTATTAAGATTCTCTGTGTGTCAGGCAACAGAGAAGGAGGATGGGGCTAATTGCTTGTTTTGTGTGCTCAAGGATTGGACAAGATTTATAGGGTGCAGGAAGGGATAGAAAGGAAGAGGCATCCTTTGAGGGAGCATCCTCTCTCCTCCAACTTAGACACATAATATTTCCCTAAAGTTTTTGCACAGTGGCAAAACAGAACTGGTGTTTTGAAGCATCCTATCTGCTGCCATTCCTTCAACTGCTTTCCTTTGCACCACACCATCAGCAGAGGCTGTTGTTTATCCATCTCTGATATTCTGGATCACCTTACAAAGCTAAGCACATGACACACATTTGAATAACTATGTGTGATCCTGTGGATGTACAGAGTCTAATGACAAGAACATAAGAAGAGACCAGAAGAATCTATGATGATAATGGAATCCAAATCATTATTGCAATGATAGGACGGACACACACACACACACACAGAGACACACACAAACTGCATTTTGTATTACTAACTATCAATCTATCCTTGCTCCTTGCATGTCTTAGACTTTCTTAAAGATGTGTCATTATTACATAATATTAACATTTGGTCTTATAAAACAGATAGAGATTAGAATCATTTGTTCTCAGATTTGTTAGGAATGTGACCTCAGGAAAGATTAGTCCCCTTGCTGCAAGTACTGCCTTTGTAGTACTGGTATTGTTGCATTGTGCTGGGTAGTTTCATGTCAACCTGATTCAAGCTAGAGTCATTTTGGAAGAGGGAACCCAGACAGAGAAAATGTTTCTACTGTGGGCAAACCTGTAATATATTTTTCTTGAATGGTGGCTAATGTGGGAAATCTAGCTCACTGTGGACATAGTCATCCCTGGGATGATAGTTCTATGTGCTGTAAGAGGCAGACTGAGCAAGCCATGAGGAGCAAGCCAGTAAGAGGTGCTTCTTCAAGGTCTATACTTCCACTCTGACCACCAGGTTCCTGTCCTGCTTGAGTTCATGTCCTGCCTCCCTTCAGTGACAGACTACCAGCTGTAAGATGTAAGAAACCCTTTAGTCCTTGATTTGCTTTTTGTCATGGTTTTTAATCATAGCAATAATTAGCTCAGATGCCCATGAAGGTGGAAATCATCATCTTTGTGCAGATCTGTTGCCTATTAAATGTCACCCTAGGCAGTTATCCTGACTTCCTGTGTTTTTCTTATTTTTTCTATTTATTTATTTATTTATTTATTTATTTATTTATTTATTTTGGCATTAAAAACAGCTTTTATTTAGCAATGAAGTTACAACTGTGTACATGTCCTTTTTTTGCTTTCGAGTGTCTGATCTTGTCTCAGCTGTACTTGATCTGGGGAAATGTCTGTCTCCCTGTGCTTGCTTGTACAGTCTTAGATGTGATGATCTTTAAATCTGTGAGCTCATAAATGATCTTCTTCAACTCTGGAACAAGAAAGAGACAGGGCAGTGGGGTTTTAATTCTAAGAAATTCTTGACAAGGACCCTGCTAATACAACACAGACTTCACAATAAATAAGTAAACCAGCCATTCTGTTCACTCTTACAAAGAAAAATGGCATTCTTTTTTTCTTTTTTTTTTTAATATTTTTATTTTCTATATTCTTTGTTTACATTCCAAATGATTTCCCCTCTACTGGATCCCCCCTCCCGACATGTCCCATAAACCTTCTTTTCTCCATCGCTTCTCCAATCACCTCCCTCCTTTTTCTTTTTCCTTACATTCCCTTCCAATGCTAGATCAATCCTTTCCAGGATCAGGAGCCTCTCCATACTTTTTCTTGGGAGTCATTTGTTATGCGATTTGTGCCGTGGGTTTTCAGGGCTTCTGGGCTAATTAATATCCATTTATCAGAGATTGCATTCCATGTGTATTCTTTTGTGCTTGGGTTACCTCGCTTAGGGTGATATTTTCCAAATCAAACCATTTGTCTAAAAATTTTGTGAATTCATTGTTTCTAATTGCTGAGTAGTATTCCATTGTGTAAATATACCACATTTTCTGTATCCATTCCTCCTTTGAGGGGCATCTGGGTTCTTTCCAGCTTCTGGCTATTATAAATAAGGCTGCTATGAAAATAATGGAGCATGTGTCTTTATTGCCTGCTAGGGAATCCTTTGGGAATATGCCCAGGAGAGGTATAGCAGGGTCCTCTGGAAGTCTCATGTCCTGTTTACTGAGGAACCTCCAGACTGATTTCCACAGTGGTTGTACCATCTTGCAGTCCTACCAGCAGTGGAGGAGTGTTCCTCTTTCTCCACATCCTTGCCAACACCTGCTGTCTCCTGAGTTTTTGATTTTAGCCATTCTGACTGGTGTAAGGTGAAATCTCAGGGTTGTTTTGATCTGCATTTCCCTAATGACTAATGATGTTGAGCACTTCTTAAGGTGCCTCTCGGCCATCCGAATTTCTTCAGGTGAGAATTCTTTGTTTAGATCTGTACCCCATTTTAATGGCATTATTTGGTTCCCTGGGGTCTAACTTCTTGAGTTCTTTGTATATATTGGATATTAGCCCTCTATCAGATGTGGGGTTGGTGAATATTCTTTCCCAATTTGATGGTTGCCGTTTTGTCCTTTTAACAGTGTCCTTTGCCTTACAGAAATTTGTAATTTTATGAGGTCCCATTTGTCAATTCTTGATCTTAAAGCATAAGCTATTGGTGATCTGTTCAGGAACTTTTCCCCTGTGCCCATGTCCTCAAGTGTCTTCCCCACTTTCTATTCTATTAGTTTCAGTGTGTCTGGTTTTACAGGGAGGTCCTTGATCCACTTGAAGTGAAGTTTAGTACATGGAGATTAGAATGGATCAATTCGCATTCTTCTGCATGCTGACCTCCAATAGAACCACCACCATTTGTGGAAAAGGCTATCTTTTTTCCACTGGTTGTTTTTGGCTCCTTTGTCAAAGATCAAGTAACCATAGGTGTGTGGATTCATTTCTGGATCTTCAATTCTATTCCATTGGTCCACTTGTCTGTCACTGTGCCAATACCATGCAGTTTTTAACACTATTGCTCTGTAGTATTGTTTGATGTCAGGGATATTGATCCCCCCAGAAGTTCTTTTGTTGTTGAGAATAGTTTTAGCTATCCTGGGTTTCTTGTTATTCCAGATGAATTTGAGAATTGCTTTTTTTTAACTCTGTGAAGAATTGAGTTGGGATTTTGTCAGGGATTGATTGCATTGAATCTGTAGATCGCTTTTGGCAATATGGCCATTTTAACTATATTAATCCTGACAATCCAGGAGCATGGCAGATTTTTCCATTTTCTGAGGTCTTCTTCAATTTCCTTCTTCAGAGACCTGAAGTTCTTGTCATATAGATCTTTCACTTGTTTGTTTGGAGTCACACCAAGATACTTTATATTGTTTGTGGCTATTTTGAAGGGTGTCATTTCCCTAACTTCTTTCTCAGCATGCTTATCCTTTGAGTATAGGAAGGCAACTGATTTCCTTGAGTTGATTTTATAACCAGCCACTCTGTGGAAGTGGTTTATCAGCTGTAGGAGTTCTCTGGTGGAGGTTTTCGGGTCACTTCAGTAGACTATCATGTCATCTGCAAATAGTGATAATTTGACATCTTCCTTTCCAATTTTTATCCCCATGACCTCCTTATGTTGTCTAATTGCTCTAGCTAGAACTTCAAGTACTATATTGAAAAGATATGGAGAGAGGACAGCCTTGTCTAGTCCCTGATTTTAGTGGGATTGCTTCAAGTTTCTCTCCATTTAGTTTGATGTTGGCTACCCATTTGCTGTATATTGCTTTAACGATGTTTAGGTATGGGCCTTGAATTCCTGTTCTTTCCAAGACTTTTAGCATGAAACGATGCTGGATTTTGTCAAATGCTTTTTCTGCATCTAATGAGATGATCATATGATTTTTTTTCTTTGAGTTTGTTTATGTAGTGGATTGCATTGTTGGATTTCCTTATATTGAACCATCCCTGCATCCCTGAGATGAAGCCTACTTGATCGTGGTGGATGATCATTTTGATGTGTTCTTGGATTCAATTTGCAAGAATTTTTTTAAGTATTTTTTCATAAATACTCATAAGAGAAATTGGCCTGAAGTTCTCTTTCTTTGTTGGATCTTTGTGTGGTTTTGGAACCATCATAATTGTGGCTTCAAAGAATGAGTTGGGTAGAGTTCCGTCTGTTTCTATGTTGTGGAATAGTTTGAAGAGTATTGGTGTTAGGTCTTCTATGAAGGGCTGATAGAACTCTGCACTGAAGCCATCTGGTCCCGTGCTTTTTTTGTTTGGGAGACTTTCTATGACCCTTTTTAATTCTTCAGGTGTTATGGGACTGTTTAGTTGATCTATTTGATCCTGATTTAGTTTTGGTGTCAGATATCTGTGTAGGAAACTGTCCATTTCCTCCAGATTCTCCAGTTGTGTTGAGTATAGGCTTTTGTAGTAGGATCTAATGATTTTATCAATTTCCTCAGTTTCTGTTGTTATATCTCGCTTTTCATTTACAAGTTTGTAAATCTGGACACTATCTCTATGTCGATTGGTTAGTCTGGCTAAGGGTTTATCTATCTTGTTGATTTTCTCAAAGAACCAGCTCCTGGTTTTGTTGATTCTTTGTATGGCTCTCTTTGTTTCTACTTGATTGATTTCGGCACTGAGTTTGATGATTTCCTGCCTTCTACTCCTCCTGGGTTAAATTGCTTCTTTTTGTTCCAGGGCTTTCAGGTGTGTCATTAAGCTGTTAGTGTATGCTCTCTCCATTTTCCTTTTGGAGGCACTCAGGGCTATGAGTTTTCCCCTTAGCACTGCTTCATTGTGTCCCATAGATTTGGGTATGTTGTGTCTTCATTTTCATTAAGTTCTAAAAAGTCTTTAATTTCTTTCTTTATTTCTTCCTTGACCAAGGTATCATTGAGTAGGATATTGGTCAGTTTCCACCTGTATGTGGGTTTTCTGTTGTTTTTGTTGCTATTGAAGACCACTTTTACTCCATAGTAATCTGATAGGAGGCATGGGATTAGTTTGATCTTCTTATATTTGTTGAGGTCTGTCTTGTGACCAATTATATGGCCGATTTTGGAGAAGGTACCATGAGGTGTTGAGGAAAAGGTATATTCTTTTGCTTTAGGATAGATTGTTCTATATATATCTGTTAAATCTAAGTGGTCCAAAGCTTCAATTAGTTTCATTGTGTCCCTGTTTAGTTTCTGTTTTCCTGATCGGTCCATTGAGGAAATTGTAGTGTTGAAGTCACCCACAATTATTGTGTTAGGTGCAATGTGTGCTTTGAGCTTTAATAAACTGTCTTTTATAAATGAGGGCGCCCTTGCATTTGGAGCATATATGTTCAGGATTGAGAGTTCTTCTTGTTGTATTTTTCCATTGACCAGCAAGAAGTGTCCCTCAGAGTCTCTTTTGATGACTTTGGGTTGAAAGTCAATTTTATCTGATATTAAAATGGCTACTCCAGCTTGTTTCCTGAGACCATTTGCTTGTAAAATTGTCTTCCAGCCTTTTACTCTAAGGTAGTGTTTGTCTTTGACCCTGAGGTGTGTTTCCTGTATGCAGCAAAATGTAGGGTCCTGTTTACGTATCCAGTCGGTTAGTCTATGTCTTTTTGTTTTTTGGATTTGGTTTTTTCGAGACAGGGTTTCTCTGTGTAGCCCTGGCTGTCCTGGAACTCACTCTGTAGACCAGGCTGGCCTCGAACTCAGAGATCCACCTGCCTCTGCCTCCCAGAGTGCTAGGATTACAGGTGTGGGCCACCACTGCCCGGCTAGTCTATGTCTTTTTATTGGGGCATTTAGTCCATTGATGTTGAGATATTAAGGAATAGTGATTGTTACTTCCTGTCTTTTATGACGTTATTCTTTTACATTTGATTGGTTAACTTGTTTTGGGTTTGATTAAAGGTTACTATCTTGCTTTTTCCAGGGTGAAGTTTCCCTCCTTGTATTGCTGTTTTCCTCCCATTATCCTTTGTAGGGCTGGGTTTGTGGATAGATATTGGGTAAACTTGGTTTTGTCATGGAATATCTTAGTTTCTCCATCTATGGTGACTGAGAGTTTTGCTGGATATCGTAGTTTTGGCTGGCATTTGTGTTCTCTTAGAGTCTGCATGAGATCTGCCCAGGATCTTCTAGCCTTCATAGTCTCAGGTGAAAAGTCTGCTGTGAATCTGATAGGTCTTCCTTTATATATTGCTTGGCCTTTTTCTCCTACTGCCTTTAATATCCTTTCTTTGTTTAGTACATTTTGTGTTTT
Source organism: Apodemus sylvaticus (assembly GCF_947179515.1). NCBI lineage: Eukaryota > Metazoa > Chordata > Mammalia > Rodentia > Muridae > Apodemus > Apodemus sylvaticus. The sequence continues at coordinate 59,194,127 of NC_067484.1, read as the reverse complement.
GATTATGTGACGAGAAGTATTTCTGTTCTGCTCCAGTCTGTTTGGCGTTCTATAGGCTTCTTTTATATTCATGGGCATCTCTCTCTTTAAGTTAGGAAGTTTTCTTCCATAATTTTATTGAAGATATTTGCTGGCCCTTTAAGTTGTAAATCTTCACTCTCATCTATTCCTATAATCCTTAGGTTTGGTCTTCTCATTGTGTGCTGGATTTCCTGGATATATTGGGTTACTAGCTTTTTGCATTTTGCATTTTCTTTAACTGTTGAGTCGATGGTTTCTATAGTATCTTCAGCGTCTGAGATTCTTTCTTCTATCTTTTGTATTCTGTTGTTGATATTTGCATCTATGTCCCCTGATTTCTTCCCAAGGCTTTCTATCTCCAAAGTTGTCTCCCTTTGAGTTTTCTTAGTTGTTTCTACTTCTGATTTTAGATCCTGGATGGTTTTGCTTAGCTTCTTCACTTGCTTGTTTGTGCTTTCCTATAATTCTTTAAGAGATTTTTGTGTTTCCTCTTTCATGACCTTGGCCTGTTGACCAAAGTTCTCCTGTATTTCATTAAGTATTTTTTGTGTTTCCTCGTTATTGGCTTTTGTATTCTCCTGAATTTCTTTCAATGATTTTTGTGTTTCCCTTGCAAGGGTTTCTAACTTTTGATCCATTCTCTCTTGAATTTCTTTAAGTATGTCCTTCATGTGTTCCTATACCAGCATCATGACAAGTGATTTTAAATCCAAGTCTTGTTTTACTGATGTGATGGTGTATCCAGGACATGCTGTTAAAGGAGAATTGGGTTCAGATGTTGCCATATTGCCTTGATTTCTGTTAGTGACGTTCCTGCGTTTGCCTTTTGCCATCTACTTCTCACTAGTGTTAGTTGGTCTTGTCAATGCTGGACTCACCAGTGCAAGCTGCCTCTTCCCAGGTAGCCTCTGGTGCAGAGCTTACCTCCTGCACTGCCTGGAGACAGGGTGCTGTTGCCCAGGCTGTCCAGATCCCGAAGCAGAAACCTGAAGGCTCCTGCTGGGGGCCCGCTGGATTCATCATAGCACATTGACTTCTCCCAACTGGCCTCCCAGAATCCCCTCTTGTCTCTTTCAGGACCTGGAGATGTGGTGTTGCCACCCAGGCTGATCTGATTCTGGAAGCAGAGTGATCTGAGGGCTCCCTCCAGAGACCTCAGGACTAGAATGTAAGCTCCGTGCCACCTGAGCAATCTGTGTGCTCCTAGACTGCCTCCGGGTGCACAACAAGTCTGACGCACTTCCTGGAGACCGAGTTCTGTGGCCCAGGCTATTCAGATCCCAACGTAGACCCCTGAAGGCTCCTGCCGGGGCCGCTGGGTTCACCACAGCACACTTGAAGCAGACACCTGAAGGCTCCCACAGGGGACCGCTGGATTCCTTCCTGTGTTTTTCATCTGCATAGTGAATATTTATCTCATGAAGATCCTACAAAAGTAAAGTTTCATAAAAAGAAAGTGCCTGGAACAAGGTAAAAGCCCTTCAGGCATCCCTCACGTTTTAGTTACCAAACTCCAATCAACAGTAATGACTCACATGCATGGGAATTTGTGGGAGGTGCAGACAAGGCAGCAGAGAGACAAGGCTGGTGAACATGCTTTGGCTCACCTTTTGCTTTGCTGAGGTTCTGCACTTCCTGAAAGACACTGTCATTCCAGTGTGTGATGTCCACATCACGCTATGCAAAGCATAGTTGCAGCAGCTGTTAGCATCAGCCCACTTATGCCACTTTTCATAGGCCTCTGTCAGGTTATACTCAGGTTCAGGCACCACATGGTCAACTGAAGACAGAGGGCAAAATGTGTGACTCAGACACAACTTGGTCTCCCTGCCTCATTCCTGGTCCTTCCTGCTTAGTGGACTCCAGGACTTGGAACAAATTGCTAGCTTTCTGAAACCTAGGATTTCTTTTCTTAAAAATGGGTGTTAAGTAAATAGGGAACATATTCTGACATTATTTTCCATCTAAGTTTGCCATTTGACTAAGTGAATAATGCATATATAATGGGCTTCACGGATACCTGTTGCATGCTATGTGTCCTGTAAGTGTTAACACCACTATTCTCTGCATCCTGTTGATACATATTTTTATATAATTGTGGGTGTATCTGCATCTATTTGTGTCAGCTGCTGGGTGGAGCGCCTCAGAGGACAGCCATGTTAGTCTTCTGTCTTAAGCATACCAGGGTATCATTAATAGTGTTGGAGATTGGTGCTTGCCAGTGGGATGGGTTTTAAGTTGGGCTGGTTATTTGTTGTCGTTTCCCTCAGTCTCTGCTCCATCCTCCATCCCTACATTTCTTGTTGACAGGAAACATTTTGTGTCTAGAGTTTGGTGGGTGGGTTTGTGTCCCTATCACTCTCTGGAAGTATTGTGAGAGGGTGTGACCAGCAGGCGGGCAGTGACCAGTGTGTAAAGTGAATAAGTTAACAAAAAACTAAAACAATAATGGAGTTGTATTGTCAGTTTTGTTTGTCAACTTGATAGAGGCTGGAGTTATCACAGAGAAAGGAGTCTCAGTTGAGGAAATGTCTCCATGAGATAATATTAGTATGGTTGCTCATCAGCTGTAAGGCATTTTCTCAATTAGTCATCAATGGTGGGAGGGCCAATTGTTGGTGGTGCTGTCCCTGGGCTGGTAGTCTTGGACTCTATAAGAAAGCAAGCTGAGCAAGTCAGGAGAACAATCCAGTAAGTCACATCCCTCCAAGAACTCTACATTAGCTCTTGTTTCCTGACCTGCTTGACTTCCAGCCCTGACTTGCTTTGGTGATGAACAACAGTGTGCAGTGTTAGATGAATAAAGCTAGCCAGGCAGTCCTGGCAAAAATCTTTAATCCCAGCACTTGGGAGGCACAGGCAGGTGGATTTCTGAGTTTGAGGCCAGCCTGCTCTACAGTCATTTCCAGGTCAACTAGGGTTATAAGGCAAACCGTAGTTCAAAAAACCAAAATAACAACAACAACAACAACAACAGTTATCTAGAGAGAAAAACCTGCTTGGTAATCTCCAAACTGAGCAAATTAAAAAAAAAAAATTAAAAAAAAATTAAAAAAAACCCAGCAGTCACCCAGCTGCCTTGAGCCAAACAGGTCATCAGCTTGGACAGCTGATTTGAGTTTGTTTTCAACCGTTGGCACACACCCCTTCTCTTAGAACCCACCTTTAAGCCAAGGTTTGGCCTTGGCAGTTATAGGCGACACTAATTATTTTAGAAACTTTTGTGGTTGTTTAAGCATTTATTCTAGCATAGAATTCTCCACTATATACTTTATTTGGATCAGAGCGTTAGACTTCCATTGGACACTAAGTTTAGAACACTTAGTGGGTATCTGCATACTTGGTCCACCTGTCTGGCCTTCCTAGGAATTAAAATGCTTGTATATCATTGGCAGCTGCTTGAACCTAATCCAGACCAAAGCTTTTTTCACTTGACTGACATTCAGAATTTCCCTTACATGAGTGAAATGAATTGGGACACAATCCTGCAGAAGAGGCTCATTCTAGGCTTTGTTCAACGGTGAGTCAAGCCTTACAAGTCCAAAACATTCCCACATTCTTTTCCCATTACTCTGTGCACAAGTCCACCCTGGGACGCACTTGATGAGTACATCAGTAAAATAACACCCTGATGCTAGCTTTACAGAGAAGAAAATGGAGGCATATGTAGGGTAAGTTGAAAACCCTAAGTCACATGATTGGCAAGTCACTAAGCAGGATGTCAACATATGAACTAATAGTCATAATAGTCATTTTCAGAAATATTCTCATAGAAAAAGAAGTTTCCTTATTGCAAATAGGTACTCGTTTATGTCCATTGATTTCTATGATTTGGTTAATGGTAAAACTCCAGGATCATTCCTCCTCTTTTGTTAGTTTTATTGTACTGATCCATTGTTTTCCGGACTAATAGTAAAATTAATAATAATATAAATAAATTAATAAAAGTTAAAAAAACTAATAGTGACAGAGAAATAATTTCCGTTGGTTCAGTACCCAATCAAGGGATATTGTGTCTCATGGAATATTGCTGGGTAAGTGTTAGGTTGGAGCCCTACTGAAGCTCCTCTCTCTTTTTCTTTCCTTGGTATTTGAATTATACTACAGAATATAGGAATATTGGCAAGAGCAATGTGCTCTGCAGAGGCGTATAGAGAGAAATCGGGGGTTTCTCTTCACGTCCAAGCGAGGCACTTGTCCTGGAGACATGGGCAACTGGCTGTTTCAATGAACAGCTGGAAAAGGTTAATGTGTCAGATGAAAGCCTTGTGGAAGTTGGAACAGTGTGGTAGCATTCAAGTATGTCAGTGTCTACTCTAGTGAGTAATAGAAAAGTGAGGTGACTATGGGGGACCCTGGGTGCCACCTGCCACAGACAACACCTTGCTTCTTTTAGCTGCTCCTCACACCCTAAGAGAATATCCACCTTATAGATCTTGGCCCTTTCTGTAAATCTGACTCTTTGCAGAATTTATCAAGTTTCAAATTCTTGGCCTCACATTCAGAAATCCTGATATTGAAACCTGGTTGTGGACGTTGGATGGTGACCAAGCAATGGCCATGATTCTGGTCTACTGAGAAACCCAGAATTTCAAACCTTAGCAATATTGTTTTAATACGGTCTGCTTCATTCCTCACCTAGGTATAGTTAGATATTTGTAAAATTAACTAAACTATACTATCAAAGAATGTAACAATAAATGCTGCCATTAAATGCTATAAATTCTTAGAGAGAGAGAGAGACACACACACACACACACACACACACACACACACACAGAGAGAGAGAGAGAGAGAGAGAGAGAGAGAGAGAGAGAGAGAGAGAGAGAATGTTATTATTCTTGGGCTACCCCATCAAGACTATTCATTACTCTCTGTGCTAGGCTTCTATGTCTTAGGAATGATACAGGGATTGAGGACTAAGCCCTGCTTTCCTTCTTACAGAAAGGCAGGCTCAATTGTGATCCCACGTTGAACTGGAAGAAGTGATTTTGGAGTCAAAAACTCTTCACAAAAAAAAAGGAGGTTCCTGGCAAAAAAGGAGTAGGAAATGAGGAAAAGTGACTCCCCTCAGGTAGATAGGCTCCCAACCAAGCTAAGGGAAGGGCAGTTCATTTCAGAGCTGCTAAGGCAGGGCATCTTAGAAGCTTGCCCCTGCATGATGCTGGGGGCTTATATAAGGGAGGCACAGCAACAGAGGCCATTAGGTTATTTGTCTTCACCCCTGTGATACAGCAACAAGCAGCAAGCAGAAGCCAGTTTTCCAGGATTTAAAAGATATTGTCACAATTTCCCATCTGCAAGGTGTGGTACAGGTTTCTGAAGGTACATGTGCAGGATTCCTCTCAGAGACACAATGGGTGGAATAACCTCTACAGTATTAGCAGTGAAATTGCAATTTATCTGCACCTACTCATGGAAGTTATGCGTGATTACATATACACACTCACACCCCCACACACATACACACACACACACACACACACACACACACACACAATATGTATGTCTATATTCTAGAGTTCCAAAAACATTGTACCTAATTCTGATAGCACAATGATCCAGGGTTGAGAACTGTCTTAGTTGGGCTTTTAGTGCTGTGCACAGACACCATGACCAAGGAAAAGCTTATAAGGACAATATTTTATTGGGGCTTGCTTACAGGTTCAGAGGTTCAGTCCATTATCATCAAGGCGGGAACATGGCAGCACCCAGGCAGGCATGGGCTGGAGGACCTGAGAGTTCTACATCTTCTTTTGAAGGCTGCTATCAGAATTCGCACTTCTGGGCAGCTAGGATGAGGGTCTTACAGCAGACCCCCACAGTGACATACCTACTGCAACAGGGCCACAATTTCTAGTCGTGCCACTCCCTTTGCCAATTAATTTGGCCAAGGTTATATATATATATATATATATATATATATATATATATATATATATATATATGTCGGACACTTTGTGCATCTGGAAACAGGTATTCCTCTATACATGGTGCTCACTGAATGCTCTATGGTGTATGGGACATTTGAGGTCCCCATGTGTCAAGTAAGTGTACCTCTGTTTCTTTGTCATGTTCCCCTTGAAGACATGCCTTCTTCAAGTGCATCTTGATGCTGTTCTGAAAGAATTTATTATTTTCAACAGAGAAAATTAAGTAACTCAGGGCTGTAGACCAGTGACTTAAAATGATATCATATAGGCAGATTTTGTTTGCAGGGATTTCATATATGTTATAGACCAAAGTCTGCCACAAGATAACCAGGATTCTTTGGTCCAGGAAGGCACAGGTCCAGGGTGATGACAAACTGACAGGACCACAGAAGCAGTGTGAAATAAGAATGTATATTTCTGGATGTCTCCTAGTCCAGTCTGAAGGACTTTCGTCACCAGGATGAAGGGGCTGAAAAGGGGGGAGTATAGGGGGTTAGGTGAGTGTGGCTAGGTGGCATGGGGGAAGGTGTCCAGGCAGGCCCTTGCCCATGAGGGACCACACCCACTTACATGGTATAGAATAGAGTTTATTCAGAATAGGGAATAGGAGTTAGTGGTAGAGAGAGAGAGGTAGAGAGAGAGAAATAGAGAGAGAGAGGAGAGAGAGGGTGGAGGCCGGCCATGACCACGTGGAGGGGGGAAGAGCCCCAGGGGCAGAGAGGTGAGAGAGTGTGGGCGAGCAGAGAGCAAAGAGAGAGAGGAGGAGCAAGTAGCCCCTCTTATAGTGGGCCAGATCTCTGGGGCGGGGCATACCTGGCTATTGCCAGGTAGGTGTGGGGTGGAGCTCAGACAAAACCCCAACATACCCCAAGGTTTCTTTAATTAATAAAAGAAAAAGAAAAAAGAAAAGAAGTGACGGCGAATACAGCGAAGCAGGAATAGTGTCGTTGTTGAGATCTGGCTGCTTCATGCTGACATTGGGGCGACGTGTCTCTAGGGAACCTAGAGAAAGGGGTATGGGGGCATGATTGTCCAATCTCAGGAGGACAGGCCGCTTCTTTGCTGTCCAGAGTTTGTAGAGCCATTTGAAGATAGGTCAGGAGAACAGGTCCAGTAGAAGCTGTCTACATTTGGAGAAGCTGAGAGGAGATTGGAGCATCTGAAGGTTGCTTCTCTGGAGCTGTCCTGGATATGGCAAGGGTCTGGACTTAACAAGATGTTGGAACACATTAGTATAGTTAGGGAATAAGACTAAGTACATTTGGGAGAAAGGAAAATTTTCTTAAGATGTACAATTAAAACCCAGAGGAATCCCACCCTTTGGAAAGGTAGTAAAGTGGGAACTTGGGCAGATGTACTTATCTGGATGGAGCCTACTTGGTCCATGAACAGTAGATCTGGGTAGGTTTCCTGTAGCTAACAAGTTTATTAAAGAGATAACAACATGAGTTAACCACTTGAACAGTCTTTAAGATGAGCCTTTGTGGATCAGAAGGAATAGAATTGAAGGTTGGGAAAGTGACAGAGCAAAAGGGGAAATATGAAGCATTTAATGGAAACAGAGTTTAGGTAAGGAGATAACTGTCTGGCTGTCAATGTAGTCAGAAGTCTGAGGAATAAACAATAACTTAGCAGTTATATTATTAAAGAATGACAGATTCCAGTAGCCAGCAGTTCTTTGTGGTCTCTGGTCTCCATGGCGGCTTTGGCTGTCAGTCTGGCTTTCAAGCACAGAAGATGCACAGCTTTTTCTGTAGAATGGATACCCATGACATGAGAAATGGCTTACTTTTGTTTAGCTAAATCATTTGACTCAAAGTATCCAGTTTTGTCCACTGCACTCTTTCAGGCAGCATCCTGTGGCGGTGTCCATCTTTCTTCTGAGACTTCCTGGGAGAAGCTGTCAGGCCTTTGGGAATTCTGTCTGTCTTAAATCTGATAACAAACTTCTGACAAGATTGCGCACAAGAAAGGAGAGCAATAGTTAAGAGAGAACAGGAATGGAAATCTTAAGTAGCTTTGACAGGTTGCATAGGTAGAGGAAAGTATATTGCCTTGGTTAGTAAAGATGCTAGGATCAGAGTAAGAAAGCTGGCAGCAATGGATAAAATTGTGGTGACAGAAAATGAGTTTGTCTAGGCAGATTTAGGCTTGTTAACATCAACTTGAGCACGCAAGCTATGGGAGCAATTGAGTTAAGGGTGTGGGAACACAGAATAGGTGAGGTTCAGATTCTTTATCGTTTACCAGACTGTTAATTTTAAAAGTATAGAGTCGAAGACAAGTAGCACCCACTGGGTAGGGAGGGAGTTGTTCTGCAAACTTAGCGTCCTAAAGAGTGCAGAAACAACTGAAAAGCAGCTAAGCCAAGGAGTCCAGACCGTCGAGAGGACCCTTGGGAGCCGGGGCTAGAAAAGCCAGAGCTTTAAAAGCCGGAGGAAGCATCCCGCCTGGACCCGGATTTTCGAGGACAGCTGTAAAAGCCAAAGGGAGACTCAGGATCACTTCCGGATTAGGATCACACACCTGAGGGTGGGTCTAGAAGTCCTAAGCAGTAGTGTGGACTAGGCATCAGAGGAAACCCTTCGTTCCAAAAGAGGTTGGCCAGACTTCATTTGAAAGCTAAGTGTTATTTACTATTATGGTTAATGTTTATTTAAATTTTTAATCTGCTAGAGGGAAGAACCTGACATGTAGCACACATCAGTGGAAGCCAGTGTCCCCCATCCTTGCTTCTCCTGCCTGTGCATGGCTTCAAGACCAGTCATGGTCTGCTCTATTAATAGTAGAGGACATTGGACGTGGTGGGAAGGAGACCGTGCAGTGAAGAAGAGGGAAGTCAGTGTGGTAGGGAGAAGCTGTAAAGCTGTGAGAGAATCTGGTAGTAGAATTGATGGGGCATCCCAGCAGCCAGTCTGGAGCTGGGCATGGTCTGTGTCTAGGCCCTTGCAGGTAAAGGCCCTAGAAATCTGCACTGTAGCCAGCAGAGGGGGACAGTATGGTGGTGGGGCATGGGATGCAGCACCGGGAAAGGAGTGCAGGCTTGTTGTGGCGAGGAGGCAGCATCGCTCGGGAGGGATGGAGCACAGCCGACTCTGAGAGCCTAGAGAGACCTCACCATGGGTAGCAGTCACTGTCCCAACTCTGCGGCGGTTCTGATGAAAGTTAGTGATCACGCATGCGCAGGGCATAACTTCCTGTCAGCAGTGGAAGTAGGAAGTTAGTTAGCCTGCAGTGGCTGGGAAGTAGCTTGTTTCGTATCCTAGCAATGGGGCAGGAGGTGCAGAGCTGCCTCAGAAGTGGCAGCAGCAGCGGCAGCTTCATCAGCAGTTCTGGAGCAGCAGGGGGTCTGGCATGGGCTGCAGGGGCCGCAGCCAAGGCCGGTGCTTGGCCAGCACACCATGAGCCCCGCAGGACACCAAGTTAGCATGCAGGAAATCAAGGAGAACCAGTAGAACAAATGATGCTGTCCTAGCAATAAGATGCAGGAGTGAATTAGATAGCTGAGCCTGGTGGCACTCGCCTGGCAGGGAATTGCTTCTGCACGCTGCTGAGTTCCACCGGGAGTTCCACCGGGAAAGAGGGAGGGAACAGAACAGCAGTGGTCCTTCGGGAAATGCGGGAAGTGCAGAGACTATTGCTCTGACCAGTGGGGTGTAAGACTTACCCAGATGCTTAATATCCCATGGTGTTTCTCATTCCTGGGTTTCAGCACCAAGTGAAGGACTTTTGGCAGCAAGATGAAGGGGCTTAAAAGGGGGGAGTATAGGGGGTTAGGTGAGTGTGGCTAGGTAGAGTGGGGGAAGGTGTCCAGGTGGGCCCTTGCCTGGGCATCTCTGCCCCTGAGGAACCACACATACACATACATGGTATAGAACAGAGTTTATTCAAAATAGGGGATGGGAGTTAGTGGTAGAGAGAGAGAGGGAGAGAGAGAGAAAGAGGACAGAGAGAGATTAGAGAGAGTGGAGGCCGGTCATGACCACGTGGAGGGGGGAAGAGTCCGAGAGGCAGAGAGGTGAGAGAGTGTGAGAGAGCAGAGAGCAAAGAGAGAAAGGAGGAGCAAGTAGCCCCTCTTATAGTGGGCCAGATCTCTGGGGCGGGGCATACCTGGCTATTGCCAAGTAGTTGTGGGGTGGAGCTTAGACGAAACCCCAACACAGTCAAGATAACATCTCAAATTAAGCATCACATTCCTCTGTAAAAGGCTAGGGTTTCGAGGGCAATATAGGATGTTTACCAAAAGTCCAGGGCACATGTGGTTAAAGGGTTTCCTCACCTTGGCTCCACTGTCATGCTATCCTGGGAGCTGAAGAAGGATGGTTCCCATGTATGCTTTTCCAGACAAAGATGGTGGCATTGTAAAGTTTGGGAAGCTGCCTGGCTCAAGCTGTCTTCAAAGAGCACTTTTGCCTAGTCCGCCCATTGTATTCTTCTCTGTGCCATGCCCGGTGCCACCATAGGCCTCTGAGGCCCCTGGTGATCAGCTCTGGTAGCAGCCTCTAGCCCCCAGGCTGATGAACTCACCAGCTGCAGCCCTAAGGCCCAGCCTGGTAAACTAACCAGCTACAACCATTAGGCCCAGCTTGGTGTGCTAACTAACTCACTACTACTCCAATTATCTCTCTGAGTTAAAAGTACCTACTGTCTCCTGAATCAGACATGGATAAGGTAAAAATGTTGTTTTGGTCAAAAACTCCCTAGGTGGAGTCTGCAACACAAAAGCAGTTCCTCACAAACTTCCCTTGCCATCCAGGTGGGCCTGGGTAGACATAGCCTGTCTGCAAAACAAGCAAGCTGAAGAGTTAAAGGTAGAGCAGGCTTAACATGTCAGTGGATGTCCCTGGGATATCCAAATTCAGTTGCAAGACAGAAAGCCTGGCCTCTGGAATGGGGGAAGGTAGCTATGAGCCAGGTACCAACTCAAATGTAAAATCTTTCTATTTCGTCCAATACCCATTCATATGGCAAGAACCTTGTAAGGTTTTTCTGATGTAAATATCCTTAGTCTGGACCTATTGTTTGGAATCTACCTGCCCTTAAAGAAAGAAAGAAAGAAAGAAAGAAAGAAAGAAAGAAAGAAAGAAAGAAAGAAAGAAAGAGAAGAAAGAATTAATGAAAGAAAGAAAGAAAGAGAAGAAAGAATTAATGAAAGAAAGAAAGAAAGAAAGAAAGAAAGAAAGAAAGAAAGAAAGAAAGAAAGAAAGAAAGAAAGAAAGAAAGAAAGAAAGAACCTGTGATTTAGAGTTCCTGGAATTTTTTTACAGTGATTACATAAATGATTAGAGCAAAGCTTAGCAGAATTTTTGGCTACAAGATGGATTCTTTCATATCTATATTTGTTTGTTCATATCTATATTTCCCTGTCACTAGGAAGAAGGAGAGTTTTCAGAAGTATATTAAATTGCCAAGTGAGATTTTCAGCTTATGAATATACAGGCAATTCCACTTTTTCCGAGGAGACTTTTCTCACCTCTGTCTGTAAAATATGATTTTCCAGGTTTCCCTGGGCCATCCTGGCAATATATTTTTAAGTTTTTATTTTTATGGCAATAAAAAAGGATGCAATTCCAGGATGGAGATTTTGAAATAGTAGGAGCCTTTTTTTGTCCCTGTTTTTTAATTGTTAATTTACCCCTGTGTAGTATATTTGTGAACTGGAAGGTAAACGTGGTGACTATTTATAAAGTCTTAACAATTTCAGGCCTGAGATGAATGAGAGGTAGCCACTGGACAAGCTGCAGGAGCCAGTTCTCCCCTTTCTACCATTTGTGGGCCCTTGGAATTAAAGTCAGGGTGTCAGGCTTATTCATCAATGGCTCTAACAACTGAGCTCAACATGATGACTTGTAAAAACTTTCTTAGCTCAGACTTCATTATAAATTGAGGCAACAGTGAATGAACTTTAGTGTTACATTCATATAGTTATTCATTTGATTATTCATGTAGAGCTTACATTCATATATTTATTCATTTACTTTTGTAACAACAATGATTAAAGACAAGAAGGCCGTGGATTTGGGAGGGGCCGGGTCAGACAAGGGATGGGTTGTAGTGAGAAAATGGACATAGAAATGTTTTAATTATCTTTTAATTATATTTTAAAAGAATGAAAAATTGTGGATTATATGCTATCATTTCAAAAGTTTAAATTCCTTTCTCCTTTAATGAATGATACTCTCTCCCACCATCCCTCTCTCTCCATCCTTTCTTCCATTAAGAGTAAAAAGAGAATCTAATCAAAGACAAGGAAATGTAGCCTTGGAACAAACCAAAAACAACACAGAAGAGGAGGATTGGCAGAATAACAACCCATAAAATGCCTCGTAGGACAGTGTTTGGCACCTGGCTGGAAACTCCTGATTACCACAACAGAAGAGCTGACAGCAGTTCTTGCCACTTCTGTACCTCATGACTTAGAGAATGTGATTGAAAAGTCCTCAAAAGTGGTGCCACTCTGCAGCAACAGGAGAGGAAGAGAGTTCCTGGTTCTGAGCACTTGAGTTCTGCCTTCTGTACACACTGAGACTGTGACCTTAAGGGAATCATTTAACTACTTCCTCTGTTTTAGTTCCCCACTGAAAAGGTAGAGAGTTATTTCAGAAGAACTGGTCTTTGCTCTGTTAATGCTACAGTTGTTCTAAACAACATTTATTCTTGTTTTTAAATGAATATTTGAATGTAGATTTATTCTTTATTCCTTTTGATGACACTGTGAAACATGAGCACTCTGTACACAGTGACCCGCTTCAGGTCTAGAGAATATCACACAGGGGCCAGAATTCCAAAGCTTGATTGTGTAGGAATAAAGATGTTCCATCAGGAATAAATACATAGGTCAGATTAGAAGTAGGATCTTGCTGTGGGAGACGGCATCTGCAAGGAATCTGTTTGCAAGTGCCTCCTGTGCATTTGGCCTCTCACCTTCTCTTCTGCCTTTGAGGTGGCCTTGATCAATTGAACAAAATTCCACTGATAGGAGTCACACACAAAGAAGTTGAGCAAATGCTGCGGGTTGGGAAATAGTTTTTTTTTTTTTTTTCCAGCATGGCAGTTGCAAAATATCGTATGCCAGTATGTTTCTACCTTGAGGGCAAATGTCCATCAAGATTATCAGAGACCAGATTCTGCAGAGGATCAGACAGTACTGCTGAACTAAAGGGTTACTTGCACCTGTTCAGTGATGTTACACCATATAGTAGAGTTTTGCATGTTACATTTGGAAGCCAGCAAACGTTTCCTTGAGAAACTCCTAGCTCTCCAAAGTGAAAGGAAAAAAGGTTAATAGCTTTTTGTTATCAAGAAACATAAACATGATTTTGTATTCCATGGCCCTTTGTTTTTCATAGACCTTAACTAAAATATGGAACAATTTTACATATGCCTTCATGTCTTCTCTCCTGAGTTACATTTAAAGCAGCAGGATGGCTTATAGATCCCAGAGGTCAAATTCAGGGATACTGATGCCCCCACACTATTTAATCACTGTGAGAAGGCTGGCAGAATTGTCTTGCTACTGAAAATATTGTTGAGGTCTAACTCTTTGTTGTCTGTGTATTTCAGTCATGTGCAAAGTATAATTCACCTAACTGTTCATTTGTTGTAACTCTACTGAGCTCATGAATATGAGATGTTTGAAGAACTTCTTCAGGTGCCCCACTGGTGACACTGTATAAAACAAAGATATAGATAGTTTTACAGAGCACTGTTTTCAACTCTTGGGAAACTGAGGCCATCTAATGGTGTTCCCTATGGATAGTACAGGCATAACCACGGTGACAGCACTCTGGTCCAAAGGGCCAGCTTGATTAACAGATGTCATTTGGAAAAGGCAGACAGGTGGAAGTAAATGGTCGACACCGAGGCAGGAAAGCTTGTGTAGAGAAACAAGACCTGAAGGTGAGAATAGCATTTATAAATCTCCATATTCTAGTGTGACTGGGACATGGTCCTTCTCTACTAAGAAAAAACGCACACACACACACACACACACACACACATACACACACATATGTAGAAACATATAAAGACTCAAAGCCCACTTCTTTCATTCTGCCCCTGTCTCTGAAGTTCTGAAATGTTATTTGTGACATTTTGGTTGTACTCCATCACTGTTTAACTCAGAGCATTTCCCTGACCTTCAGAGGTGTGAATGGGTGAAGCATAGCAACCCAGAGATGAGCCTGCAAGTGTCAGGGTCCAAGTGCATGCTCCAGATTCCACCTTTTGTTCTTCTCTATTGATGACACAATGTGTTGGATGTGTTATGCATTTAACTTCCCTCATCTGGCCACTCCTGCTCTTGGACCTTGTCAACATGCTCCAAAACAGGAGCCTAAAGGCCTGCAGGGCCAACAGGTCTCCACAGGGTGATTTGGACTGTTCTGTTCTGTGTCTTTAAACATTTAGATCGGGGTAGGAGCTCAGGTGACCTCTAAAATTTAAATCTCTAGATTGTATTCCCATTTGGCATCTTTCTGAGCACTGTTGCTTCCAGAGGTGGGGATATGCTGGTTACCATGTAGGGTAGGAGTTGGGTAAATGACTGGTACACAGTGTGTGGCTAGTTAGAAAGAAAAACAAACAGAAACAAATGTAGTGGGTTGTGCTGTGACTCAGTAGTAGAATATGTGCTCAGCATGAGTGAAGACCTGGGTAGATTCCCAGCACACACACAGAGATAGAATCACTGAATCTGGCTGTGTAGAATAGCTGGTTCTGAGCACCACTTACTGCTGTGCATTTTAAGAAGAGGAAAAACATCAAGAAGAAAACAAACCAAGCAAGGAAACAAACAACAACTTTCCCAAGAACTGGTAATTGCTTCTTTGTTTTACTTCCTAATTTGGGCTAAAAGTTAGCACCCACCAGATGAAATATACTTATTTCTGAGAAGGATTTGTTCTGAGAACTTCAGAAACCTGTGGGACTACTTGATCCGTTCTTCTGTTCCCAGTGCAATCTGTACAAGCATATTCCTACCCCCACCCCTTATTCTACAGAGCATCTGAAAGGCCTGAGCAGTGTTTGAAAACCAAAATGTCCTGGATGTAAATCACTCTGGGCACTGCAGTCAGAAATCTCCAGGGCATTCCCACTGACTCTTCGTGGAGGGGTGGGGCAGGTACCTACCTTTGGCAAACCCTGGTAAGATCCTGACTCCCTAGAATGATGCATCCTCCTAAGAGCCAATGATCCTATTGCAACCCTGGTGATAGGCATGAATCTCAAGCAGAATAGAGCATTTTTTGAGACAGGGTTTCTCTGTGTATCCCTGGCTGTCCTGGACTCAACTTGTAGTCCAGGCTGGCCTTGAATTCAGAAATCTGCCTGCCTTTGCCTCCCAAGTGCTGGGATTGAAAGTGTGTGCCACCACAGCCTGGGCCAGCATTTCTAAATTAACCCCAGTTATCTAATTAATTAGTGGAGGTCCAGAAATGCCTGGATTTCCTATCTTTATGGCTGTCTTGGTGATTCTTGAATTAGTAACTAGGAAGGCAGCTGTTGGTATTATTGCAGCTATTGATACTCTTGTTGCTGCTCAAGGATGACAGGGATTCTGGGCTGCAGTGTTTCATATGCTCAGTTGCCAGGCATGGAAATTGCTTGGCTCAGCCCCTCCGTGTTCCTGTGTTCTGTCCCCAAGATATCTGTCTTTTACTCCTGTTCACCTGTGATTGCTAGTCACTGCGATTTCATTGTGCCTGCTCAATATGACACCCTGAGTCTCTGTATTTCATTCTGTGTGCTGTTCTCAACTGGTGGCCGATTAAAAAGCTCCCACAACAAAAGAAAATTCATATTTATAAGTATATATGTGTGCTTCTGTTGAGCTATAGCATATGTGATAAAAACGTGCATTCATGGATTAAAATGTCTTCTGTAACAGTATTCCCTTGGTCTTCCTTTGTCAACTGTGTGTGTCTCTGGCCCTTCCAGATTATCTGCTCTTACTTTCATTTCCATTAAGAAGAAAATCTCTTTATCATGGATGGCGCTGTCGCTCTGTAGCTGGAACAGGAACAGTAAAAACAGGAACAGTGCAGGAACATATAAAGGCCTGCATAGATGCCTCACCAGCCATAGTGCAAAGAATGACTTATGCTGCAGCTATGAAAGGACAGAAATTCAGCACCTATGTTAAACAGTCCTATGGTAGAGGAGGAAAAGAAACCTCCAAGCCTATTTGTTTTAAATATAGTGAGTCAGGGCATATTCAAAGGCAATGTCCAGGAAATAATAAGAGCAACTCCAATAAAAGGAGTGCTCCTCCAGGAGTTTGCGCTCATTGCCAAAAAGCCAAGCATTGGAATGATGAATTGAAATCAAAGCTCCACAAAGATCGAACACCCCTTACAGGACAAAAGAAAGGAAAACTCAACTTACATTTTTAAAGTCAGAGGCAGCCCCTCAGCCAGAAACTTGAAAGAGAGGAAACAACTGTTAATATGGACGTAGAACTAGTTACCTCAGACAACCAAAATAAACAGCATTTTTTATAAGGGCCAATAAAGGCTCTTTTAATATAGAGAAGGTGAAATAAAAATGAAAAATGCCTATATGGCTCAATTGTGGACCCTAATGGAAGAAAAAATACAGGCTATAAATAAACTTATACAAAAACAATTGGTAAAGAAACATATTAAGAAAAATAACAGTCCTTAAAATACATTACATATAAAATTATATATCGTAATAAAGTCAACTCTGTACCCCATTTTTTAATGGGTTTATTTGGTTTTCTGGGGTTTACTTTCTTGAGTTCTTTGTATATATTGGATATTGGCCCTCTGTCTGATGTAGGGGTTGGTGAAGATCTTCTCCCAATTAGGTGGTTGCTAATTTGTCCTTTTGATGGTGTCCTTTGCTTTACAGAAACTTTGTAATTTCATGAGGTCCCATTTCTTAATTCTTGATCTTAGTGCAAGTTCTATTAGTGTTCTGTTCAGGAACTTTCCTGCTGTACCGATGTCCTTAAGGGTCTTCCCCAGTTTCTTTTCTATTAGCTTCAGAGTGTCTGGCTTTATGTGGAGGTCCTTCATCCATTTGGAGTTGAGCTTAGTACAAGGAGACAAGGATGAATCAATTCACATTATTCTGCATGCTGGTCTCCAGTTGAACCAGCACCATTTGTTGAAAAGGCTATCTATTTTTTTCATTGTATGTTTTCAGCCCCTTTGTCGAAGATCAAGTGGCCATAGGTGTGTGGGTTCATTTCTGGATCTTCAATCCTGTTCCATTGATCTGCCTGCCTGTCACTGTACCAATACCATGCAGTTTTTAACTCTATTTTTCTGTAGTATTGCTTGAGGTCAGGGATACTGATTCCCCCAGAGTTTCTTTTGTTGTTGAGAATAGTTTTAGCTATCCTGGGGTTTTTGTTATTCCAGATGAATTTGAGAATTGCTCTTTATAACTCTATGAAGAATTGAGTTGGGATTTTGATGGGTATTGCGTTGAATCTGTATATTGCTTTTGGCAAAATGAAAATTTTAACTATATTAATCCTGCCAATCCATGAGCTTGGGAGGTTTTAAAATTTTTTGAGGTCTTCTTCTGTTTCGTTTTTCAGAGTCTTGAAGTTCTTGTCATAGAAATCTTTCATATGTTTGGTAAGAGTCACTCCAAGGTACTTTATACTGTTTGTGGCTATTGTGAAGGGTGTTATTTCCCTAATTTCTTTTGCGGCCTGCTTAACCTTTGGGTATAGGAATGCTACTGATTTGCTTGTGTTGATTTTATAACCTGCAACTTGGCTGAAGTTTTTTATTAGCTGTCGGTGTTCTCTAGTAGAGTTTTTTTGGGTCACTTAAGTAGACTATCATGTCATCTGCAAATAATGATAGTTTGACTTCTTCCTTTCAAATTTGTATCCCTTTGACCTCCTTATGCTGTCTAATTGCCCGAATCATTACCTCAAGAACACTATTGAAAAGATAAGGAGAAAGGGAGCAGTCCTATCTAGCCCGTGATTTTCGTGGGATTGCTTCAAGCTTCTCTCCATTTAGTTTGATGCTGGTTACCAGTTTGCTGTATTTTGCTTTTACTTTGTTTAAGTATGGGCCTTGAATTCCTGTCCTTTAGGCAGGGAGCCTAAAAAGGACCAAATGCTTTAATCTCCTTCAAGAGGGGATATTCATATATGTTTCCACAGGATACTAACTCCTCACTTGAGATACCTGAGCAGCTTGTGTGATCTACAGATGTTCAGAGAGACAGCAGAGAAAAGAAAAGCAAGAGAGACAGAAGACAAAAGAGAAGCTACAAAAGCTTTCACTGGCTCCAAAGAGACTGCTGACTGCTGACATGGACTCAGCTAAAGAAGCTAACAAGAGAAGCTATAGAGTTGGTGACTGTTCAGTAGCAGCCACAGACTCTTAAATTTATTCTCCTTGCATTGTATGATTAATTGCTATGCATGTAGACTTACCAATTGTGTGGATTCTGACATAGATAAATATATAACCGTCATGATTCTAGAATCATACAACATATGATTCTACATATGTTATGCTTCCTATAGATTTCAAAGATGCTTGGTTGGACAAGGAAATTTTACAGCTATTTAAAAGATTGAAGGGGCTTATTAGACCAAAGCATTTTATGACAGCCTTGATATTAAATATTAGTGCTTTGATTACAATTATAACTTCATTTAAAGCTTCATCAGTGACTCTAGTCTCAGAAACGAAGCCTGCATACCTCGTTAATGATTTAAATAAAAATATTTCTTTGATGCTACTAAAGCAACACATTATAGATAAGAAAGTAGAAGCAAAGTTTGATGCTTTAGAGGATATAGTTTTAGGATTAGGACAAGAGGTAGAAAATATTAAGATTCAGCTTTCTACCAGGTGCCATGCAAGCTTTCGATACATATGAATAATGCCATTAGCCTATGATAAACAACATAATTGGACTCTTATTAAAAATCATGTGTTGGGAATTTGGAAAGATAATAGTATTACTCATGATATGGCTCAATTACAAACTCAAATTTCAGCTATGAGCAAGGCATATGATGGGTCCAAAAATCTAGAAGACTTAGCTCAATCTATTAGTCTTGGTCTGCAGTCTTTAAATCCTATAAGTTGATTACATTGGATTATTGTCATCACTATGGCTACAGGAATAACCCTTCTTCTCCTCCTTATTCTTCCAATCATTTTCAGACTAGTCTTCTCCTCAATTTCTGCCAAAATAGATATTTATGTGCTTCAATTAAAAAACTAGAAAAGGGAGAGATGCCACACCAACCCCAGTATATTCTGTGTGGCAGAAATTTTCCACAGAATGAGGCATTTGACTCAGAGGAGAAAGTCTCCTGGAAAGGCTGTGGAACTCTCCAGTTGGAGAATAATTCTGTGCCTTTGTTCTCAAAATCAGTTTTCTCTAAAATTTCCTCTTTTCCTCTCTCACAAGTTGGTCCTAAGAGCCCTGGCTGATAATCCATTTTTTGAAGTGGAATCACTGACTGCAAATTCTTTTTAAGACCTACAACACTTTGCCTCATAGTCATTTACATAATTACAACCCCCAACATCATGCAGGTTTATATGGCTATGCATATGTAGAAGAGGGTGTCTCTGACACTGTACTAAGGAAAGCATTGATTAAGTTCATAAGTCTTTACAAGTTAAAAAGTAAATGTTAGATAAGGATTTCACCTGGGAACTCATTAAGCCCCGGGGTGTATAAGAAACTTGAAACTCTTTTTAAAGGTTTGGTGTTAACTACAAGTAGCTCTGTATTCTAATCAGGAAGATACTACCAAGTATCTACAGATACAAGCAAGTATCTGTAAATTGATCCTCTAAATCTGTTACATGAGAAGCATTGTGCCTGATTGATTTTGCATTTCCTTGTGCCAAATGCTTATAATAATTGTGCCTGCCTTACTGGCTACATCTTTTGAAATGGTAATGGCCACTCTTCTTGTATAAAAATCCTTATTTAGAGCTCCTAAATACAATCAGATTCAAACCTCCTCTGTTGTTCTTTCTGTTTGCCACCACTGAACCTATATCTCTCCTGAAATCCAAAGTCTGCCCTCAGATTAGAAACCTCCAGGCTGGGATGCTCCTCTACCCCCCTGGGTCCTGCTTCTTTTCCACAGTCATAGGTGGATGTTCCAAGGCCCATAATCTGAACTAGACAGACAACAGAATCTTTGGGAATTTTCAACTAACTCATAGGCTCATCACAGCTCCACAGTTAGAAAACTGGGAGATCCAGGGCCTGTTCTGGAGTTAGTGGGCTTGGAATCTCTGCTCACCAACTGCCTTGTAGCCCCTGCCACACTAAGTTTCCTATATGCTTTTGCCATTAGCTAAAGGTTGGGTTTCAGCACCCTAGGTTCTGAAGAGCACCAGCCTCAGGCTTATGCTCTCATTTTTCAGGCTGCACTGGTCCCTTTCTCCTCTACCTTCTCCTCAGATGTAAGTTTCTTCCATGATGGGTTGGTGTGAGAAGGCGACTTTTCAAAAGTTCGTTGGGACCAGACTGCTATTGTTACTCCTAACCCTGTTCAGTGTCCTCACTCCTAACCTGTCCAAGTGTGACGATCACGTACTGGAGGCTTCATTGGTATGAAAGGTAGACAATGCATCAATCCTTCAAAGAGCTGTTTCCAACTTCCTCTATGTTCCATCCCAGTGCAGATCATTGTAAGTGACTACCACCCCTTTAGAAGCCAATCAAACATTTAGCAGGCTTAACTGGCTGTTCCTGGGTCACGAGAAGGGAAATATCTTTGACCACTCCTGAGGTTGGTGAAAATTAATCTCTTTGGCTGAGAATATTGAGGGAATCTCTCTCCTCCTGAGTTTCCAAGGCAGATAAAATGAAAATATAGAGAGAAGCCAATGACCAGTATAGCCTTGACAAGGAATAAGCTTTACTGGGGCAGAAGCACTTAGTTGGGAAGGCTGGATTGAGATGGAAACTGCCTGGGTTCATTATTTCCATTCAGCAAGCTCAAGTTTGCCCTATTTTATCTGAGCTCTTTAGACATACTAAAACCCCACTTCCAGACCTGCCCATGTACCCATCTTGCCATATGCAAAGGAGAACTGGATTCAGGAATGTTTCCCAACACAGGGAGAGAAATGATGGAGGTTCATAGCCAAAAGGATCTAAAAGACCTGACTTAAGCTTTGATCTCATTGTTCGTGGGGGATTTTATGTTTCTGTTTTTATAGTTCTGGGGATCGAAACCAGGGCCTTTTGCCTGCTAGGTAAACAAATGCTCTGCCCACAAGCTTCATCCCAAGGATGGATGACCTATAAACACTCATTACACAAGTCAAACTTCCAACTTTCTACTATGCACAGTGAAGCTCCCAGAAATGAGGGCATGGCCAGGCGTTTTTTTCAGACATTTTTCAGACTCTTAGAGATCAGCTTGCTGAAGGATACATCTGGTGTGCATTTAGATGGGGGCTTTTGCTCTATGCCTAGACTATAGGGACTAAGATGATGGTGTGTACAGAAGGGCATAATAACCTCTGTTGGGAGAAGACACGTACATGCATACACACACACACACACACACACACACACACACACACACACACAAACCCAAAAAATACATAAAGGCACAACTTAAAAAAACCCTTTTTAAGTTCTGTTTCAAAATCAGCTAGACTTATTCCCAATAAACTTTTTTTTACACTTATTGTAAATGTTATTATTTTTTAGAAATCTTAAGTGATTTCCAAGGTTTCACCTTTCATTGTCAGGTCAGTGGCTCACAGTTCAATGTCAAAGAAGGAAAATAGACATTTCTTCTTTTGTCTTGTATGGTATGTGAGTGTGTGTGTGTGTGTGTGTGTGTGTGTGTGTGTGTGTACGTGTTTGTGTGTGAAACATATACATCTAGATGTGGCTGTGCATCCGTGTGCATGATGCATGATCCTGGGAACCAGGAATGGACATCATATGTTCCTTTGTAACAATTTTCACCACTGAATCAAAATATCTACCTGAACTTGAATCTACCAAACCCAGCTGTCCTTCTGTCTCTACCTCATCCCCAGCACCATGGTTATGGATACACATGTTAGTCATATCTAGGTTTTTAGGTGGGCACTGAGTTTGGAACTCAGGTCTTCTTTCTTATACTGTGAGTTCTCTTACTCACTGAAACATTTCCTAGACTCCCAGATTTTCAATATATTAGGTGAAATGGTTTTCCTCACACAAACTACTGGAGAGCAAAGGTGGTCATTTTGTAATTATTTGAGTAACCAGGTTTACATTAACAGTCAGTTGGTGAGCTATTTTGTTTGATCCTTTAATCTCAGCTAACTCAATACACAGTTTTCTTCATGGTTCAAACCAAATAACTCTTCAATCTCCAAGCTGCCTCACAATTAGCACAGGTCACAGGGGGACTCACGATCTTTCCAAAGCTACAAGACACAGAACTGAACACACACACACCATGTCTCAAAGGGGAATTTCGAGGAATGCTGACTGCCTGGACCAGTGCATGACTGCATCACAACTCAAGCTGGGCTGTCTAGGGGAGAAGCTGCAAGGCTTGGGGAAAGAAACAATGTCAGGAAGCACTCGTCTTTTGGAAGGGACTTAGCAGAAAGAGCAGAAATGTTTCCAGGGTTAGGACTCAGGCCTTGGGAGTTAGACCTCTGTATATCACAATAAAGAAAATCCAAAGTGCTACTGAACTTTGAAGATGGAGTGAGGCTATTTTGGCACAGAACTATAATCCTATTAGTTTTAGAAAAACAAACAACCCCCCAAAACATTGAGATCTCAGATTTTCCTCTAGAGAAGCTGCTTTAATTGTTCCAGAGAGACCATATCAACCTCTTGAATCTGTGGCCGTTTCAGAAAGAATGTTGATAAACAGATTGCCACTGCGATCTCAGAAATAACTTGGCAGTTGGAGATTGCAGGGTTTTCTTAGAGGGGGATTGGTAAAAAACCCAGAAGACAAAGCCTCTTAAGAGAGCATACTCGCTTGAGCTTCACTCACATGCCAGCGATCTTGGAGATCAACCCTAGAGCAAAATGCAGCTCACTGTCATTTTCCTCCCTGAAACCCAATGACTGGGGCTGTCTTGTCTGTGAAGCAGAACCAATTTACATTTAAACTTGTAATTCTTAGTAACACAGTTGCCAAGAAAAATTCCAGTTTTGGAGCTGCTCAGGAATGATCAGGATTTACTATCCTTGGTGCTACTTATAGTGAATGAAGATAGGGGAACATCCTGAGATGGCACCTTGAGGACTTGGAGAAGCTAGCTGCTCCTTGCTTGAGTGGAATATAAGGTTTTCAGGATACTTTGAAAGTGCCAAGTGCAGTGCAGATGACCCAGGGGAATTCATTTTTCATGACCAGGGAGACCCTGGAGGGCCTCAGGTATGGGCAACCAGACAATGCTGGAGGCCCAGAATTACAGTTCATTTACATGTCTCTTCCCCATCATGTGGCCAGTGGTGGTAGTATATCCTGTGCTGCTGCCAAACCTGGCTATTGAGGTATTTAGTTTACATGCTGCAGAACTGGCAAACACCCTTTGCATCTAAAAGTCCTTCTGTTTTCCTGGATATGTCCCCAAATTTGAATTGTAGTTCAAAACTTCTTTCCTGTCTTTTTCTGCTAATGTTACCTTTAGAATGAAAGCACCATGAGACCTTTAAAGTAACAAGATTCCTATTGTGAGTTAAAAGAGTCTTTTTCATGATTAGAACAGAAGGGAGCTTTCTTAAGGAAATTCCATTCTCTGCTACTTCCAAGTCTTTATTTATCCAAACTGCTCATATATCTCTAGTTTTCAGTTTTATTACAGCCTACAGTCAGGGCTCAGGGCAAGGACACGGTGGCAGAGTTTTGCCTAGCATTCAAGCGGCCCTGGACTCAGTTGTCCAGCATCACAAAATGAAATAAACAAAAATTCCTCACCTCAAAAACAATACCCAAAACATAATCCACACATCAAATGACTTACAAGAAGAACAGAGGAGTGGCCACTGGTTCTGGAAAGACTCAGTATAGCAGTATAGGGCAAAACCAAAACAGGGAATAGAGAAAGTGTGGATGGGAGAACAGGGGGAGGGAAGGGAGCTAATGTGACTTTCGGGGTGTGGGTGGCCAGAAAAGGGGAAATCATTTGAAATATAAATAAAAAATATATCGAATAAAAAAGATAACTTAGCAAAAACAAACATTACCTGCAGGCAGAGATGGTGGTTTTTCATAAGTAAGTAGAAAGTGTATGAGGCCTGCACTGTTCCTCAGGATAATTAATGCTCAGTGCAATAGTTCTCACCAAGATGGCCCCCAGAGCACAGAAGTCTGAGCCAAGGTGGCTGCCATGTCTTCTGCAGGAGAGTAGCTGGCTAATAAACACCCCTGCCATGCTCACAGAATCTGGGTCATGATTGATTCTGGAAATGGTATGAGAGGAACATGGGCTTCCACCTCTGACAGACTGCCCTGATCACAGGGCAGACAACAGGGTTCCTGGAGCTACCTAAAACAAGGGCAGAAGGGCAAAGATACAAAGAGACTGACAGCAAGTCTAATCCTGATCAAGCTGTCAAATTTTATGTTTTACATAAGCCAATATAAAGGGAAGCTCACACGGTTTGGGAGGGGTAAAGGGGGGGACAGGATCTTGGAAGTTGTGAGTCATTGGCTAACTACCCAGAAATTTAATTGTTACTGATGCCTTCAGCTTGTGGGGTTCCTTCTGGAATCCCAGCTGGAATGGCTGTGACAAAGATGCACTCTCTGTTAAGGTACTTGAGTGTGCTGTTAGGGCTGTTTTGCTCTGGGGATATAGGTAGCCATCTCTCAATCCTACAAAACCAAATGATGGTAATGTACCTGAATAGGCTTGGCTGCCAAGTCATCTTCCTGCTTCTTAATTAAGGCAGTGACTCATTTATAAGCCCATGGTCCAGAAGAAAATAACAGAAGAATAATCTCTTTGTAATATTCCTACAAGGAGACCTAATATACTGGGTAAAAGTTTACTGAGTCATGGAGAGGTGGAAAACCAATTTTCATACCAACTTTCTTTCTGTTCACTCTCTTATGTTTTTCTAGTCCTTTTCTATTTTCATGCTATTGTTTACAACTCCTGTCTTACTAGCATAAAAACAGAACACTTCTTTTAAAGCTGCACAAAGTGCACCCTGTTGGAAGAACATTACATCAAGTCCTTGCCTATTTTGTAGGACAACCTCAGCTAGGGAGTCAATGGAGTCAGAGAGATCAATTATCCCCTACTGAAGGCATTGGACATCTTGTTCGATGGTGGCACTTAGCTCTGTGTACCTAGGGTTGCAAAGAACAAGGGAAGAAATACCTGTCCCCACTCTCACAGATCCAAGGCCAAGTAGGGCAGAGAGAGTCACAGCAGAGATAGGTTCTCTGCAAGGGCGGCTCAAAGAAGTGGAAACTTCAGTGGATGTGGATTGATCCCACAAGTGAAAAAAGTCTTCAGAGTGATAATAAAATAAGTGAGGAATCATCGTAATAAGGATAAAAAACTCAGGCCTCACACCATTCTTTTGATTTTGAAAAACTGAGGTGGTGAGGCAAGGTATAAGGCCATCAAGGCATGCCAACCATATTCCTTCTAGGGGAGAGAATAAAATAATTGCCAGGAGGGGGAAATTAGGTTTGATTACACATGTGAGCATAAACTGAGGGGTCATTTGTTCCACTAGAGATCACACAAAGTCGCAGGCCATATATTTGGGTTAATGAAAGACCTGTACAAGTGCCCTTTTGCCAATGGCAGCGCTGTGGATCATCAGCATGGGGGGTATCACCAAGAACAGCAGTTCCTTCATAAAAGTGTGGTAGGGAATGGTAGTACAACCAGCAATCCTCAACAAGTTCAGAGAAAATGTCATTTAAGGTGAGAAATATCTGATTAACTAAACAAGGCACAAGATTTTTAGTGGAAGCTCTCTGTACAGGCAATTTAGTGGCTGATGCCTTAGCTGCTGACTGGAGGGGAAATACAGAAGGTAGGGAGGTGCCTTTAAAAGCAGGAGCACGGGTGGTGTCTTGATCAATTCCTTTAGGAGGAACAGGGTTAGGTATCAGCATAGAATTAGGTCCCATTGGGACTGGCTGGGCATGATATAAAGGCTCTTTAAGGAGCTTAATAGAGAAAATAATACCTGCATCAATGCCAAGTACATAGAGGCGAAGACCTCATTCATAGCCTATTTGCCAGTGTAGATTGGGAGATTTTGCATGGGTAGTGAATGTAGTTCATAAAGGTGTGCACCATCCTTTTGTAGAAGGATTAGAGGCCAGGCAGGACTCATCATATTTTTGAGATCTAGCTGAGCGTGTAACATTATGATTTACTTGAATGAAATCCCACAAGAAGATTAAAGGTTCTCTCAAGGGTCCCAAACAACCAAAGTAAATCCTGTGGATGTCTTAAAGAAAATAAATGGCAGGCCACCTTCTATCTTGTCTACACTTGAAATCTATAATATTTAAATATACGGCCTTTTGACACCCTGAAGGAGGGGCAATCAGCAGTAGCCAATATCTCCCCTTTAATCTGCTTATAATTTTGTAATTTTCAGCTAAATAAAATTGCCATGCAAAGAGGGATGTTGATGTCTGTGGTGTAAGCATTAGTAGGAGATATCCAAAGGTGTTGAGGACTGTATCCATTTTTAATGATTATAATCACCATCATTATTTGTCTCAGCATTAGCATAGTTTGACAGCTAGCATGTTCCTTCTGCATCCTGTAGAAAAAACACAAGCATGCCCTCTTTTCTACAGTCAGAGTGTTCCCTGGCATTAAAATTTTAAAATTTTTGTGGTATATAAAGATATGATTCTCCCCTCTTTTATTTATTAAAATATTGTTGTAAAGTTTTATGGGCCTGTACCATAATATTTTTTCCTTGAGGGTTATCAGGAATCTCAGTAATATGAATAATAATAAATAAATAATAAAACATCTTACTGACTTTAATAATCAGTTATAATATTTGTCTTAATCTGATATGGAACATTCAGTATAGAAAAAATAATATATGTAATGACTAATTTTAATTTTTGCTGTTGTTTCTTCTGTAAAACATTTATAACTAGAAACCCTGAAATGCTGTTAATAATCATATGTATATCTTTAATTAAACTTTTTAAATTGTATTTGTATAAATAGTTAAAAGGTAAGAATTAGTAGTATTAAAAATTTTTCAAGCAATTATAAGCCACGAGCTATATATATTATTAATATATAAATAAAAGGTTTGATTTTTAACATTGTAAAAAGAGCAGCTACCACACCCAATTCAGTTATCTGTGCTAAAACAAGGGGAAGCTCAAAGGAATAACGATGTGATCTCATTATATTTGCTTTACTCCCACAGTAGATGCATTTTTATAGGAAACATGTATAAGTCTATAAATATATAAAAACATGTATGGTGGCATTTTAAACAATTCATCTTTCAGAAAACAATTATTAATTTTGTCAAGAAAGGCTTGCCATGTAATAGATTAACAGTTAATAATAATCAATTTGATTGCTGTTTAAAATAAGGAACAACCATTTCATCATGCTGTTAAAACATTCCTTTCAAAAATTTTTTTATGATTTTATCTTAGATCACTTTATTATTACACCAAATCATTATTCGAGATGTTAGAACTTATTTGGAGAGATTTTACATTAAAGTTCTCTTTGTCAAGCAATGGAAATGAAGATATATTATAAACTGGAAAAAAATACTTATTGTAAATTTCTCCAAGTTATGTCTCTCAATATTTATTTTGCATTTACGTTGAGAACATCAGAGGCAAACTCTTATGGCAAACTTAAAGCAGTGTCTTAGCCAAAGAAATTATCTTAACATTTTTGAAAATCATTTACTTAAAAATTTTTGAAGCCCATTGTTAAGAGCAAGCCATTTCTTGAGGAAGAACTTTTTAATGAAATTACTTTATTGTTTTTTTTAAAGTTAGCTTCTATAAAGCCATATTAACCTTTCACAGATCTAAGTTTGAATTTATTTTGAACCACATCTGTATGAACGTGTTAAAAGGGTTCTTTTGGACAGAATCTCTCTAGGTGAGGCCTGCAAGAGGAAAGTTGCATCTCTCAAGCCTCTGCTTAGACAGCTCTGAGCTTTGTATTAAATCAAATGTAAAACTTCTGATCTGAGTTGATTATCTCTAAGACCAGACCTACACCCATCTGTCTGGCAAGGAGTAGCCTGTAACTAGACCCCACTGTATGAAGGTCAAATAACAAAAGGTACCTGTAATATCAAAGCATAACTACAATTTTTTGAAAGCAAAACCCAGTTTTAAACAATCTCTTCTTCTCAAAATTAATGTCAAACACAGCACTTTCACATTGCAAAGTTTGTTCATCATCTTGTATGTTTGAATGTATGACAGTGTAACTTAATATTTTAAATCTTATTTTCATAAGTCTGATTTCTAGAATAAGAACCACTTAAAACATTATGCCAATTTAGAAATATCTCAGAGGTCTGTTTATCTTGGGTTGTGTCAAGTCACCTGCTGCTTAAGATAGCTCTAACCCTGAATTATCAGTTTTAAATTTTCCTTTTGTGACCATCATTATATTTTTTAAATGATGTCCAATAACTTATGAGCCAATACTCTATAGTCAAGGCACATAAAACATTTATACCTTTAAGATCAATTAGAAATAAAGAAAAGTGAACACACAAATCTCATAAATTTAAAACAAATACATTTTTTCCAGCTGTAATTTCAGGGGAATTACGCACTTTGAAACCAATCATCACCATGGTAGAATTTTTTCTAGGAGAATTAACCATTCCTACTTGTCGTAGAGGTTGAGACTGTTGGCCCTTTAAGAAGTAGCTTTTGTTCAGCTGTGTTTGACTCCTAGTTATTAATGTGAGGCACCTTAAATCACCCTCCTCTGTGTAAATTGCAGACTGGCAGGACTGCCAGCATATAATGCTTTTTTACCATGTTTTTTTCTTTTCAACATAAAAGATTAAAAAAAATAATTCATCCAATCAAAACAATAGGCAAACATAAATTGACACGCATATGGACAGGTTTTGGTGCACCAAAGACAGACAACAGACAGAGAGGAAACTTGATGTTTTAAAGAGATCTAAATATCTAAACCAGAACTCAGGATATCTCCAGTAGGATTCAGAGAGGAATCAGGAAATCTTCTATTTTACTCTCCTCCCCAGGAGAGTTTTGAAATAGCTTTTAACCATTTTTTTGATAGCACACCCTGCACAAGGGAAAACTGCTTTTCTGAAACCTGCTTTTTCTCTTGTCTAAGATTTAACTCCTAATCTTCTTTTTCTTCTGGGAATTCTGCCCGAGACGGGAGGGGAAGCACAGTGGAAAGCACTGATAGTTACTCCATAGTACCCTGCTTTTATCCCTATTGGGTTCATAAAAAAGAAAGTGTTTTAGAGAATATGATATATGTTGGTATATGGAAGGGGGGGTGCCTAGGCTACCACACAGATATCGTATAGAATAAACGTTATCCAGGACAGAGAATGAGAGTAAATTGGGTAGTAGAGACAGAGAAAGGCAGAGAGAGTGTGTATAGATGCGTAGAGACTGACTATGACCATGTGTAGGGAGGTGGGAGGCGAGGAGAGCCCAGGAATTTTGTTGCAGTCCAGGACTTACACCCTGCCAATGAGTGGTTTTTACTTTTGATTTCTCTGGGCGCTTCAGCTGACTCTGACTTCCAAAGAAAAAATTCTTGCCCAGATAGCTCAGGTTGGACAACCTGGATAAATTCCTCAGGTGTGATCCAGCTCTCAGTGAAAGATTCTAAGTGCCAAAGTAAAGGGAGCAGTCTGCTCATAGGCTGTGACTGTGGACTTTAATTTTTTTTAAATTTTAAAGTCAAGGGGCTTGTTTTGATTCTGGCTTTTACTAGATGTTTGTCTTTGCAATAAATCTTGAAGTAAGAGTGACCATTTGTCCCTTTAAGTCTCATAGCTCCTTTAATAGGGCTACTTGCTTTCTTTGGCTATCATTAGGCAGAGAGAAGATATTTTTTACTGTGGCTAAGTATCTACAGCAGTTCTAATTGACTTCTGGTGTGATTGGCTTCTAAGAACACCAAAGTGCACAACATCCTAATAAGAGCAGTAACGTATGTGAGAAAGTTTTCTTATGGTGCTAATGATAGCACAAAATGTCAGATTAGACAGAAAATACTTACCTCTACTATCTGCAACTTGATTGAATTTGTTATCACCTAGGAGACTAGATTGGTGAGGCATACTTCTGGGTGTGTCTACATATTAACTGAGGGTGGGCAAAATTCTTCTGGACAATTCTATCAACCAACAGAAAGCCAAGGGCCAGACAGTGGTGGTACAGACCTTTAATCCCAGCACTTGGGAGGTAGAAGCTTGCGGATTTCTTTGTTCAAGGCCAGCCTGGTCTACAGAGTTTGTTCCAGGACAGCCAGGTCTATACAGAGAAACCCTGTCTAGAAAAAAAAAAACAAACCACACCAAACAAAGCCAAACCAAACCAAGCCAAAGCAAACTAAAGCAAAGCAAAGCAAAGCAAAGCAAAGCAAAGCAAAGCAAAGCAAAGCAAAGCAAACAAAACAAAACAAAACAAAACAAAACAAAACAAAACAAACAAAATAGAAAGCCAAATGCCTAGCACTTGGGAGGCAGAGGCAAGCAGATATCTGAGTTCAAGGCTATCGGAGTCTGCAGATCATGCTCCAGAACAGCTAGGGCTATACAGAGAAACCCTATCTCAGAAAAACGAAAACAAAACAAAACTGGCGTGGGGATGGTTGGTGTGGTATGTCAGGGGGAACACACAGGAGTAAGCCTTAAGGACTTATATCACACACTATGAAAATTTATTTGCACATTTTGAGCAATATAGTCAAATCTTTAAAAAGTTAACTGGTTTCTTTTATCATTTTTATTAATATTTCTATCATTATTATTAAAATCTCTTGAGAAGAGTGTCCTTTTTTTATCTACATTACCAATAAATTCTCACTTATTCTTCACGTGTTTCAGACCCAACTCCCTGGGAATATCTCCTTGCCTACTTGCTGGCTGGGTCAATCTTTCCTTTATTTGTATTCAATGAAAGGAAAGAATGGATACAGAAAATGTGGTATACCTACTCAATGGACTACTACTGAGCAATTGAAAATGATTTTAGGAAATTCTTGGGCAAATGTTTGGAACCAGAAAATATCATCCTAAGTGATGTAACCTAATTACAAAAGAACACGCATGGAATGCAATCACTGATAAGTGGTTATTAGCACAGAAGCTCTGAATACCCAAGACATAATTCACATATCAAATGATTCCCAAGAAGAAGGGAAAAGAGAGCCTTGGTCCTGGAAATACTTGTTCCTGCATTGTAGGGGAGTGCCAGGACAGAATTAGGAAGGGTTGATTGGAGAATGGACTGAGGGAAGAGGGTTTATGGAACTTATGGGGAGGGGTGAACTGGGAAAGAGAAATCATTTGCAATGGAAACAAAGAATGTGTGTGTATATATAAAATACAGGTCTTATACAATGTGAAGTGTTAATTTCCTGGTTAGTTTTAGTAACTGTATCATTAAAAAAAAGAGACCTATGAACAACAATCTGTATTTGGAAATGAATGTACACCCACAGTAATAAACCTACTCATGTCAGTACTTAGAGTTAGTTCTCTGGTACTATTTTATCCAGTCAATAAAAGATGAACATCCTGATTAATGAGTGATTTTGTTTTATAGCTACTGACACTGGTGTTCAGATATTTCAACTTTACAAGGGATGCTGAATCCATTTACTTTTTACTTAAAACTTCTGGTTGTCTCTGGTTCCACATCCTAGTTATGATGTTCTTTCATTATTAGCACTTTGGTAATGCTCTTACAGAGAGCAATGTATCTTTTTCTCCTTTCTGTGGTATTGATACAGTGCAGGGTGTGGTGATATGAAATACCTTGTAAGCTACTGCATAAAGTAGAAACTTGTAAATATTTTAAGACATACTAAGAAAAGATGGAGTGATATTATATGAACAACTTCAAATGTAAAGTATTGTGGCTTGCATTCACTAACTGGGACTGTATTCAGAAGTCATGATTTAAACCTGACTCTATTTAATAAAAGCTTTTCTGGAAGATTTTATTCAAATTCTATTCAAAACCCAACTTAGAGATCATTATTAAATAATTAGTGATGTCTCTAGAGAAGAAATTTTACTAGAGTTTTAAAAATCCATAATAGAATTATTTAACCATTTAAAACAGAAAATAAATAAGATCATATGTTCAGCAATGTCTATGCTAATAGAATTATTTCCAAACTATGAGGTACAAAGTATTCTTTAAAAAATTAAAAGTGCAATAAAACCAACTATGAAAGAACCAAAGGATAATTGAAACTCGACGTTCTTGTCTCTGGTGTTTACAGAAATATACAATAGAATATATTTAAGCATTTGGATATTTTGATGGTTTGTAAAGGAACGGAAGTTGTGAGATAGGATAGTCTAGGCAGATAAAGCAGCCTGGGACAAATTAATCTTAATATATCACTCAGTTTTGCTTGGAAAAAATACTCACTATTGTCATATGTATTCATCTCTCATTGATCTATAACACATTATAAGGAACAGTATCATGGTTATCAAAGTTCTTTAGGACATGCAAATGTTATAAAACAATGTATCAGAAAATATTATCATTTATAAAATCTTTCCATTGGTAACACTTATATAAATGTTTAATTATATTGTACTTACAATAAATTTTCTTTGCAGGAAAAAAATAAATAAAATAAAATTGAGGGCTAAAAAAAATTATTCAACTCCTATTCAAAATGGAACTCTTATTCTAAATAGGTGCAAGTGTCTCTCTTTTCTTGGAGTCCATCCCAGGGGCAGCTTATAAATGCAATTGCATAAAATGTCACACACAGAATCAGGAAATATAGCTAAGTGGTCGGTGCAGATCCAAGCTTATTGTGGCTAAGTATACACAGCAGTTCTAATTGACTTCCGTTGTGATTGGCTTCTAAGAAAACCAAAGTGCAGAACATCCTAATAAGAGCAGCAAATATATGTGAGAAAGTTTTCTTATAGCTCTAATGATAGCACAAAATGGCAGACTAGACAGAAAATAGTTACTTCAGCATTAGCATTCTATCTGCAACTTGATTGAATTTGTTATCACCTAGGAGACTAGATTAGTGAGGGATACTTCTGGGTGTGTCTACAGATTAAACATTTGTTCAAACAAAACCCTAAAGGAGTGTTCCTGTGATTAAGAACTGTTAGGCCAACAAGTTGACCCACCT
Source organism: Apodemus sylvaticus (assembly GCF_947179515.1). Classification (NCBI taxonomy): domain Eukaryota; kingdom Metazoa; phylum Chordata; class Mammalia; order Rodentia; family Muridae; genus Apodemus; species Apodemus sylvaticus. Next base: position 59,160,829 of record NC_067484.1, on the reverse strand, counting down.
TACTGGGTGCAATGCGCAAGAATCCCTCCAGGTGCAAAGGCTGGGTCACAAAGCAAATGGACACCCATCCACAGTAGAATGTGAACAATGTCACGTGGGGTGCAAGGGCTGTCCTACGCTCGAGAAATTGGGGAAAGGAGGTTAGCACTTATCAATCGCTGCCAGCCACGCCTGGGGAGAAACTCCTGCCACAAGGTCCTGTGCTCTAGAGCCATCCAGCAGAGATAAAATTCACCCAGAGCACAAGCCCCCAGCAGGACAAGAGTCAACACTCCTACTCCTGCCCACTCCTTTAGGTGAGATATTGCTTGAAGAATCCAAGAACAAAATCCTTCAGCAAGCGAGGTATCCACACGTGGAGAATTAACCATGGTAATCGAGACACGCAATTCTTTCATGAGGCTGTCAAATGATCTGGACCAATTACCTGTAAGATAGCTAGACAATTCTTTAGAAAGATTTGCAGCTTGAGAATAATTATTATAATATACAGAGGTCACACACAATCCAGAAAACTTCCACTCACATACCAATTGGGGTATCTGCCAGAGTGTATCTATTTGTTCTTGCACTAAGTCAATTCGCTGATTGACTACCATGAGGCCTCCCTTAATCTGCCCATTAATCGAGGGTTGTACATCGAGTGCTTGTGCAACATTGGCAGATAGATTATTTAACGCGGCAGCATTTTGAATGCCCTGTGAAAGAGCCACACCAGCCGCAGCAACTAATTTTTCAGAGGAGAGAGGCCACTGAAGAACCCACACTGGCTCCTCTGTCATCCAGGTGATAGGAATATTGTCAGCGGCCCCTAAGAAAAACCCAATCCTTTTTTATCTCTTTTAGGGGTTGCCATTACTGGATGTATATCCTCCTGAGAATCTTTACCCAATCCTTGCCCAGGCTGCCATCCCATGCGCCACATCATCCGCTGTGAGGGCATTGAATAGCCACTATTGGTCAATTGATATCCCATGAGTGTAGGCAGGTCTCTGCCCCATAAGCTGATAGGTAACTCCAGCACATAAGGTTGGAATTGACCACTATGTCCTTCTTCATCCTTCCAAGAAAGGAGGGCTGCGCTCATATTAGGAGCTTTTGCATACCCCAAGCCCTGCAGGGACTGAGCAGATGCCTGTACCGGCCAGGCCGTAGGCCAATCCTTAGTGGCAATGATGCTACGATCAGCCCCAGTACCTAATAAACCCTGGATTTTCTTGCCATTAACTCTTAATTCTAACATCGTCCAGATGTAAACTAAAGAATATAGCATCATTACCTGTTGAGCCAAATCCGCGGACACCTTGTCGAGTTGTACACGCAGCAAATGAACTATGGCAACTGGGCAAAGTAAAAGTTCATCGATGCGATCTCCTGGAGAGATGGCCTTAACCCCCCCCCCCCTGCTAGGAGAGGAGGCCATGATTTTAACAACCCCTTCATAATCAGAATCAATAACTCCTGGATGAATGATTAGACCCTTTAAGGCAGAAGAGGATCTCCGCAATAGCAACCCCACTGTCCTGCTGGTAATGGACCTTTAAAGTCCATAGTGATCAGCTGTACCCCCATCTGTGTAATCAATAAGACTCGGGTGGTGGATAGGAAGTCCGACCCTGCGGATCCTGGTGTTGCCCTTCTCGGTATCTCGGAAAGGCCAGTGTAGTTCCGGGGGCGGGCGCTCTCATGACCCCATATATTTGTGGGCCCTGGGGTTGAGGGCCCCTCTGCACGTTTTTTGGCTGGGCGCCACCATAGCCCTGAGTTAAAGGCTGGCCATGGATGTCCTTGAGCAACCTGCACTCATTGGCCCAGTGATTTCCTTTACAACACCTGGGGCAAATCCTCCTTTATTGGGACATTGCTTCTTCAGGTGTCCTTGCTTACCAAAAGAAAATCAAGCTCCAGGAGATCTTTGTTTAGTTTTAGAATATTGAACTACTCCTGGCACAACAGCTGCTGCCAATCCAGCATTAGATAAAGGTCCTCCTATCTCGTGACATGCTTTCATCCAGGCCTGAAGTCCCTTCACTTTCCATGGGGTAATGGCATTGCGGCATTCATGAGTGCACTGCTCAAAGATTAATTGTTGCACCAGTGGCAGGGCCACATCGGTATCTCCAAAAATCTGACCTGCTGCCTCCATCATTCTGGCCACAAAAATCTGACAATGGCTGGGTAGCCGCTTGAAAAATTTTGGCTGTTCCCAGAAACCTCTCCTTTATATGGGAAAGACTTCCAGGCCTTCTGGGCTATCTGTCTCACCTGATCATACACCTGGATGGGAAAGTTAATCTGATTGTTCAGCCACTGTCCCTGACCCATGAACATGTCATAAGTCCAAGCAGCCTGGCCATTAGCAACATTCTCCCTGGCTTGTTGTTGTGCCAGTCCAGCGTATATGGACTTCCAGTCTAGATACTGCCCCATAGTCAACCACGCCTTAACTGTGGATTGCCAATCAGAGGGCATCGTAACATTCCCAGATATGCACTCAACCAGCGCAAGGGTGAAAGAGGCATTAATGCCATATGTTGAACTGACTCTGCCAAATTGTTTAGGAGCTTGAAGTCGGTCAGTTCATGAGATCTCACTTGATTAGCATCTTCATAGACTGGGAAAGCCATAGCGGCTTCTCTCCATGTATTAGGCCAAAAGGTATGAGATGCTTTGGTGCACTCTGCTGATCCTAGGGATGATGGTCCAGCAGACACTTCCACATAGGGTGGAGGGGCTGTCGGCAACACCCTGTGTCTCACTTCCATGTTCTCCCCCTTTAACTCCTTGTCTTGCTTTTTCTTCTTCTCTTTCTTTTTTCTCCTTCGTTCTACCTTTACTAGGAGCTCCCATATAGCTTCTTCTAGATCCTCCATATCTAGCTCACTCTCAGAGCTGCCATCTGTTCCTGAATCCTGCTCCCCCTCTATTCCTTTCAAGCTAGTATACAAGCTCGGTGGTTTGCTAGGAGGCTCTTGAGATTTAACAGAGCGTGTATCAGAGCGGGCCTGTTTAACCTGCTCTAAGGCCTCAGCTGTAGCCTGTATGGCAGGCAGGCAACTCTCACAAGTCAGACAACTTCGGATAAGTTTCCACAAACCCCGCATTCCCATTAAAAAGTTATGAATAGTTTTGCCTTTGAACTTATGCCAACGGAGGTAAAAACAGCTGATTAAAGTTATCAGAACCACTGCCACAAACACCAGAATGACAATTAACGGAGGGATTCCTCCTGGCATGAACATAGTCTGCCGGCCGCTTTTACTTTCACTTTATGATGTCTCCTTCCAAGGACCTAAAAGGGATGAGGCCTCCTTCTGAGGACTTTCTAATGTGGAGCCCAACTTACCGGCCACTTACTAAGCACTAGCTCTGACCCTCAACAGGTTCTGGAACTCCCGGGGACTTGAAGAAAAATGGGTGCCCATACTTGCCACCAAATATTCCATGCCGGTTCCCTGACCAGCAGGAAGAAAGACTAGCACACCAGTTCCTTCCAGAGAGAGTTTACTCAGAATGAATGTTTAGTTACAGCTTGCTGGGTGTGCCCCCGAATCTCCCTAGAGCAAGACTGATATACCTTTGCTAGGACAGCCCATGATCCGAGATGACGCTTCGCTCTACCATTTGCCAAGTAACATGGCATGAGATCACACCACTGAGTGATCCAAGCCTTATATGGGCTTGTTTACTCTGGATGGCCAGGCTAGGGCAGAACTGTCTTTAAAGCATGGTCAGCTCTAAACACCTAATGAGGGGGGGGAGATACATTTCTCTGTGGGTTTAATGACATTGTGTCATTTAGGAAAGCTCAGCCCTAGCTTAGCAATTTGGGAGATTTGAAAATTCTCCTTGTTTCTACCCCATGGAGATTGCATTTTGCTCTTGCTCCTGTGGAAGCATACAGGAAGACTATTGATGGCAGATGCCTTCATTTAGGTGACGTGATATAATGTTCAGCTATAGCTGAATCTAATAAATACACACTAGAAACATATCCAAGTGGAAAAATGCCCCGATTCTTCTTCCTTATGGAGAACAGATCTTTCCAAGATCAGGAAGAATTGGGGTAAAGAGGAGGGGGAGAGCATCTGCACTGAGGAGCCACAGGGGGGAAACTTTCCAACCAAGCAATGGCACTACAAGTCTGAAATACAAGAAGCAGACAGGATTCCATGGCTGACAAGGAAGAGCTAGGGACTCGGACTGCTGGGCTGAACACATGGGAAGGGGGAAGGGGTAACAGTTCTAGCACCCATGGTCTATCCCATGAGAGCACTACAAACTGGGGACTCTGGGTAAAAAGATTTAAGTTTGGGTGTTCAGGAGACATGGGAAGAAAGCATATCACTGCACTAAAACATGTCAGAGTGAATTGTATACTTCGCTCACCTCCTCCTATCTCAAGATATTGCTGAGCCTCTGAAATCACAACAGCTAGAGTCCTGTATTTTGGGACTTGAAAAGGAAAGGAGCCCCAGATACAGTATCTCTGAGTAAAGATGCCTGCTGGGGAATATCAATTTGAGAGATTAAAAATGCTTCTAGTGGTTATTCATTATGATCCATAAGCCAGTGTTAACATCGTGTTGAGCCTGAAGTTGAGTGGCTCTTTTGATTTTTAAATTAATCATTTTACTTACATCCCAAATGCTGTCCCTTTCCAAGCTACCCCTCCCACAGTTTTAAACTTATATTAGTCCCCAAATAACTGCACTGAGAGACCAAGTTTTCTTTATTTATTTTATTGAAAATGGTCTTGTGGCACATACTTTTAATCCCAGCACAAAGGAGACAGAGGCAGGCAGATCTATCTCTGTAAGTTCAAGGACAGCCTAAGCTACATGGTGAGATTGGAAGGGGTCACAGAACAACATGAGAGCCTATATAGCACTCCTGTAGTCCTGACTGCCACAGTCACGGACCTCTGCTTATGTTCTGAAGGAGATTAGTTTGAATTCTCTTTGGCATCAAAGGCTATGCAAAGCCTGTTTGTGCTGGCCTCTACAGTCAAGTGCCTGGCACTAGGTGTTCAAGAGATGCTGCAAGAAGGAACTGTTTTCCTCACTGTGAATGTCATCAGATGAATGGAGATCTCCATCTCCTTTTCTTCCTGGTTCCTCCTAGCAGAGTTCAGGGCTGAGTGCATTTCTCAAAGCATGTCGGGACTGTGCATCCATCCAATTAGGCAGTCCAGGAAACAGGTAGTGAATGGCTTCGCTTCCTACAGATGATCATTGTGAACCTTGTAGCTCTTGCTTTTATCAATTCTTTAGCAAGTTAATATGGTTCCTGAGAAGCCAGTGGATCCCAACATGACCTAAATTCATTGTTATGGAAGGCTCTGCGATCTGCTGTCCTGAGTCAAATTTCTGAAGAAATGCTGCCTTAGCACAGGCATAACATTACGTAGCTTTGGCTCACTCTCAAACTCTTCTTTCTATTATAGCCTGGTTCCCTAGACTGTCCAGTCCTCTCCTTGCTTGTTTTACTTTTCATGACTTGCTCTATCTTTTTTTGTAGTTGTTGTTTCTGGTGTTTTTTGTTCTTCTCTCAGAGACCAGGAAGTTCAAGGGTTTATTTTACAGATGTTTTCTGCTAAGTCAGCATCTCCCTAAGTAGCTATGGCTGGCCTTGAAATGAAAACTTGTTTCTCTTTCTTAATACTCAGATTGTGACTGATGAAAGGGGTTAGGTTGCTCCTGGACTAAGATGGCATGCCAGGACTTTTCCAGAAATGTTAGTCAATGGAAATTTGGGTACCGTTAGGGGCACTTTTGAGCTTTTGCAGTCTCTGAATTTTCCTGTACTTAGTTCTTCTCATCTTAAACCACCGGTGCACTTCGGATTGTCCCATATACAGCTGTCTTGCAAGGATCTTCTTTGTGATCTCATTAGGGTACTGAATTTCTTGAAAAGCTTGCTCAAGTGTGCCTTGCTGCCAGGGTGTAAGACCTCTACGTATTCGTGGTCGAGTGCAACGGGGCTGAGGTTTTGGAACTCTGGCAACTATGGTCTCCAATCCTTCCAACTGTAGATGTCTGGGGCTTTGATGGCTCTCTTGGTTTGAGAAGGTGACATCACCACCAAGGTTGTTCAAGCTGACTTCTAGCTTCTTATCACCCTGTTGATTCAGGATACCATGGTGCTCGGGGTTGTCCAGAAAGCTTAGTGCATGTTCTAGGAGAACGCTGTTCTCTTCAGCAGCAAGTACTTGTGGTTGTTGAACTCTGGCATCTAAGGTGTCCAATACCTCCAACTGTACATGTCTGGGGTTTTGATGACTCTCGTGATTCCAGAAGGCAACATCAACACCAACGTCATTGAAGCTGACTTCCAGGTTCTTATCACCCTGTTGGTTCAGGATACCCTGGTACTTGGGGTTTTCCACGAGGCCTAATGCAGGATCATGGAAAATGCTATTCTCTTCAGCAGCAATTACCTCTTGGTCATCTTTGATTTCCACCTCAATCTCAGGTTCTGCCATGTCGAGGATATTGGATGTAGAGTTATCTCTGAGGAGTTCCATTTCTTGAACTCTGTTGAAGAAGCCTTCTTTCATAGATGAGGACGTGGTCTGCATAATCCAACAGTCAGTGTCTTTCTTAATCTGAAAAAGCTGACAATCCAGAGCTGCTCAGTGCACCAAGCAGGACTTTTCCACAGTCTCAATCTAGCCTAGAAATCTGAACAGAATCCTGTCGTACTGTTCTGCAGTCTTTGGTGAAATCGCAAGGAACTTGGTCCTACTTCCAGTGATGGAACAGCAACCAGCAGGACAAGGTAACTTGCCAGCAAGAAGGAGGGCAAGTGGCAGAAAAGCAAACGTTCCTTCCATCAAGTCCTTTTATAGATGCCCCAGGCAAAAGGCCCCGCCCACATTTAGGGAGGGCCTCACATCAAATGGTCAATTACAGAAAACTCCTTGGTATCTGGGCATAGTAGCACACACCTTTAATCCAAGAATTCTGGAAGTAGAAGCAAGGGGATTTCTTTGAGCTCCATGGGGACTTGTGTATATAGAAAGTTCTAGATGGACGGAGGGAGGTAGAGAGAGATATGCAAGACACACACACACACACACACACACACACACAGAGAGAGAGAGAGAGAGAGAGAGAGAGAGAGAGAGAGAGAGAGAGAGAGAGAGAGAGAGAGAGAGGAGCTGTGCATGACCTTGTTCAGGAATTTGTTTTTGATTCCAGATGCAATTAAAAGAACGGCCAATAATCCAATCAAAATTTTCTAGATGTAAACCCTTTTAGTGACAGAAGACTTACTTAGCAGGTGACTTTTAGATATTCCTTTCTTCACTTCTTATCTAACTAAATATATAAGTTGAAATTGCTGCCTCAAAATTAAAAACAATTGGAGGAGATACAGTCAAATTAGAAAGAAAATTTAGTAACCAGATTTATGGTGAAAATTTGAAGATTCATTTTTGTTTGGTTGAGTTTTTTGTTTGTTTGTTTCTTTGTATGGGCTTTGGTTTTCTGAAACAGGGTTTTACTATACAGTTTTGGTTGTCCTGGAACTCACAGGATCTACCTTTCTTCTGACTCCTTAGTGCTGGGATTAAAGGTACACACCATTAACTGACCTTGAAAATTAAGATGTGTTTTTGCACTTTGTTTTGATTTTGAGATAGCCTTTTTTGTGTAGTCCTGGTTGTTCTTAAGCTGGATTTGTACACCATTCTGAACAAAAACTCAGAGACCCTACAACCTCTGACTCCAGAGTGCTGGGATTAAAAGCATTTGCTACCACTGCCTGGCTGATGATCAATTCTTTTTTTTTATTCGATGTATTTTTTATTTACATATCAAATGATTTCCCCTTTTCTTGGTCCCCACTCCCCACAAGTCCCATAAGCCCTCTTCCCTCCACCTGTTCCTCCATCAACTCCTTCCCACTTCCCTGTTCTGGTATTCCCCTATACTGTTGCATTGAGTCTTTCCAGAACCAGGATCCACTCCTCTGTTCTTTTTGGACATCATTTAATATGTGGATTATTTCTTGGGTATTCAAAGTTTTTAGGTTATTATCCACTTATCAGTGAGTGCATATCATGACTGACCTTTTGAGACTGGGTTACCTCACTTAGTATGATGTTCTCCAGCTCCATCCATTTGTCTACAAATTTCATGAATTCATTGTTTCTAATGGCTGAATAGTAAGTAGTCCATTATATAAATATACCACATTTTTTTGTATCCATTCCTCTGTTGAGGGACACCTGGGTTGTTTACAGCTTCTGGCTACTACAAATAAATCTGCTATGAATATAGTGGAGCATGTGTCCTTATTAGATGCTGGGAAATCCTTTGGGTATATGCCCAGGAGTGGTATAACAAGGTCCTCCGGAAGGGCCATGCCCAGTTTTCTGAGGCACCGCCAGATTGATTTCCAAAGTGGTTGCACCATCTTACAAACCCACCAGCAATGGAGCAGTGTTCCTCTTTCTCCACATCCTTGACAGCACCTGCTGTCTCCTGAGTTTTTGACCTTAGCCATTCAGACTGGTGTGAGGTGAAATCTCAGGGTTGTTTTGTTTTGCATTTCCCTAATGATTAATGATGTTGAACATTTCTTAAGGTGTTTCTCAGCCCTCCGAAGTTCTTCATGTGAAAAATTTTGTTTAGCTCGGTACCCCACATTTTAATGGGGTTATTTCATTCTCTAGATTCTATCTTCTTGAATTCTCTGTATATATTAGATATTAGCCCTTTGTCATATTTAGAGCTGGTGAAGATCCTTTCCCAATCTGTTGGTTGACGTTTTGTCCTTTTTACAGTGTCCTTTGCCTTACAGAAACTTTGTAGGTTTATGAGGTCCCATTTGTCAATTCTCGATCTTAGAGCATAAGCTATTGGTGTTCTATTCAGGAACTTTCGCCCTGTGCCCATGTCCCCAAGGGTCTTCCCCAGTTTATTTTCTATTAGTTTCAGTGTGTCAGGTTTTATGTGGAGGTCCTTGATTCATTTGGAGTTGAGCTTAGTACAAGGAGATATGAATGGATCAATTCGCATGTTTTTGCATACTGACCTCCAATTGAACCAGCACCATTTGTTGAAAAGACTATTTTTTTCCACTGGATGCTTTCAGCTCCTTTGTCCAAGATCAAGTGACCATAGATGTGTGAGTCCATTTCTTGGTCTTCAATCCTATTCCATTGATCTGCCTGCCTGACTTTGTACCAATTCCATGCAGTTTTAATCACTATTGCTCTGTAGTAAAATTTGAGGTCTGAGATTCTAAATCCCGCTGATGTTCTTTTACTGTTGAGAATAATTTTAGCTATCCTGGGTTTTTTGTAATTCCAGATGAATTTGACCATTGCTCTTTCTAGCTCTATGAAGAAGTGGGTTGGGATTTTGATGGGTATTGCATTGAAACTGCACATTGCCTTTGGCAATATGACCATTTTAACTATATCAGTCCTGCCAATCCACGAGCAAGAAGATTTTTCCATTTTCTGAGATCTTCTTCATTTTTCTTCTTCAGAGATCTGAAGTTCTTGTCATATAGTTATTTCACTTGTTTCGTTAGAGTCACCCCAAGGTACTTTATGCTGTTTGTGGCTATTTTGAAGGGTGTCATTTCTCTAATTTCTTTCTCAGTCTGCTTATACTTTGAGTATATAAAGTCTACTGATTTGCTTGAGTTGATTTTGTAGCCAGCCACTTTGCTGAAGTTGTTTATCAGCTGTAGAAGTTCTCTAGTAGAGTTTTTTGGGTCACTTAATATACTATCATATCATCTGCAAATAGTGATAGTTTGACTTCTTCCTTTCCAACTTGTATCCATTTGATCTTCTTATGTTGTCTAATTTCTCTAGCAAGGACTTCAAGAACTATATTGGAAAGATAGGGAGAGAGGGGGCAGCCTTGTCTAGTCCCTGATTTTAGTGGGATTGCTTCAGGTTTCTCTCCATTTAGTTTGATGTTGGCTACCAGTTTGCTGTATATTGCTTCTAATATGTTTAGATATGGGCCTTGAATTCCTGTCCTTTCCAAGACTTTTAGCATGAAAGGATGCTGAATTTGGTCAAATGCCCTTTTAGCATCTAATGAAATGATCATGTGAATTTTTTCTTTGCGTTTGTTTTTGTAGTGGTTTGTATTGATGGATTTCCTTATATTGAACCATCCCTGCATCGCTGGGATGAAGCCTACTCGATCCTGGTTGATGATCATTTTGATTCTTAAAGAACAAAGACACAGTACTTCCAGCCAGGAAAAAAAGATTGAAATCACATCTAATTGCCTTGAAATTTTGAGTACACTTCTACCTCTGCAGACCTAATATTGGGAGTAAAAGGTAAGCCCGGACCTATAAGCAATGTGTTTTGATTTTAGCAATGTGTTTATGCCAGAGTCATGAACACTTGGGGTGTTCAAGCTATGCTGAAGAGAAGAAATGGATGGGAAGCAGAACCAAGTTCACACAGATTACTCACTCCATGCAGTTACCTGGGCAATGATATCTGCACTCTTGGCATGAACTTGAGCAACGGCCTCCAGCTTTTCCAGGCAGGCGAAGATCTCATTGTGCTAAAACAGAAATAAACAGCATCACAGCATCTTTTAGCATCCTGACAAAAATGGCCATTTATTAAAACCAGGAATTAACCTGTCTTAAAATGGACAGAAATGTAGTCCAAAGAGTTTTAAGAGGCTTTGTCTCTATAAAAGAGTTGTCAGGACTTACATACAGTTTGGACCAGTATCTGAGGAACCTTCTCTCAGGCATCCAGATTGAATGGAGGAATTTTTCATTGAGATTAGACATGGTACACTAGAATTCTTTTCAACAAGTGCTCCAACAGCCCCCAAGGGCCTGGTCAAAGCTAACACACATATTCAAACTATTACTCTGAGTCTTTCAAGACAAAATTACCCTTACTCTCCAACAAGTTAAGAGTACTATTTTCCTCCAGATTCTCCAGTTGTGTTGAATACAGGCTCTTGTAGTAGGATCTGATGATTTTTTGGATTTCCTCAGTTTCCGTTGTTATATCTCCCTTTTCATTTCTAAATTTGTTAATTTGGATACTTTCTCTGTGCCCTTTGGTCAGTCTGGCTAAGGGTTTATCTATCTTGTTGATTTTCTCAAAGAACCAGCTCCTGGTTTTGTTGATTTTTTGTATGGTTCTCTTTGTTTCTACTTGATTGATTTCGGCCCTGAGTTTGATGATTTCCTGCCTTCTACTCCTCCTGGGCGAAATAGCTTCTTTTTGTTCTAGGGTTTTTAGGTGTGTCATTAAGCTGGTAATGTATGCTCTCTCCATTTTCTTTTTGGAGGCACTCAGGGCTATGAGTTTTCCTCTTAGCACTGCTTTCATTGTGTCCCATAGATTTGGGTATGTTGTGTTTTCATTTTCATTATGTTCTAAAAAGTCTTTAATTTCTTTCTTTATTTCTTCCTTGACCAAGGTATCATTGAGTAGAGTATTGTTCATTTTCCACGTGTATGTGGGTTTTCTGTTGTTTCTGTTGCTATTGAAGACCACTTTTACTCCATAGTGATCAGATAGGAGGCATGGGATTAGTTCTATCTTCTTATATTTGTTGAGGTCTGTCTTGTGACCAATTATATGGTCGATTTTGGAGAAGGTACCATGAGGTGCTGAGAAAAAGGTATATTCTTTTGTTTTAGGATAGAATGTTCTATATATATCTGTTAAATCTAATTGGTCCAAAGCTTCAATTAGTTTCATTGTGTCCCTGTTTAGTTTCTGTTTTCCTGATTGGTCCATTGAGGAAAGTGCAGTGTTGAAGTCACCCACAATTATTGTGTTAGGTGCAATGTGTGCTTTTAGTTTTAATAAAGTTTCTTTTACGAAAGAGGGTGCCCTTGCATTTGGGGCATAGATGTTCAGGATTGAGAGTTCTTCTTTTTTTATTTTTCCTTTGACCAGCAAGAAGTGTCCCTCAGGGTCCCTTTTGATGACTTTGGGTTGAAAGTCAATTCTATCTGATATTAAAATGGCTACTCCAGCTTGTTTCCTGAGACCATTTGCTTGTAAAATTGTCTTCCAGCCTTTTACTCTAAGGTAGTGTTTGTCTTTGACCCTGAGGTGTGTTTCCTGTAAGCAGCAAAATGTAGGGTCCTGTTTACGTATCCAGTCAGTTAGTCTGTGTCTTTTTATTGGGGCATTAAGTCCATTGATGTTAAGAGATTTTGAGGAATAGTGATTGTTACTTCCTATCATTTTTGACGTTATTTTTTAAATTTAAATGCTTATCTTCTTTTGGGTTTGATGAAAGGTTACTATCTTGCTTTTTCCAGGGTGAAGTTTCCCTCCTTGTATTGGTGTTGTCCTCCTATTATCCTTTTTAGGGTCAGGTTTGTGGATAGATATTGGATAAACTTGGTTTTGTCATGAAATATCTTAGTTTCTCCATCTATGGTGATTGAGAGTTTTGCTGGATATCATAGTTTTGGCTGGCATTTGTGTTCTCTTAGAGTCTGCATGAGATCTGCCCAGGACCATCTAGCCTTCATAGTCTCAGGTGAAAAGTCTGCTGTTATTCTGATAGGTCTTCCTTTATATGTTACTTGGCCTTTTTCTCCTACTGCCTTTAATATTCTTTTTTTGTTTAGAACATTTGGTGTTTTGATTATTATGTGATGGGAGGTATTTCTGTTCTGGTCCAGTCTGTTTGGAGTTCTGTAGGCTTCTTGTATATTCATGGGCATCTCTCTCTTTAGGTTAGGGAAGTTTTCTTCCATAATTTTAGTGAAGATATTTGCTGGCCCTTTAAGTTGTAAATCTTCACTCTCATCTATGCCTATAATCCTTAGGTTTGGTCTTCTCATTGTATCCTGGATTTCCTGGATATTTTGGGTTACAAGCTTTTTGCATTTTGCATTTTCTTTAACTGTTGAGTCCATGGTTTCTATGGAATCTTCAGCATCTGAGATTCTTTCTTCTATCTCTTGTATTCTGTTGTTGATATTTGCATCTCTGTCCCCCGATTTCTTCCCAAGGCTTTCTATCTCCAAAGTTGTCTCCCTTTGAGTTTTCTTAGTTGTTTCTACCTCTGATTTTAGATCCTGGATGGTTTTGCTTAGCTCCTTCACTTGCATGTTTGTGTTTTCCTGGAATTCTTTAAGAGATTTTTGTGTTTCCTTTTTCATGACCTCAGCCTGTTGACCAAAGTTCTCCTGTATTTCTTTAAGAGATTTTTGTGTTTCGTCTTTCATGACCTCAGCCTGTTGACCAAAGTTCTCCTGTATTTCTTTGAGTGTTTTTTGCATTTCCTCCTTGTTGGCTTTCGTATTCTCCTGGATTTCTTTCAATGATTTTTGTGTTTCCCTTGCAAGGGCTTCTAACTTTTGATCCATTTTCTCTTGAATTTCTTTAAGTATGTCCTTCATGTGTTCCTGTACCAGCATCATGACCAGTGATTTTAAATACAAATCTTGTTTTACTGGTGTGATGGGGTATCCAGGACATGTTGGTAGAGGAGAATTGGGTTCAGATGTTGCCATATTGCCTTGATTTCTGTTAGTGATGTTCCTGCGTTTGCCTTTTGCCATCTAGTTCTCACTGGTGTTAGTTTGTCTTGTCAGTGCTGGACTCACCAGTGTAAGTCTGGAAAGACTCAGTGAAACAGTATTTGGCAAAACCAGAACGGGGAAGTGGGAAGGGGTGGAAGGGAGGACAGGGGAAGAGAAGGGACTATCGGGGAGTGGGGGGGCTAGAAAAGGGGAAATCATTTGAAATGTAAATAAATTATATCGAATAAAAAAAAGAAAAAAAAGAGTACTATTTTCTTGCATTTCCCATGATTGATTCAGGTTTATCAAAACTCATGCACATCCATTATATTTCCTAAAAAAAGGCAAACTGATACAAATATGACAGCCAAGCCAGTGCAGCGGGCAGGAAGCCTACCTGATTCTATGAGGCAGACAAATGCACACTTTCACCAGGTTTATAAGAGGTTCAGAGACCAGCTTTCCCTTATTCAAGCACCTTAGGTACCCAACACATAACCTTCTTTAAAATGTAGTGTGTATAGCAAGGTCTTCAATAAATGACCTGGCATAGTGGCCACCCACAAGCAACCATAGTGGCTCATGTCCCAAAAGCCAGGGTCAACAGCAACAATAGAAAACCCATGCAGACCATCCAAACCAGACAGCCTAATGGGTTGTTACCTCAGTTTTGAACAGTTGATATAAATCCTTGTGGGCCGTGTAAACCATGAAGGAATTTATACCTGCCAGGCAAGAAAAGGAAAAAAGTCAGGAAAAAGTCATGATTAGCTATCAACATAGTCGTCTCACGTTTATCATTTATACATACAAAACCGTACCCACTCCCCCACCCGCCCATATGTATATATATATATATATATATATATATATATATATATATATATATATATATATATATATATATATATATACAGAGAGAGAGAGAGAGACAGAGACAGAGACAGAGACAGAGACAGAAAGAGACAGAGACAGAGAGTCAGAAAGACCCTGAGCACATGGCTCAGATGCCTGTCCAATATAGGTGAAGACATTTGTAATTCTTTTATCCTATCGTGTCTTTTCTTGTCCTGTAAAATCCATAGTTTGTTAGTAGTGTCTTGGCAGAATGGTGTCTCCCTTCTGCAGCTTTATCTAATCCCAATTCCCAGCATTGCCAGAATTTAGAAGAGCAAAATTGATATTGTTTGAGGAAGCAGATACCAAGAAGTTACATTAACATACCAGTTGTGCAAAGACACTAGGGGTTGTAGAACCTGAATGTACCACCACACCACGATCACCTGGGAATGCTTCCCTTTGGGGCATCTGTTCCTCCACCCTTGTAAATTGGAAAATAACACTCATCTCATGAGGAAGTAGTTCACCATGAAAGGAGCCAATGGTCTTTTAGTCCCTGTGAGGCGAGCATATGGTCTCCATGGGGTGGGTTTATTTCACTATTTGGTGAAAGACTGTTATATATTATGCTACAGGCTGATGTGCCAAAGTGGAGAAAGAATACAATAAAACTAACCTTAAAAACTACTTATGGGCTAGACCTGGTGATGGGACAAGCTTATCATCCTATTATTGGGTTGGCTAAGGCAGGAAGATTACCTTGAATTTTCTTTCTATTACTCGGTGTATCCCATGAGTTTTGCCAGTGGCCTGGGCTACATAAAACTTATCTGGCCACCCAGTAAGGCTTTGCATCAAAATAAAATTAAAGCCAAATCTCTGAAAGCCTTGTATCCTCCATAAAAACTATTTTGTAATTTGTCAAATGTATATACTTATAGAATGTAATATTATCTGCCATGGAACTTACACTTATCAATACACACATACACAGCACATGTACACATGCATTCACACATACACAGCACACCTGCAGAGTTTTATTCTAACTATATTATTTTCCCACCATTCTCTACAATTTTTTTGAAGAATAAAACAGGTGGTGGTGGCCCAAGCCTACTTTTATCCCAGCACTAAGAAGGCAGAGACAGGCAACAATCTGTGAGTCCAAAGTCAGTCCGGTCCACAGAGCAAGATCCAGGACAACCAAGGCTACAGAGAAACCCTATCTCAGAAAGAAAAAATAATCTAGTTTTCCATGTAAGAATATCATGACTTTTACTAGAAAAGGGTGGATACTATGTCCTCAGTGTGGCTGTGTGGTTAGGAGTGACTCCCATTGGCTGAGTTATTTAAATGGTCATTATGGAGTGACAATGGTTGACAGTGATTAAGATGTAGCCTTGTTGGGTTTAGTATGGCCTATTGAAGCAAACTTGTCACAGGTGGTGTGATTTGGAGTTTTCAATTGTAGATTTAGTGTTTTTCTCTCTTCCTCCTGCCTACATATCTAAATGTCTAAGCCTCAGCTACATCTCCAGCCCCATGTCTATCTGTGTAGTGCCATCATTCCCAGCATGGGGATAAAGGAGTAAACCGCCAAATCTGTAAGGTGGCCTCAATGACAGGTTTCAGTTTTATAAGTGTTGCTGTGGTCATGGTATGTTCACAGCAAATAACATTGACTAAGACAATGTTCAACAATTTGGAGAATAACCCTTTCATGTGTGAAGTTTCTAAGCTTTGAATGCAGTTTCTAAATTTCAAATGTAGAAATAAAAATTAGATATAAAACCTGGCTTCAGTCAATTAACAGAGAGTACAGATAGCAATTTGTGACTTGAATCTGTGCCTTGTACTCTCATAACTAAGTAATCAGCATAATAGGAAAAGATCTATTTGATTTTCAACCAAATCAATAAGTAGTTGGGATGGTGGAACTCAGTGTGGGTCATCTCAGGGCAGTTTTCCACAATATTCTCATTTCCAAAAGCCTCCAAATAATTCTTGTAATGACCCAAGTTGTGTAATTTCCTTAAAACAGCTGAATTTTTACTACTATTAAAATTCTCTGTGTGTCAGGCAACAGAGAAGGAGGATGGGTTAATTGTTGTTTTGTCTGCTCAAAGATTGGGCAAGATTTATAGGGTGCAGGAAAGGATAGAAAGGAAGAGGCATCCTTTGAGGGAGCATCCTCTCTCCTCCAACTTAGACACATAATATTTCCCTAAAGTTTTTTGCACAGTGGCAAATCAGAACTGGTGCTTTGAAGCATCCTATCTGCTTCCATTCCTTCAAATGCTTTCCTTTGCACCACACCATCAGCAGAGGCTGTTGTTCATCCATCTCTGATATTCTGGATCACCTTACAAAGCTAAGCACATGACACACACTTGCATAACTATGTGTGATCCTGTGGATGTACAGAGTCTAATGAAAAGAACATAAGAAGAGACCAGAAGAATCTATGATGATAATGGAACCAAAATCATCATTGCAATGATAGGACACACACACACACACACACACACACACACACACACAAAATGTATTTTGTATTACTAACTATCAATCTATCCTTGCTCCTTGCATGTCTTAGACTTTCTTAAAGATGTGTTATTATTACATAATATTAACATTTGGTCTTATAAAACAGATAGAGGTTAGAATCATTTGTTCTCAGATTTGTTAGGAATGTGACCTCAGGAAGGATTAGTACCCTTGCTGCAAGTTCTGCCTTTGCAGTACTGGTATTGATGCATTGTGCTGGGTAGTTTCATATAAACCTGATTCAAGCTAGAGTCATTTTGGAAGAGGGAACCCAGACAGAGAAAATGTTTCTACTGTGGGCAAACCTGTAATATATTTTTCTTGAATGGTGGCTAATGTGGGAAATCTAGCTCACTGTGGACAGAGTCATCCCTGGGATGATACTTCTTTTTTTTTTATTTTATTTTTTTATTTGATATAATTTATTTACATTTCAAATGATTTCCCCTTTTCTAGCCCCCCCACTCCCCGAAAGTCCCTTAAGTCCCCTTCTCTTCCCCTGTCCTCCCACCCACCCCTTCCCATTTCCCTGTTCTGGTTTTGCCGAATACTGTTTCACTGAGTCTTTCCAGAACCAGGGGCCACTCCTCCTTTCTCCTTGTACCTCATTTGATGTGTGGATTATGTTTTGGGTATTCCAGTTTTCTAGGTTAATAACCACTTATTAGTGAGTGCATACCATGATTCACCTTTTGAGTCTGGGTTACCTCACTTAGTATGATGTTCTCTAGCTCCATCCATTTGCCTAAGAATTTCATGAATTCATTGTTTCTAATGGCTGAATAGTACTCCATTGTGTAGATATACCACATTTTTTGTATCTACTCTTCTGTTGAGGGATACCTGGGTTCTTTCCAGCATCTGGCAATTATAAATAGGGCTGCTATGAACATAGTAGAGCATGTATCCTTATTACAAGGTGGGTAATCCTCTGGGTATATGCCCAGGTGTGGTATAGCAGGATCTTCTGGAAGTGAGGTGCCCAGTTTTCGGGGGAACCGCCAGACTGCTTTCCAGAGTGGTTGTACCAATTTGCAACCCCACCAGCAGTGGAGGAGTGTTCCTCTTTCTCCACACCCTCTCCAACACCTGCTGTCTCCTGAATTTTTAATCTTAGCCATTCTGACTGGTGTAAGATGAAATCTTAGGGTTGTTTTGATTTGCATTTCCCTAATGACTAAAGAAGTTGAGCATTTTGTAAGATTCTTCTCCGACATCCGAAGTTCTTCAGGTGTGAATTCTATGTTTAACTCTTTACCCCATTTTTTAATAGGGTTGTTCGGTTTTCTGGAGTCTAACTTCTTGAGTTCTTTACATATATTGGATATTAGCCCTCTATCTGATGTAGGACTGGTGAAGATCTTTTCCCAATTTGTTGGTTGCCGATTTGTCCTCTTGATGGTATCCTTTGCCTTACAGAAACTTTGTAATTTTATGAGGTCCCATTTGTCAATTCTTGCTCTTAGAGCATACGCTATTGGTGTTCTGTTCAGAAACTTTCTCCCTGTACCGATGTCCTCAAGGGTCTTCCCCAGTTTCTTTTCTATTAGCTTCAGAGTGACTGGCTTTATGTGGAGGCCCTTGATCCATTTGGATTTGAGCTTAGTACAAGGAGACAAGGATGGATCAATTCGCATTCTTCTGCATGCTGCCCTCCAGTTGAACCAGCACCATTTGTTGAAAAGGCTATCTTTTTCCATTGGATGTTTTCAGCCTCTTTGTCGAGGATCAAGTGGCCATAGGTGTGTGGGTTCATTTCTGGATCTTCAATCCTGTTCCATTGATCCTCCTGCCTGTCACTGTACCAATACCATGCAGTTTTTAACACTATTGCTCTGTAGTATTGCTTGAGGTCAGGGATACTGATTCCCCCAGATTTTCTTTTGTTGCTGAGAATAGTTTGTGACCCAATAAGTGACCCAAAAAACTCCACTAGAGAGCTCCTACAGCTGATAAACAACTTCAGCAAAGTGGCCGGTTATAAAATCAACATAAGCAAATCAGTGGCCTTCCTATACTCAAAGGATAAGCAGGCTGAGAAAGGAATTAGGGAAATGACCCCCTTCACAATAGCCCCAAACAGTATAAAGTATCTTGGGGTGACTCTTACCAAACATGTGAAAGATCTGTATGACAAGAACTTCAAGACTCTGAAGAAGGAAATGGAAGAAGACCTCAAAAAATGGGAAAACCTCCCATGCTCATGGATCGGTAGAATCAATATAGTTAAAATGGCCATTTTGCCAAAAGCAATATATAGATTCAATGCAATACCCATCAAAATCCCAACTCAATTCTTCACAGAGTTAGAAAGAGCAATTAACAAATTCATCTGGAACAACAAAAAACCCGGGATGATACTTCTATGTGCTGTAAGAGGCAGACCGAGCAAGCCATGAGGAGCAAGCCAGTAAGAGGTGCTTCTTCAAGGTCTGTACTTCAACTCTGACCTCCAGGTTCCTGTCCTGCATGAGTTCATGTCCTGCCTCCCTTCAGTGACATACTACCAGCGGTAAGATGTAAGAAACCCTTTAGTCCTTGATTTGCTTTTTGTCATGGTTTTTAATCATATCAATAATTAACTCAAATGCCCATGAAGGTGGAAAGCATTCTCTTTTCTACAGATCTGTTGCCTATTAAATGTCACCCCAGGCAGTTATCCTGACTTCCTGTGTTTTTCTTTTTTTTCTATTTATTTATTTATTTATTTATTTACTTATTTATTTATTTATTTAGGCTTTAAAAACAGCTTTTATTTAGCAAGGAAGTTACAACTGACTGTGTACATGTCCTTTTTTTTTTTTTTTTGCTTTCGAGTGTCTGATCTTGTCTGAGCTGTACTTGATCTGGGGAAATGTCTGTCTCTGTGTGCTTGCTTGTAAAGTCTTAGATGTGATGATCTTTAAATCCGTGAGCTCATAAATAATCTTCTTCAACTCTGGAACAAGAAAGAGACAGGTTTTAATTCTAAGAAATTCATGACAAGGACCTTGTTAATACAACACAGGCTTCACAATACATAAGTAAACCAGCCATTCTGTTCACTCTTACAAAGAAAAATGGCTCAAAAATACGTTATGCATTCCTTTTTTTTCTTTTTTTAATATTTTTATTTTCTATATTCTTTGTTTACATTCCAAATGATTTCCCCTTTAAAGGATCCCCCTCCCCATATGTCCCATAAACCTTCTTTTCTCCATCCCTTCTCCAATCACCTCCCTCCTTTTTCTTTTTCCTTATATTCTCTTCCAATGCTAGATCAATCCTTTCCAGGATCAGAACCCTCTCCATACTTCTTCATGGGAGTCATTTGTTATGCGATTTGTGCCGTGGGTTTTCAGGGCTTCTGGGCTAATTAAAATCCACTTATCAGAGATTGCATTCCATGTGTATTTTTTGTGCTTGGGTTACCTCGCTTAGGATGATATTTTCCAGATCAAACCATTTGCCTTAAATTTTGTGAATTCATTGTTTCTAATTGCTGAGTATTATTCCATTGTGTAAATATACCATATTTTCTGTATCCATTCCTCCTTTGAGGGGCATCTGGGTTATTTCCAGCTTCTGGCTATTATAAATAAGGCTGCTATGAACATAATGGAGCATGTGTCTTTATTGCATGCTGGGGAATCCTTTGGGTATATGCCTAGGAGAGGTATAGCAGGGTCCTCTGGAAGTCTCATGTCCAGTTTTCTGAGGAACCTCCAGACTGATTTCCACAGTGGTTGTACCATCTTGCAGCCCTACCAGCAGTGGAGGACTGTTCCTCTTTCTCCACATCCTCACCAACACCTGCTGTCTCCTGAGTTTTTGATCTTAGCCATTCTGACTGGTGTAAGGTGAAATCTCAGGGTTATTTTGATCTGCATTTCCCTAATGAATAATGATGTTGAGCACTTTTTAAGGTGCCTCTCAGCCATCCGAATTTCTTTAGGTGAAAATTCTTTGTTTAGATCTGTACCCCATTTTAATAGCGTTATTTGGTTCCCTGGGGTCTAACTTCTTGAGTTCTTTGTATATATTGGATATTAGCCCTCTATCAGATGTGGGGTTGGTGAATATCCTTTCCCAATTTGATGAGATAGTTTTAGCTATCATGTGTTTCTTGTTATTCCAGATGAATTTGAGAATTGCTTTTTTTTTTTAACTCTGTGAAGAACTGAGTTGGATTTTGTTGGGGATTTCATTGAATCTGTAGATCGCTTTTGACAAGATGGCCATTTTAACTATATTAATCCTGACAATCCAGGAGCATGGCAGATTTTTCCATTTTCTGAGGTCTTCTTCAATTTCCTTCTTCAGAGACCTGAAGTTCTTGTCATATAGATCTTTCACTTGTTTGTTTAGAGTCACACCAAGATACTTTATATTGTTTGTGGCTATTTTGAAGGGTGTTATTTCCCTAACTTCTTTCTCAGCATGCTTATCCTTTGAGTATAGGAAGGCAACTGATTTGCTTGAGTTGATTTTATAACCAGCCACTCTGTGTAAGTTGTTTATCAGCTGTAGGAGTCCTCTAGTGGAGGTTTTCGGGTCACTTCAGTAGACTATCATGTCATCTGCAAATAGTGATAATTTGACTTCTTCCTTTCCAATTTGTATTCCCTTGACCTCCTTATGTTGTCTAATTGCTCTAGCTAGAACTTCAAGTTCTATACTGAAAAGATATGGAGAGAGGACAGCCTTGTCTAGTCCCTGATTTTAGTGGGATTGCTTCAAGTTTCTCTCCATTTAGTTTGATGTTGGCTACCGGTTTTCTGTATATTGCTTTAACGATGTTTAGGTATGGGCCTTGAATTCCTGTTCTTTCCAAGACTTTTAGCATGAAAGGATGCTGGATTTTGTCAAATGCTTTTTCTGCATCTAATGAGATGATCATATGATTTTTTTGAGTTTGTTCATGTAGTGGATTGCATTGTTGGATTTCCTTATATTGAACCATCCCTGCATCCCTGGGATGAAGCCTACTTGATCGTGGTGGATGATCGTTTTGATGTGTTCTTGGATTCGGTTTGCAAGAATGTTACTAAGTATTTTTGCATCAATATTCATAAGAGAAATTGGCCTGAAATTCTCTTTCTTTGTTGGATCTTAGTGTGGTTTTGGAATCAGCGTAATTGTGGCTTCATATTACGAGTTGGGTAGAGTTCCTTCTGTTTCTATTTTGTGGAATAGTTTGAAGAGTATTGGTGTTAGGTCTTCTATGAATGTCTGATAGAACTCTGCACTGTAGCCATCTGGTCCGGTGCTTTTTTTGTTTGGGAGACTTTCTATGACCCTTTTTAATTCTTCGGGTGTTATAGGACTGTTTAGTTGATCTACTTGATCCTGATTTAGATTTGGTGTCACATATCTGTCTAGGAAACTGTCCATTTCCTCCAGATTCTCCAGTTGTGTCGAGTATAGGCTTTTGTAGTAGGATCTAATGATTTTATGAATTTCCTCAGTTTCTGTTGTTATATCTCGCTTTTCATTTATAAGTTTGTTAATCTGGATACTGTTTCTATGTCGATTGGTTAGTCTGGCTAAGGGTTTATCTATCTTGTTGATTTTCTCAAAGAACCAGCTCCTGGTTTTGTTGATTCTTTGTATGGCTCTCTTTGTTTCTACTTGATTGATTTCGGCCCTGAGTTTGATGATTTCCTGCCTTCTACTCCTCCTGGGTGAAATTGCTTCTTTTTGTTCCTGGGCTTTCAGGTGTGTCATTAAGCTGTTAGTGTATGCTCTCTCCATTTACCTTTTTGGAGGCACTCAGGGCTATGAGTTTTCCTCTTAGCACTGCTTTCATTGTGTCCCATAGATTTGGGCATGTTGTGTCTTCATTTTCATTAAATTCTAAAAAGTCTTTAATTTCTTTCTTTATTTCTTCCTTGACCAAGATATCATTGAGTAGGATATTGTTCAGTTTCCACGTGTATGTGGGTTTTCTGTTGTTTTTGTTGCTATTGAAGACCACTTTTACTCCATAGTGATCTGATAGGAGGCATGGGATTAGTTTGATCTTCTTATATTTGTTGAGGTCTGTCTTGTGACCAATTATATGGCCGATTTTGGAGAAGGTACCATGAGGTGCTGAGAAAAAGGTATATTCTTTTGCTTTAGGATAGATTGTTCTATATATATCTGTTAAATCTAATTGGTCCAAAGCTTCAATTAGTTTTATTGTGTGCCTGTTTAGTTTCTGTTTTTCTGATCAGTACATTGAGCAAAGTGTAGTGTTGAAGTCACCCACAATTATTGTGTTAGGTGCATTGTGTGCTTTGAGCTTTCATAAACTGTCTTTTATAAATGAGAGTGCCCTTTCATTTGGAGCATATATGTTCAGGTTTGAGAGTTCTTCTTGTTGTATTTTTCTTTTGACCAGCAAGAAGTGTCCCTCAGAGTCTCTTTTGATGACTTTGGGTTAAAAGTCAATTTTATCTGATATTAAAATGGCTACTCCAGCTTGTTTCCTGAGACCATTTGCTTGTAAAATTGTCTTGCAGCCTTTTACTCTAAGGTAATGTTTGTCTTTGACCCTGAGGTGTGTTTCCTGTATGCAGGAAAATGTAGGGTCCTGTTTACGTATCCAGTCGGTTAGTCAATGTCTTTTTGTTTTTTGGATTTGGTTTTTTTCGAGACAGGGTTTCTCTGTGTAGCCCTGGCTGTCCTGGAACTCACTCTGTAGACCAGGCTGGCCTTGAACTCAGAGATCCACCTGCCTCTGCCTTCCAGAGTGCTAGGATTACAGACGTGGGCCACCACCACCCGGCTAGTCTATTTTTTTTTTTTAATTGGGGCATTGAGTCCAATGATGTTAAGAGATATTAAGGAATAGTGATTGTTACTTCCTTTATGACGTTAATTTTTTTACATTTGATTGGTTAACTTGTTTTGGGTTTGATGAAAGGTTACTATCTTGCTTTTTCCAGGGTGAAGTTTCCCTCCTTGTATTGCTGTTTTCCTCCCATTATCCTTTGTAGGGCTGGGTTTGTGGATAGATATTGGGTAAACTTGGTTTTGTCATGCAATATCTTAGTTTCTCCATCTATGGTGATTGAGAGTTTTGCTGGATATCATAGTTTTGGCTGGCATTTGTGTTCTCTTAGAGTCTGCATGAGATCTGCCCAGGATCTTCTAGCCTTCATAGTCTCAGGTGAAAAGTCTGCTGTGAATCTGATAGGTCTTCCTTTATATGTTACTTGGCCTTTTTCTCTTACTGCCTTTAATATTCTTTCTTTGTTTAGTACATTTGATGTTTTGATTATGTGACGGGAAGTATTTCTGTTCTGCTCCAGTCTGTTTGGCATTCTGTAGGCTCCTTGTGTATTCATGGGCATCTCTCTCTTTAAGTTAGGGAAGTTTTCTTCCATAATTTTATTGAAGATATTTGCTGGCCCTTTAAGTTGTAAATCTTCACTCTCATGTGTTCCTATAATCCTTAGGTTTGGTCTTCTCATTGTGTCCTGGATTTCCTGGATATTTTGGGTTACAAGCTTTTTGCATTTTGCATTTTCTTTAACTGTTGAGTCCATGGTATCTATGGTATCTTCAGCATCTGAGATTCTTTCTTCTATCTCTTGTATTCTGTTGTTGATATTTGCATCTATGTCCCCTGATTTCTTCCCAAGGCTTTCTATCTCCAAAGTTGTCTCCCTTTGAGTTTTCTTAGTTGTTTCTACTTCTGATTTTAGATCCTGGATGGTTTTGCTTAGCTCCTTCACTTGCTTGTTTGTGCTTTCCTCTAATTCTTTAAGAGATTTTTGTGTTTCCTCTTTCATGACCTTGGCCTGTTGACCAAAGTTCTCGTGTATTTCATTAAGTGGTTTTTGTCTTTCCTTCTTATTGGCTGTTGTATTCTCCTGAATTTCTTTCAATGATTTTTTGTGTTTCCCTTGCAAGGGCTTCTAACTTTTGTTCCATTTTCTCTTGAATTTCTTTAAGTATGTCCTTCATGTGTTAATGTACCAGCATCATGACCAGTGATTTTAAATCCAAATCTTGTTTTACTGGTGTGATGGGGTATCCAGGACATGCTGTTAAAGGAGAATTGGGTTCAGATGTTCCCATATTGCCTTGATTTCTGTTAGTGACATTCCTGCGTTTGCCTTTTGCCATCTAGTTCTCACTGGTGTTAGTTGGTCTTGTCAATGCTGGACTCACCAGTGCAAGCTGCCTCTTCCCAGGTGGCCTCTGGTGCACAGCTTACCTCCTGCACTGCCTGGAGACAGGGTGCTGTGGCCCACGCTGTTCAGATCCCGAAGCAGACACCTGAAGGCTCCTGCTGGGGGCCCGCTGGATTCACGAGAGCACATTGATTACTCCCAGCTGGCCTCCCAGAAGCCCCTATTGCCTCTTGCAGGACCTGGAGATGTGGTGTTGCCACCCAGGCTGATCTGGATCTGGAAGCAGAGCGATCTGAGGGCTCCCGCCAGAGGCCTCAGGACTGGAATGTAAGCTCCGTGCCACTGGAGCAAGCTGTGTGCTCCTAGACTGAACCCGGGTGCACACCAGGTCTCCCGCACTTCCTGGAGACCGAGTGCTGTGGCCCAGGCTGTTCAGATCCCAACGTAGACCCCTGAATGCTACTGCCAGGGCCTGCTGGGTTCATCAGAGCACACTAGAAGCAGATACCTAAAGGCTCCCACATGTGACCGCTGGATTCCTTCCTGTGTTTTTCATCTGCATAGTGATTATTTATCTCATGAAGATCCTACAAAAAGTAAAGTTTCATAAAAAGAAAGTGCCTGGAACAAGTTAAAAGCCCCCCAGGCATCCCTCATGTTTTAGTTACCTGACTCCAATCAAGAGTAATGACTCACATGCATGGGAAGTTGTCGGAGGTGCAGACAAGGCAGCAGAGAGAAAAGGCTAGTGAACTTACTTTGGCTCACTTTTGCTTTGCTGAGGTTTTTCACTTCCTGCTAGACACTGTCATTCCAGTGTGTGATGTCCACATCACACTATGAAAAGCATAGTTGCAGCAGCTGTTAGCCTCAGCCCACTTATGCCACTTTTCATAGGCCTCTGTCAAGTTAGTCTCAGGTTCATGCACCATATGGTCAACTGAAGACAGTGGGAAAAATGTGTGACTCAGACACAGCTTGGTCTCCCTGCCTCATTCCTGTTCCTTCCCGCTTAGTTGACTCCAGGATTTGGAACAAATTGCTAGCTTTCTGAAACCTAGGCTTTCTTTTCTTAAAAATGGATGTTAAGTAAATAGGGAACATATTCTGACATTATTTTCCATCTAAGTTTGCCATTTGACTAAGTGAATAATGCATATATAAGGTGCTTCACAGATACCTGTTGCATGCTAAGTGTTCTGTAAGTGTTAATATCACTATTCTCTGCATCCTGCTGATACATATTTTTATATAATTGTGGGTGTATCTGCATCTATTTGTGTCAGCTGCTGGGTGGAGCACCTCAGAGGACAGCCATGTTAGTCTTCTGTCTTAAGCATACCTGGGTATCATTAATAGTGTTGGAGATTGGTGCTTGCCGGTGGGATGGGTCTTAAGTTGGGCTGGTTATTTATTGTCCTTTCCCTCAGTCTGTGCTCCATCCTCCATCCCTACATTTCTTGTGGACAGGATACATTTTGTGTCTAGAGTTTGGTGGGTGGGTTTGTGTCCCTATCACTCTATTGGAACTATTGTGAGAGGGTGTGACCAGCAGGCGGGCAGTGACCAGTGTATAAAGTGAATACGTTAACAAAAACTAAAACAATAATGGAGTTGTATTGTCAGTTTTGTTTGTCAACTTGATAGAGGCTGGAGTTATCACAGAGAAAGGAGTCTCAGTTGAGGAAATGTCTCCATGAGATAATATTAGTATGGTTACTCATCAGCTGTAAGGCATTTTCTCAATTAGTCATCAATGGTGGGAGGGCCAATTGTTGGTGGTGCTGTCCCTGGGCTGGTAGTCTTGGACTCTATAAGAAAGCAAGCTGAGCAAGTCAGGAGAACAATCCAGTAAGTCACATCCCTCCAAGAACTCTACATTAGCTCTTGCTTCCTGACCTGCTTGACTTCCAACCCTGACTTGCTTTGGTGATGAACAACAGTGTGAAGTGTTAGATGAATAAAGCTAGCCAGGCAGTCCTGGCACAAATCTTTAATCCCAGCACTTGGGAGGCACAGGCAGGTGGATTTCTGAGTTTGAGGCCAGCCTGCTCTACAGTCATTTCCAGGACAACTAGGGTTATAAGGCAAACTCTAGTTCAAAAAACCAAAATAATAACAGCAACAGCAACGACAGCTATCTAGAGAGAAAAAGCTGCTTGGTAATCTCCAAACTGAGCAAATTAAAAAAAAAAAAAAAAAAAAAAAAAACAATCTCCCAGCTGCCTTGAGCCAAACAGGTCATCAGCTTGGACAGCTGATTTGAGTTTGTTTTCAACCGTTGACACAGACCCCTTCTCTTAGAACCCTTCTTTAATCCAAGGTTGGTCCTTGGCAGTTATAGTTGACACTAATTATTTTAGAAAATTTTGTGGTTGTTTAAGCATTTATTCTAGCATAGAATTCTCCACTATATACTTTATTTGGATCAGAGCGTTAGACTTCCATTGGACACTCAGTTTAGAACACTTAGTGGGTATCTGCGTACTTGGTCCACTTGTCTGGCCTTCCTAGGAATAAAAATGCTTGTATATCATTGGCAGCTGCTTGAACCTAATCCAGACCAAAGCTTTTTTCACTTGACTGACATTCAGAATTTCCCATACATGAGTGAAATGAACTGGGACACAGTCCTGCAGAAGAGGCTCATTCTAGGCTTTGTTCAACGGTGAGTCAAGCCTTACAAGTCCAAAATGTTCCCACATTCTTTTCCCTATACTCTGTGCACAAGTCCACCCTGGGTCGCACTTGATGAGTACACCAGTAAAATAACACGCTGATGCTAGCTTTACAGAGAAGAAAATGGAGGCATATGTAGGGTAAGTTGAAAACCCTAAGTCACATGTTTGGCAAGTCACTAAGCAGGATGTCAACATATGAACTTCTAGACTTTAGCCACACATTTTTCTATACGTGGTTCTAGTTTTCCTAATAGTCATTTTCAGAAATAGTCTCATAGAAATAGAAGTTTCCTTATTGCAATGAGGTACTCTTTAATGTTCATTGAAATCTATGATTTGGTTAATGGTAAAACTCAAGGATCATTCCTCCTCTTTTGTTAGTTTTATTGTACTGATCCATAGTTTTCCAGACTAATAGTAAAATTAATAATAATATAAATAAATTAATAAAAGTTAAAAAATCTAATAGTGACAGAGAAATAATTTTCGTTAGTTCAGTACCCAATCAAGGGATATTGTGTCTCATGGAATATTGCTGGGTAAGTGTTAGGTTGGAGCCCTACTGAAGCTCCTCTCTCTTTTTCTTTCCTTGGTATTTAAATTACACTATAAGATATAGGAATATTGGCAAGAGCAATGTGCTCTGCAGAGGCGTATAGAGAGAAATCGGGGGTTTCTCTTCACGTCCAAGCAAGGCACTTGTCCTGGTGACATGGGCAACTGGCTGTTTCAAAAAACAGCTGGAAAAGGTGCATTGTTAATGTGTCAGATGAAAGCCTTGTGAAAGTTGGAACAATGTGGTGGCATTCAAGTATGTCAGTGTCTACTCTAGTGAGTAAGAGCAAAGTGAGGTGACTATGGGGTCCCTTGATGCCACCTGCCAGAGACAACACCTTCCTTCTTTTAGCTGCTCCTCACACCCTAAGAGAACATCCACCTTATAGATCTTGGCCCTTTCTGTAAATCTGACTCTTTGCAGAATTTATCAAGTTTCAAATTCTTGGCCTCACATTCAGAAATCCTAATATTGAAACCTGGTTGTGGAACTTGGATGGTGACCAAGCAATGGCCATGATTCTGGTCTACTGAGAAACCCAGAATTTCAAACCTTAGCAATATTGTTTCAATATTGTCTGCTTCATTGCACACCTAGGTATAGTTAGATATTTGTAAAATTAACTAAACTATACTATCAAAGAATGTAACAATAAATGCTGCCATTAAATGCTATAAATTCTGAGAGAGAGAGAGAGAGAGAGAGAGAGAGAGAGAGAGAGAGAGAGAGAGAGAGAACCTGTTATTATTCTTGGGCAACCCCATCAAAACTATTCATTACTCTCACTGTTAGGCTTCTATGTCTTAGGAATGATACAGGGATCTGAGGACTGAGCCCTGCTTTCCTTCTTACAGAAAGGCAGGCTCAATTGTGATCCCACTTTGAACTGGAAGAAGTGATTTTGGAGCCCAAAACTCTTCACAAAAAAAAAAAGAGGCTCCTGGCAAAAAAGGAGTAGGAAATGAGGAAAAGTGACTCCTCTCAGGTAGATAGGCTCCCAACCAAGATAAGGGAAGAGCAGTTCATTTCAGAGCTGCTAAGGCAGTACATCTTAGAAGCTTGCCCCTGTATGATGCTGGGGGCTTATAATAAGAAGGGGGGCACAGCAACAGAGGCAATTGGGTTATTTGTCTTCACCCCTGTGATGCAGCAACAAGCAGCAAGCAGAAGACAGTTTCCCAGGATTTAAAAGATATTGTCACAATTTCCCATCTGCAAGGTGTGGTACAGGTTTCTGAAGGTACATGTGCTGGATTCCTCTCAGAGACACAATGGGTGGAATAACCCCTACAGTATTAGCAGTGAAATTGCAATTTATCTGCACCTACTCATGGAAGTTATCTGTGATTACACACACACACACACACACACACACAATATGTATGTCTATATTCTAGAGTTCCATAAACATTGTACCTAATTCTGATAGCGCAATTATCCAGGGTTGAGAACTGTCTTAGTTAGGCTTTTAGTGCTGTGAACAGACACCATGACCAAGGCAATGCTTATAAGGACCACATTTTATTGGGGCTTGCTTACAGGTTCAGAGGTTCAGTCCATTATCATCAAGGCGGGAACATGGCAGCACCTAGGCAGGCATGGGGCTGGAGGAGCTGAGAGTTCTACATCTTCTTTTGAAGGCTGCTTTCAGAATTCACACTTCTGGGCAGCTAGGATGAGGGTCACAGCACACCCCCACATTGACATACCTACTGCAAAAGGGCCACAATTTCTAGTCGTGCCACTCCCTTTGCCAATTAATTTGGCCAAGGTTATATATATATATATATATATATATATATATATATATATATATATATATATATATATATACATATATTTATGTCGGACACTTTGTGCATCTGGAAACAGGTATTCCTCTATACATGGTTCTCACTGAATGCTCTATGGTGTATGGGACATTTGAGGTCCCCATGTGTCAAGTAAGTGTGCCTCTGTTTCTTTGTCATGTTCCCCGTGAAGACATGCCTTCTTCAAGTGCATCTTGATGCTGTTCTGAAATAATTTATTATTTTCAACAGAGAAAAGTAAGTAACTCTGGGCTGTAGACCAGTGACTTAAAATGATATCATATAGGCAGATTTTGTTTGCAGGGATTTCATATATGTTATAGACCAAAGTCTGCCACAAGATAACCAGGATTCTTTGGTCCAGGAAGGCACAGGTCCAGGGTGATGACAAACTGACAGGATCACAGAAGCAGTGTGAAATAAGAGTGAATATTTCTGGATGTATCCTAGTCCAGTCTGAAGGACTTTCGTCACCAGGATGAAGGGGCTTAAAAGGGGGGAGTATAGATGGTTAGGTTAGTGTGGTTAGGAGACATGGGGGAAGGTGTCCAGGCAGGCACTTGCCTGGGCAACTCTGCCCATGAGGGACCACAGACACACATACATGGTATAGAATAGAGTTTATTCAGAATGGGGGATGGGAGTTAGTGGTAGAGAGATAGGGGGGAGAGAGGGAGAGAGAGAGAGACAGAGAGGAGAGAGAGTGTGGAGGCCGGCCATGACCACGTGGAGGGGGGAAGTGCCGCAGGGGCAGAGAGGTGAGAGAGTGTGGGAGAGCAGAAAGCAAAGAGAGAGAGGAAGAGCAAGTAGCCCCTCTTATAGTGGGCCAGATCTCTGGGGCGAGGCATACCTGGCTATTGCCAGGCAGGTGTGGGGTGGAGCTTAGACAAAACCCCAACATACCCCAAGGTTTGGTTAATTAATTAAAGAAAAAGAAAAAAGAAAAGAAGTGACGGTGAATACAGTGAAGCAGGAATAGGGTCGTTGTTGAGATCTGGCTGCTTCATGCTGACATAGGGGCGACGTGTCTCTGCGGAACCTAGACAAAAGGGAATGGGGGGTGATTGTCCAGTCTCAGGAGGACAGGCGGCTTCTTTGCTGTCCAGGGTTTGTAGAGCCATTTGAAGATAGGTCAGGAGAACAGGTCCAGTAGAAGCTGTCTGCATTTGGAGAAGCTGAGAGGAGATTGGAGCATCTGATGGTTGCTTCTCTGGAGCTGTCCTGGATATGGCAAGGGCCTGGACTTAACAAGATGCTGGAACACATTAGTATAGTTAGGGAATAAGACTAAGTACATTTGGGAGAAAGGAAAATTTTCTTAAGATGTACAATTGAAAGCCAGGGGAATCCCACATTTGGAAAGGTAGTAAAGTGGGAACTTGGGCAGATGTACTTATCTGGATGGAGCCTACTTGGTCCATGAGCAGTAGATCTCGGTAGGTTTCCTGTAGCTAACAAGTTTATTAAAGAGATAACATCATGAGTAAACCACATGAACAGTCTTTAAGTTGAGCCTTTGTGGATCAGAAGGAATAGAATTGAAGGTTGGGACAGTGACAGAGCAAAAGGGGAAATATGAAGCATTTAATGGAAACAGAGTTTAGGTAAGGAGATAACTGTCTAGCTGTCAATGTAGTCAGAAGTCAGAGGAATAAACAATAACTTAGCAGTTATATTATTAAAGAATGACAGATTCCAGTAGGCAGCAGTGCCTTGTGGTCTCTATTCTCCATGGCGGCTTTGGTTGTCAGTCTGGCTTTCAAGCACAGAAGATGCACAGCTTTTTCTGTGGAATGGATACCCATGACATGAGAAATGGCTTACTTTTGTTTAGCTAAGTCATTTGACACAAGGTATCCAGTTTTGTCCACTGCACTCTTTCAGGCAGCATCCTGTGGCGGTGTTCATCTTTCTTCTGAGACCTCCTGGGAGAAGCTGTCAGGCCTTTGGGAATTCTGTCTGTCTTAAATCTAATAACA
Source organism: Apodemus sylvaticus (assembly GCF_947179515.1). Classification (NCBI taxonomy): domain Eukaryota; kingdom Metazoa; phylum Chordata; class Mammalia; order Rodentia; family Muridae; genus Apodemus; species Apodemus sylvaticus. The sequence goes on along the minus strand of NC_067484.1, from coordinate 59,128,804 downwards.
AATGTCTGACAAGATTGAGCACAAGAGAGGAGAGCAATAGTTAAGAGAGAATAGGAATGGAAATCTTAAGTAGTTTGACAGGTTGCATAGGTAGAGGAAAGTATATTGCCTTGGTTAGTAAAGATGCAAGGATCAGAGTAAGAAAGCTGGCAGAAATGGATAAAATTGTGGTGACAGAAAATGAGTTTGTCTAGTCAGATTTAGGCTTGTTAACATCAACTTGAGCACGCAAGATATAGGAGCAAATGAGTTAAGGGTGTGGGAACACAGAATAGGTGAGGTTTAGATTCTTTATCGTTTACCAGACTGTTAATTTTAAAAGTATACAGTCGAAGACAAGTAGCACCCACTGGGTAGGGGAGGGAGTTGTTTTGCAAACTTAGCGTCCTAAAGAGTGCAGAAACAACTGAAAGGCAGCTAAGCCAAAGAGTCCAGACCGTCATGAGGACCCTTGGGACCCGGGGCTAGAAAAGCCGGAGCTTTAAAAGTGGGAGGAAGCATCCCGCCTGGACCCGGATTTTCGAGGACAGCTGTAAAGCCAAGGGGAGACTCAGGATCACTTCCGGATTAGGATACACCCGAGGGTGGGTCTAGAAGTCCTAAGCAGGAGTGTGGACTAGGCATGAGAGGAAACCCTTCGTTCCAAAAGAGGTTGGCCAGACTTCATTTGAAAGCTAAGGGTTATTTACTATTATGGTTAATGTTTATTTAAATTTTTAATCTGCTAGAGGGAAGAACCTGACATGTAGCACACATCAGTGGAAGCCAGTGTGGACTGCTTGGCTGTGGGACCCAGTCCCTCAACCTTGCTTCTCCTGCCTGTGCATGGCTGCAAGACCAGTCCTGGCCTGCTCTATTAACAGTAGAGGACATTGGGAGTGGTGGGAAGGAGACCACACAGTGAAGAAGAGGGAAGACAGGGTGGTAGGGAGAAGACGTAGAGCTGTGAGAGGATCGGGTAGTAGAATTGATGGGGCATCCCAGTAGCCAGTGTGGAGCTGGGCATGGTCTATGGCTAGGCTTTTGCAGGTAAAGTCCCTAGAAATCTTCACTGTAGCCAGCAGAGTGGGACAGTATGGTGGTGGGGTTGGGGTGCAGCAAGGGGAAATGAGTGCAGGCTTGTTGTGGTGAGGAGGCAGCATCGCTCAGCAGGGATGGAGCACAGCCGAATCTCAGAGCCTGGAGAGACCTCGCCATGGGTAGCAGTCACTGTCCCACTGTGCGGCGGTTCTGATGAAAGTTAGTGATCGCGCATGCGCAGGGCAGAACTTCCTGTCAGCAGCAGAAGTAGGAAGTTAGGTAGCCTGCAGTAGCTGGGAAGTAGCTTGTTTCGTATCCTAGCAACGGCGCAGGAGGGGCAGAGCTGCCTCAGAATTGGCAGCAGCAGTGGCAGCTTCGTCAGCAGTTCTGGAGCAGGAGGGGGTCTGGCGTGGGCTGCCGCAGCCACAGCCAACGCTGGGGCTTGGCCAGTGCGCCATGAGCCCCGCAGGCCACAAAGCCAGCGCACGGGAAAACAAGGGGAACCAGTAGAATAAATGCTGCTGTCCTAGCAATTAGATGCAGGAGTGAATTAGATAGCTGAGCCTGGTGGCACTCGCCTGGCAGGGCATTGCCTCTGCATGCTGCTGAGTTCCACCAGGAAAGAGGGAGGGAACAGAACAGCAATGGCCCTGCGGGGAAATGCGGGAAGTGCAGAGACTATTGCTCTGACCAGTGGTGGTGTAAGACTAACCTAGAGGCTTAATATCCCATGGTGTTTCTCATTCTTGGGTTTCAGAACCAAGTGAAGGACTTTCAGCAGCAAGATGAAGGGGCTTAAAATGGGGGAGTATAGGGGGTTAGTTGAGTGTGGCTAGGCAGAGTGGGGGAAGGTGTCCAGGCGGGACCTTGCCTGGGCATCTCTGCTCCTGAGGGACCACACACACACATACATGGTATAGAATAGAGTTTATTCAGAATAAGGGATGGGAGTTAGTGGTAGAGAGAGAGAGTTAGAGAGAGAGAGATAGAGAGAGATAGATAGATAGAGACAGAGAGAGAGACAAGAGAGAGAGTGGAGGCTGGCTATGACCACGTGGAGGGAGGAACAGCCCCAGGGGCAGAGAGGTGAGAGAGTGTGGGAGAGCGGAGAACAAAGAGAGAAAGGAGGAGCAAGTAGCCCTTCTTAAAGTGGGCCAGATCTCTGGGGCAGGGCATACCTGGCTATTGCCAGATAGGTGTGGGGTGGAGCTTAGACAAAACCCCAACACAGTCAAGTTAACATCTCAAATTAAGCATCACATTCCTCTGTAAAAAGCTAGGGTTTCTAGGGCAATATAGGATGTTTACCCAAAGTCCAGAGCACATGCGGTTAAAGGGTTTCCTCACCTTGGCTCCACTGTCATGCTATCCTGGGAGCTGAAGAAGGATGGTTCCCATGTCTGGTCTTCCAGACAAAGTTGGCGGCATTGTAAAGTTTGGGAAGCTGCCTCAAAGAGCACTTATGCCTAGTCCGCACATTGTATTCTTCTCTGTGCCATGCCCGGTGCCACCATAGGCCTCTGAGCCCCTGGTGATCAGCTCTGGTAGCAGCTTCTAGCCCCTAGCCTGATGAACTCACCAGCTGCAGCCCTAAGGCCCAGCCTGGTGAACTAACCAGCTGCAACCCTTAGGCCTAGCTTGGTGTGCTAACTAACTCAGTACTACTCCAATTGTCTCTCTGAATTAAAAGTACCTACTATCTTCTGAATCTCACATGGATAAGGTAAAAATGTTGTTTTGGTCAAAAACTCCCTAGGTGGAGTCTGCAACACAAAAGCAGTTCCTCACAAACTTCCCATGCCATCCAGGTGGGCCTGGGTAGACATAGCCTGTCTGCATAACAAGCAAGCTCAAGAGTTAAAAGCAGAACAGGCTTAACATGTCAGTGGATATCCAAATTCAGTTGCAAGACAGAAAGCCTGGCCTCTGGAATGGGGGAAGGTAGTTATGAGCCAGGTACCAACTCAAATGTAAAATCTTTCTATTTTGTCCAATACCCATTCATATGACAAGAACCTTGGAAGTTTTTTCTGATGTTAATATCATTAGTCTGGACCTATTGTTTGGAATCTACCTGCCCTAAAGAAAGAAAGAAAAAAGAAAGAAAGAGAAGAAAGAATGAAAGAAAGAAAGAAAGAAAGAAAGAAAGAAAGAAAGAAAGAAAGAAAGAAAGAAAGAAAGAAAGAAAGAAAGAAAGAAAGAAAGAACGGATGAACCTGTGATTTAGAGTTCCTGGAATTTTTTTTACAGTGATTACATAAATGATTAGAGCACAGCTTAGCAGAATTTTTGGCTACAAGATGGATTCTTTCATATCTATATTTGTTTGGTTATACTATTTCCCTGTCACTAGGAAGTAGGAGAGTTTTCAGAAGTATAGTAAATTGCCAAGTGAGATTTCCAGCTTATGAATATACAGGGAGTTCCACTTTTTCCCAGGAGACTTTTCTCACCCAAACTGTAAAATATGATTTTCCAGGTTTCACTGGGCCATCATGGCAATATATTTTTAAGTTTTTATTTTTATGGCAATAAAAAAGGATGCAATTCCAGGATGGAGATTTTGAAATAGCAGGAGCCGTTTTTTTGTCCCTGTTTTTAATTGTTAAATTACCCCTGTGTAGTACATTTGTGAACTGTAATCTAAACATGGTGACTATTTATAAATTCTTAACATTTTCAGGCGTGAGATGAATGAGAGGTAGCCACTGGACAAGCTGCAGGAGCCAGTTCTCCCCTTTCTACCATTTGTGGGCCCTTGGAATTAAAGTCAGGGTGTCAGGCTTATTCATCAATGGCTCTAACTACTGAGCCCAACATGATGACTTTTAAAAGCTTTCTTAGCTCAGACTTCGTTATAAATTGAGGCAACAGTGAATGAACTTTAGTGTTACATTCATATAGTTATTCATTTGTTTATTCATGTAGAGCTTACATTCATATATTTATTCATTTACTTTTGTAACACCAATGATTAAAGACAAGAAGGGTGTGGATTTGGGAGGGTCTGTGTCAGCCAAGAGATGGGTAGTAGTGAGAAAATGGACATAGAAATGTTTTAATTATCTTTTAATTACATTTTAAAAGAATGAAAAATTTTTGGATTATATGCTACCATTTCAAAAGGTTTAATTCCTCTCTCCTTTAATGAATGATACTCTCTCCCACCATACCTCTCTCTCCATACTTTTTTCCATTAAGCGTAAAAAGAGAATCTAATCAAAGACAAGGAAATGTAGCCTTGGAACAAACCAAAAACAACACAGAAGAGGACGATTGGCAGAATATCAACCCATAAAATGCTTTGTAGGACAGTGTTTGGCACCTGGCTAGAAACTCCTGATTACCACAACAGAAGAGCTGACAGCAGTCTTGCCTCTCCTGTACCTCATGACTTAGAGAATGTGATTGAAAAGTCCTTAAAAGTGGTCTCACTCTGCAGCAACAGGAGAGGAAGTGAGTTCCTGGTTCTGAGCACTTCTGTCCTGGCTTCTGTACTCAATGACTCTGTGACCTTAAAGGAATCATTTAACTACTTCCTCTGTTTTAGTTCCCCACTGAAAAAACGGTAGAGGGCTATTTCAGAAGAACTGGTCTTTGCTCTGTTAATGGTACAGTTGTTCTAAACAGCCTTAATTCTTATTTTTAAATGAATATTTTAATGTAGATTTATTCTTTATTCCTTTTGATGATACTGTGAAACATGAACACTGTGTACACAGTGAGCCGCTTCAAGACGGGAGAATATCACACAGGGGCCAGAATTCCAAAGATTGATTGTGTAGGAATAAAGATGTTCCATCAGGAAGAAATACATAGGTCAGATTAGAAGCAGCACCTTGCAGTGGGAGACTGCTTCTGCAAGGAATCTGTTTGCAAGTGCCTCCTGTGTGTGTGTCCTCTCCCCTTCTCTTCTGCCTTCGTGGTGGCCTTGATCAATTGAACAAAATTCCACTGATAGGAGTCACACACACAGAAGTTGAGCAAATGCTGCGGGTTAGGAAATAATTTTTTTTTTCCAGCATGGCAGTTGCAAAATATCATATACCAGTATGTTTCTACCTGGAGGGCAAATGTCCCTCAAGATTATCAGAGACCAGATTCTGCAGAGGATCAGACAGTACTGCTGAACTAAAGGGTTACTTGCACCTGTTCAGTGATGTTACACCATATAGTAGAGTTTTGCATGTTACATTTGGAAGCCAGCAAACTTTTTCTTGAGAAACTCCTAGCTCTCCAAAGTGAAAGGGAAAAAAGTTAATAGCTTTTTGTTGTCAAGAAACATAAACATGATTTTTATTCCTTGGCCCTTTGTTTTTCATAGAGCTTAACTAAAATATGGAACAATTTTACACATGCCTACATGTCTTCCATCCTGAGTTACATTTAAAGCAGCAGGATGGCTTATAGATCCCAGAGGTCAAGTTCAGGGATACTGATGCCCCCACAGTATATAATCACTGTGAGAGGGCTGTCAGAATTGCCTTGCTACAGAAAATTTTGTTGAGGTCTGACTCTGTTGTTTGTATATTTCAGTCATGTGCAAAGTATAATTCACCTAACTGTTCATATGTTGTAACTCTACTGAGTTCATGAATATGAGATGTTTGAAGAACTTCTTCAGGTGCCCCACTGGTGACACTAGGTAAAACCAAGATATAGATAGTTTTACAGAGCACTGTTTTAAACTCTTGGGAAACTGAGGCCATCTAATGGTGTTCCCTATGTATAGTACAGACATAACCATGGTGACAGCACTCTGGTCCAGCTTGATTAACAAATGTCATTTGGAAAAGGCAGAAGGGTGGAAGTAAATGGTCAACACCGAGACAAGAAAGCTTGTGTAGAAAAACAAGACCTGAAGGTGAGACTAGCATTTATAAATCTCCATATTCTAGTGTGACTGGGACATGGTGCTTCTCTACTAAGAGAAAACACACACACACACACACACACACAAGCACACACAGAGACTCACAAACACACACATATGTAGAAACATATAAAGACTCAAAGCCCACTTCTTTCGTTCAGCACCTATCTCTGAAGTTCTCAAATGTTATTTGTGACATTTTGCTTGTACTCCATCACTGTTTAACTCACAGCATTTCCCTGACTTTCAGAGGCGTGAATGGGTGAAACATAGCAACCCAGAGATGAGCCTGCAAGTGTCAGGGTCCAAGTGCATGCTCCAGATTCCACCTTTTGTTCTTCTGTATTGATGACACCACGTGTTGGATGTGTTATGCATTTAACTTCCCTCATCTGGCCACTCCTGCTCTTGGACCTTGTCAACATCCTCCAAAACAGGATCCTAAAGGCCTGCAGGGCCAACAGGTCTCCATAGGGTGATTTGGACTGGTTCTGTGTCTTTAAACATTTAGATGGGGGTAGGAGCTCATGTGACCTCTAAAATTTAAATCTCTAGATTGTATTCCCATTTGGCATCTTTCTGAGCACTGTTGCTTCCAGAAGTGGGGATATGCTGGTTACCATGCAGGGTAGCAGTTGGGTAAATGACTGGTACACAGTGTGTGGCTAGTTAGAAAGAAAAACAAACAGAAACAAATGCAGTGGGTTGTGCTATGACTCAGTAGTAGAATATGTGCTCAGCATGAGTGAAGACCTGGGTAGATTCGCAGCACACACAGAGAGATAGAATCACTGAATCTGGCTGTGTAGAATAGCTGGTTCTGAGCACCACTTACTGCTGTGCATTTTAAGAAGAGGAAAAACATCAAGAAGAAAACAAACCAAGCAAGCAAGCAAACAAACAACAACTTTCCCAAGAACTGGTAATTGCTTCTTTGTTTTACTTCCTAATTTGGCCTAAAAGTTAGCACCCACAAGATGAAATATACTTATTTCTGAGAAGGATTAGTTCTGAGAACTTCAGAAACCAGTGGGACTACTTTATCCTTTCTTCTGTTCCCAATGCAATCTGTCCAAGCAGATTCCTACCCCCCTTATTCTACAGAGCATCTGAAAGGCCTGAGCAGTGTTTGAAAACCAAAATGTCCTGGATTTAAATCACTCTGGGCACTGCAGTCAGAAATCTCCAGGGCATTCCCACTGACTCTTTGTGGAGGGGAGGGGCAGGTAGCTACCTTTGGGCAACCCTGGTAAGATCCTGACTCCCTAGAATGATGCATCCTCCTAAGAGCCAATGATCCTATTGCAACCCTGGCGATAGGCATGAATCTCAAGCAGAATAGAGCATTTTTTGAGACAGGGTTTCTCTGTGTAGCCCTGGCTGTCCTGGAACTCAACTTGTAGTCCAGGCTGGCCTTGAATTCAGAAATCTGCTTGCCTTTGCCTCACAAGTGCTGGGATTGAAAGTGTGTGCCACCACAGCCTGGCCCAGCATTTCTAAATTAACCCCAGTGATCTAATTAATTAGTGGAAGTCCAGAAATGCCTGGATTTCCTATCTTTATGGCTGTCTTGGTGACTCTTGAATTAGTATCTAGGAAGGCAGCTGTTGGTATTATTGCAGCTATTGATACTCTTGTTGCTGCTCAAGGTTGACAGGGATTCTGGGCTGCACTGTTTCATATGCTCAATTGCCAAGCATGGAAATTGCTTGTCTCAGCCCCTCTGTGTTCCTGTGTTCTGTCCTCAAGATATCTGTCTTTTACTCCTGTTCATTTGTGATTGCTAGTCACTGCGATTTCAGTGTGCCTGCTCAATATGACACCCTGAGTCTCTGTATTTCATTCTGTGTGCTGTTATCAACTGGTGGCTGATTAAAAAGCTCCCACACCAAAAGAAAAGTTATATGTATAAATATATATGTGTGCTTCTGTTGAGCTATAGTGTATGTGATAAGAACTTGCATTCATGGATTAAAATGTCTTCTGTAACAGTATTACCTTGGTGTTTCTTTGTCAACTGTGTGTGTCTCTGGCCCTCCCAGGTTATCTGCTCTTACTTCCATTTCCATTAAGCAGTAAGTCTCTTTAGCATGGATGGCGCTGTCACTCTGTAGCTGGAATAGGAACAGTGAAAACAGGAACAGTGCAGGAACATATAAAGGCTTGCTTAGATGCCTCACCAGCCATAGTGCAAGGAATGGCCTATGCTGCAGCTATGAAAGGACAGAAATTCAGCACCTATGTTAAACAATCCTATGGTAGAGGACGAAAAGGAACCTCCAAGCCTACTTATTTTAAATGTAGAGAGTCAGGACATATGCAAAGGCAATGTCTAGGAAATAATAAGAGCAGCTCCAAAGAAAGGAGTGCTCCTCCAGGAGTTTGCGCTCATTGCCAAAAAGGCAAGCATTGGAATGATGAATTGAAATCAAAGCTCCACAAGGATCGACCACCCCTTACAGGGCAAAAGAAAGGAAAACTCAACTTACATTTTTAAAGTCAGAGGCAGCCCCTCCGCCACAAACTTGAAAGAGAGGGCCAATAAAGGAGCTTTTAATATAGATAAGGTGAAATAAAAATGAAAAAAGGCCTATATGGCTCAATTGGGGCCCCTAACGGAAGAAAAAATACAGGCTATAAATAAACTTGTACAAAAACAATTGGAAAAGAAACATATTAAGAAAAATAACACTCCTTAAAATACTTACATATCGTAATAAAGAAAGTCAACTCTGTACCCCATTTTTAATAGGTTTATTTGGTTTTCTGGGGTCTATTTTCTTGAGTTCTTTATATATATTGGATATTGGCCCTCTGTCTGATGTCGGGGTTGGTGAAGATCTTCTCCCAATTTGGTGGTTGCTAATTTGTCCTTTTGATGGTGTCCTTTGCTTTACAGAAACTTTGTAATTTCATGAGGTCCCATTTCTTAATTCTTGATCTTAGCGCAAGTTCTATTAGTGTTTTGTTCAGGAAATTTCCCCCTGTACCGATGTCCTTAAGGGTCTCCCCCTGTTACTTTTCTATTAGCTTCAGAGTGTCTGGCTTTATGTGGAGGTCCTTCATCTATTTGGAGTTGAGCTCAGTACAAGGAGACAAGATTGGATCAATTCACATTCTTCTGCATGCTGGTCTCCAGTTGAACCAGCACCATTTGTTGAAAAGGCTATCTTTTTTTCCATTGGATGTTTTCAGCCCCTTTGTCGAGGATCAAGTGGCCATAGGTGTGTGGGTTCATTTCTTCATCTTCAATCCTGTTCCATTGATCTGCCTGTCTGTCACTGTACCAATACCATGCAGTTTTTAACACTATTTTTCTGTAGTAATGCTTGAGGTCAGGGATACTGATTCCGCCAGAGTTTCTTTTGTTGTTGAGAATAGTTTTAGCTATCCTGGATTTTTTGTTATTCCAGATGAATTTGAGAATTCCTCTTTATAAGTCTATGAAGAATTGAGTTGGGATTTTGATGGGTATTGCTTTGAATCTGTATATTGCTTTTGGCAAAATGAAAATTTTAACTATATTAATCCTGCCAATCCATGAGCTTGGGAGGTTTTACCATTTTTTGAGGTCTTCTTCTGTTTCGTTTTTCAGAGTCTTGAAGTTCTTGTCATACAGATCTTTCACATGTTTGGTAAGATTCACCCCAAGGTACTTTATACTGTTTGTGGCTATTGTGAAGGGTGTTATTTCCCTAATTTCTTTCGCGGCCTGCTTATTCTTTGGGTATAGGAAAGCTACTGATTTGCTTGTGTTGATTTTATAACGTGCCACTTGGCTGAAGTTGTTTATCAGCTGTAGGAGTTCTCTAGTGGAGTTTTTTGGGTCACTTAAGTAGACTATCATGTCATCTGCAAATAATGATAGTTTGACTTCTTCCTTCAAGAAGGGATATCAAGACTTCAAGAGGGGATATCCATATATGTCTCCACAGGATACTAACTCCTCACTTGAGATCCCTGAGCAGATTGTGTGATCTACAGCTGTTCAGAGAGACAGCAGAGAAAAGAAAAGCAAGAGAGACAGAAGACAAAAGGGAAGCTACAAAAGCTTTCACTGGCTCCAAAGAGACTGCTGACTGCTGAAATGGACGCAGCTAAAGAAGCTAACAAGAGAAGTTATAGGGTTGGTGACTGTTCAGAAGCAGCCACAGACTATTACATTTATTTTCCTTGCATTGTATGATTAATTGCTATGCATGTAGACTTAACAATTGTGTGAATTCTGACATAGATAAATATACAACAGTCATGATTCTAGTATCATACAACATATGATTCTACATATGTTATGCTTCCTATAGATTTCAAAGATGCTTGGCTTGACAAGGAAATTTTACAGCTATTTAAAAGATTGAAAGATATTATTAGACCAAAGCATTTTATGACATCCCTGATATTAAATATTAGTGCTTTGATTACAATTATAACTTCATTTAAAGCTTTATCAGTGGCTCTAGTCTCAGAAATGAAGCCTGCACACCTCGTTAATGATTTAAATAAAAATATTTTTTGATGCTACTAAAGCAACAAATTATAGATAAGAAAGTAGAAGCAAAGTTTGATGCTTTAGAAGATGTAGTTTTAAGATTAGGACAAGAGGTAGAAAATATTAAGATTCAGCTTTCTACCAGGTGCCATGCCAGCTTTCGATACATATGCATAATGCCATTAGCCTATGATAAACAACATAATTTGCTCTTAATAAAAATCATGTGTTGGGAATTTGGAAAGATAATAGTATTACTCATGATATGGCTCAATTACACACTCAATTTTCAGCTATGAGCAAGGCATATGATGGGTCCAAACATCTAGAAGACTTAGCTCAATCTATTAGTCTTGGTCTGTAGTCTCTGAACCAAATAAGTTGTTTACATTGTATTATTGTCATCACTATGGCTACAGGAATAACCCTTCTTCTCCTCCTTATTCTTCCATTCATTTTCAGACTAGTTTTCTCCTCAATTTCTGCCAAAAGAGATATCTATAAGCTTCAATTAAAAAACTAGAAAAGGGAGATATGCCACACCAACCCCAGTATGGTGTGTAGCAAAAAATTTTCCACAGAATGAGGCATTTGACTCAGAGGAGAAAGTCTCCTTGAAAGGCTGTGGAACTCTCCAGTTGGACAATAATTCTGCGCCTTAGTTCTCAAAATCAGTTTTCTCTAAAATTTCCTCTTTTCCTCTCTCACAAGTTGATCCTAAGAGTCCTGGCTGATAATCCATTTTTTGAAGTGGAATCACTGACTGCAAACTCTTTTTAAGACCTACAACACTTTGCCTCATAGTCATTTACATAATTACAACCCCCAACATCATGCAGGTTTATATGTCTATGCATGTGTAGAAGAGGTTGGCTCTGACACTGTACTAAGAAAAGCATTGATTAAGTTTATAAGTTTTTTTTTTAATTTTTTTATTCGATATAATTTATTTACATTTCAAATGATTTCCCCTTTTCTAGCCCCCCACTCCCCGAAGGTCCTGTAAGTTTTTAAAAGTTAAAAGGTAAATGTTAGATAAGGATTTCACTTGGGAAGTCATTAAGCCCCAGGGAGTATAAGAAACTTGAAACTCTTTTTAAAGGTTTGCTGTTAACTACAAGTAGCTCTGTATTCTAATCAGGAAGATACTACCAAGTATCTACAGATACTATCAAGTATCTGTAAATTGATCCTCTAAATCTGTTACATGAGAAGCAATGTGCCTGATTGATTTTGCATTTCCTTGTGCCAAATGCTTATAATAATTGTGCCTGCCTTACTGGCTACATCTTTTGAAATGGTAATGCCAACTCTTCTCGTATAAAAATCCTTATTTAGAGCTCCTAAATACATTCAGTTTCAAACCTCCTCTGATGTTCTTTCTGTTTGCCACCACTGAACCTGTGTCTCTCCTGAAATCCAAAGTCTGCCCTCAGATTAGAATCCTCCAGGCTGGGATTCTCCTCTACCCCCCTGGGTCCTGCTTCTTTTCCACAGACATAGGTGGATGTTCCAAGGCCCATAATCTGAACTAGGCAGACAACAGAATCTTTGGGAACTTTCAACTAACTGATAGGCTCATCAAAGCTCCACAGTTAGAAAACTGGAAGATCCAGGGCATGTTCTGGAGTTAGTGGGCTTGGAATCTCTACTCACCAACTGCCCTGTAGCCCCTGCCACACTAAGTTTCCTATATGCTTTTGCCATTAGCCAAAGGTTGGGGTTCAGCACCCTAGGTTCTGAAGAGCACCAGCCTCAGGTGTATGCTCTCATTTTTCAGGCTGCACTGGTCCCTTTCTCCTCTATCTTCTCCTCAGATGTAAGTTTCTTCCGTGATGGGTTGGTGTGAGAAAAGCAAATTCTCAAAAATTCTTTGGGACCAGACTGTTTTTGTTACTCCTAACCCTGTTCAGTGTCCTCACTCGTGACCTGTCCAAATGTGACGATCACGTACTGGAGGCTTCATTGGTATGAAAGTTAGCCAATGCATCAATACTTCAAATAGCTGTTTCCAACTTCCTCTATGCGCCATCCCAGTGAAGATCATTGTAAGTGCCTACCACCTCTTTACAAGCCAATCAAACATTTAGCAGGCTTATCTAGCTGTTCCTGGGTCATGAGAAGGGAAATATCTTTGACCACTCCTGAGGTTGGCGAAAATTAATCTCTTTGGCTGAGAATATTGAGGGAATCTCTCTCCTCCTGAGTTTCTAAGACAGATAAAATGAAAATCTAGAGAGATGCCAATGACCAGTGTAGCCTTGACAAGGAATGAGCTTTACTGAGGCAGAAGCACTTAGTTGGGAAGGCTGGATTGAGATGGAAACTGCCTGGGTTCATTATTTCCATTCAGCAAGCTCAAGTTTGCCCTATTTTATCTGAGCTCTTTAGACATCCTAAAACCCCACTTCCAGACCTGCCCATGTACCGATCTTGCCATATGCAAATGAGAACTGGATTCAGGAATGTTTCCCAACACAAGGAGAGAAATGATGGAGGTTCATAGCCAAAAGGATCTAAAGGACCTGACTTAAGCTTTGATCTCTTTGTTCGTGGGGGGTTTTATGTTTCTGTTTTTACAGTTCTGGGGATCAAAACTAGGGCCTTTTGCCTGCTAGGTAAATAAATGCTCTGCCCACAAGCTTCATCCCCAAGGATGGACGACCTATAAACACTCATTACACAAGTCAAAACTTCCAACTTTCTAATATGCACAGTGAAGCTCCCAGAAGTGAGGGCATGGCCAGGAGTTTTTTTAGACATTTTTCAGACTCTTAGAGATCAGCTTACTGAAGGATAAATCTGGTGTGCATTTAGATGGGGGCTTTTGCTCCATGCCTAGACTTTAGGGACTAAGATGATGGTTTATACAGAAGGCCATAATAACCTCTGTTGGGAGAAGACACGTACATGCACACACACACACACACACACACACACACACACACACACACACACACAAAAATACATAAAGACACAAATTAAAAAAACCCTTTGTTAAAGTTCTGTTTCAAAATCAGCTAGACTTATTCCCAATAAACATTTTTTTGCACTTATTGTAAATGTTATTATTTATTAGAAATCTTAAGTGATTTCCAAGGTTTCACCTTTCATTGTCAGGTCAGTGGCTCACAGTTCAATGTCAATGAAGGAAAATAGACATTTCTTCTTTTGTCTTGTATGGTATGTGAGTGTGTGTGTGTGTGTGTGTGTGTGTGTGTGTGTTTGTGTGTGTGTGTGTGCGCGTGTATGTGTGTGTGTGTGTGTTTGTTTGTGTGAAACATATACATCTAGATATGGCTGTGCATCCGTGTGCATGATGCATGATCCTAGGAACCAGGAAAGGACATCATATGTTCCTTTGTAACAATTTTCACCAGGGAATCAAAATCTCAACCTGAACTTGAATCTACCAAACCCAGCTGTCCTTCTGTCTCTACCTCATCCCCAGCACCATGGTTATGGGTACACACGTTAGTCAATCTAGGTTTTTAGGTGGGCACTGAGATTGGAACTCGGGTCTTCTTTCTTATACTGTGAGCTCTCTTACCCACTGAAACATTTCCTAGACTCCCAGATTTTCAATATATTAGGTGAAATGGTTTTCCTCACACAAACTACTGGAGAGCAAAGGTGGTCACTTTGTAATTATTTGAGTAACCAGGTTTACATTAACAGTCAGTTGGTGAGCTATTTTGCTTGTTTCTTTAATCTCAGCTAACTCAATACACAGTTTTCTTCATGGTTCAAACCAAATAACTCTTCAATCTCCAAGCTGTCTCACAATTAGCACAGGTCACAGGGGGACTCACTATCTTTCCAAAGCCACAAGACACAGAACTGAACACAAACACACCATGTCTCAATGGGGAATTTCGAGGAATGCTGACTGCCTGGACCAGCGCATGACTGCATCACAACTCAAGCTGGGCTCTCTAGGGGAGAAGCTGAGAGGCTTGGGGCAAGAAACAATGTCAGGAAGCACTCGCCTTTTGGAAGGGACTTAGCAGAAAGAGCAGAAATGTTTCCAGGGTTAGGACTCAGGCCTTGGGAGGTAGACCTCTGTATATCACAATAAAGAAAATCCAAAGTGCTACTGAACTTTGAAGATGGAATGAGGCTATTTTGGCACATAACTATAATCCTATTAGTTTCAGAAAAACAACCCCCCCCCCCAAAAAACATTGAGATCTCAGATTTTCCTCTGGAGAAGCTGCTTTAATTGATCCAGAGAGACCATATCAACCTCTTGAATCTGTGGCCGTTTCAGAAAGAATGTTGATAACCAGATTTCCACTGCGATCTCAGAAATAACTTGGCAGTTGGAGATTGCAGGGTTTTCTTAGAGGGGGATTGGTGAAAAACCCAGAAGACAAAGCCTCTTAAGAAGAGCATACTCGCCCGAGCTTCACTCACGTGCCAGCGATCTTGGAGAGCAACCCTAGAGCAAAATGCAGCTCACTGTCATTTTCCTCCCTGAAACCCACTCTACTGGGGCTGTCTTGTCTGTGAAGCAGAACTAATTTACATTTAAACTTATAATTCAAGTAACACAGTTGCCAAGAAAAATTCCAGTTGTGGAGCTGCTCAGGAATGCTCAGGATTTACTATCCTTGGTGCTACTTATAGTGAATGAAGTTAGGGGCACATCCTGAGATGGCACCTTGAGGACTTGGAGAAGCTAGCTGCTCCTTGCTTGAGTGGAATATAAGGTTTTCGGGATACATTGGAAGTGCCAAGTGCAGTGCCGATGACCCAGCTGAATTCATTTTTCATGACCAGGGACACCCTGGAGGGCCTCAGGTATGGGCAACCAGACAATGCTGGAGGCCCAGAATTACAGTTCATTTACATGTCTCTTCCCCATCATGTGGCCAGTGGTGGTAGTATATCCTGTGCTGCTGCCAAACCTGGCTATTGAGGTATTTAGTTTACATGCTGCAGAACTGGCAAACACCCTTTGCATCTAAAAGTCCTTCTGTTTTCCTGGATATGTCCCCAAATATGAATTGTAGTTCAAAACTTCATTCCTGTCTTTTTCTGCTAATGTTGCCTTTAGAATGAAAGCACCATGAGACCTTCAAAGTAACAAGATTCCTATTATGAGTTAAAAGAGTCTTTTCTATGATTAGAACAGAAGGGAGCTTTCTTAAGGAAATTCCATTCTCTGCTACTTCCAAGTCCTTATGTATCCAAACTGATCATAGTTTTCAGTTTTATTACAGCCTACAGTCAGGCCTCGGGGCAATGTCACAGTGGCAGAGTTTTGCCTAGCATTCAAGCGGCCCTGGACTCAGTTGTCCAGCATCACAAAATGAAATAAACAAAAATTCCCCACTTCAAAAACAATACCCAAAACATAATCCACACATCAAATGACTTACAAGAAGAACAGAGGAGTGGCCCCTGGTTCTGGAAAGACTCAGTATAGCAGTATAGGGCAAAACCAGAACAGGGAATAGGGAAGGGGTGAATGGGAGAACAGGGGGAGGGAAGGGAGCTAATGTGACTTTCGGGGTGTGGGTGGCCAAAAAAGGGAAAATCATTTGAAATATAAATAAAAAATATATCGAATAAAAAAGATAACTTAGCAAAAACAAACAATACCTGCAGGCAGAGATAGTGGTTTTCCATAAGTAAGTAGAAAGTGTATGAGGCCTGCTTTGTTCCTCAGGATAATTAATGCTCAGTGCAATAGTTCTCACTAAGATGGCCCCCAGAGCACAGAAGTCTGAGGCAAGGTGGCTGCCATGTCTTCTTCAGGAGAGTAGCTGGCTAATACAGACCCCTGCCTTGCTCACAGAATCTGGGTCATGCTTGATTCTGGAAACGGTACGAGAGGAACATGGGCTTCCACCACTGACAGACTGCCCCTATCAGCAAGGCAGACAACAGGGTTCCTGGAGCTACCTAAAACAAGGGCAGAAGCGCAAAGACACAAAGAGACTGACAGCAAGTCTAATCCTGATCAAGCTGTCAAATTTTATGTTTTACATAAGCTAATATAAGGGGAAGCTCACAACACGGTTTGGGAGGGGTAAAGGGGGGAACAATCTCAGGGGGTTGGCATCATTCTAAGAAACATAATTTCTGGGTAAAGCTAGTTATTGATGCTGGAATTTTGGCATGTTAAAAGGGGTCAGAAGGAGGTAAAGTTGAAAAGGGTTGCTATAGTAACCTATCCATAGAAGAGCTTCGAAAGGAAGGGGTATCGATATCTATGTATGAATGGTTCCTGGAATGGAGATCTAAATGAGAATGACCACTGTTATCAAGGTCTCCTGGCACTGAGATCTGGGTGGGGATGGCTTCTGGTATGGAGATTTCTTGGCATTGAGATCTAAGTGAGGATGGCTCCTGACATCTCTACCTTCTCTGTATAGTAGAGACCAGAGTTCAGACAGCCATCGATGTAAAGCAGATAAGGAATCAAAATAATGGAACAGTGCTTGTCTTAACAATCGACTCAGTCATCCAACATCCTGTTCCCATTAGGATGTCTCTGCCAGTCTCCAGAAACTCGTGTCTTAGGTGGGACTGGCCCTGGGAAGTTGCGAGTCATTGGCTAACTACCCAGAAATTTAATTGTTACTGATGCCTTCAGCTTGTGGGGTTCCTTCTGGAATCCCAGCTGGAATGGCTGTGACATAGATACACTCTCTGTTAAGGTACTAGAGTGTGCTGTTTGGGCTGTTTTGCCCTGGGGATATAGGTAGCCAACTCTCAATCCTCCAAAGCCAAACGATGGTAATGTACCTGAATAAGCTTGGCTACCAAGTCATCTTCCAGCTTCTTAATTAGGGCAGTGACACATTTAAAAGCCCATGGTCCAGAAGAAAATAACAGTAATATTCCTACAAGAGACCTAATATACTGGGTAAAATTGTATTGAGCCATGTGGAGGTGGAAAACCAATTTTCATACCATTTTCTTTCCGTTCTCTTTCTCTCTTATGTTTTTCTAGTCCTTTTCTATTTTCATGCTATTGTTTACAACTCCTGTCTTACTAGCATAAAAACAGAACACTTCTTTCAAAGCTGTACAAAGTGCACCCTGTTGGAAGAACATTAGATCAAGTCCTTGCCTATTTTGGAGGACAACCTCAGCTAGGGAGTCAATGGAGTCAGAGAGATCAATTATCCCCTACTGAAGGCGTTGGACATCTTGATCGATGGTGGCACTTAGCTCTGTGTACCTAGAGTTGCAAAGAACAAGGGAAGAAATACCTGTCCCCACTCTCACAGATCCAAGGCCAAGTAGGACAGAGAGAGTAACAGCAGGGATAGGTTCTCTGCAATGGCGGCTCAAAGAAGTGGATACTTCAGTGGATGTGGATTGATCCCACAAGTGAAAAAATTCTTCAGAGTGATAATAAACTAAGTGAGGAATCATCTTAATAAGGATGAAAAACTCAGGCCTCACACCATTCTTTTGATTTTGAAAAACTGAGGTGGTGAGGCAAGGTATAAGGCCATCAAGGCATGCCAACCATGTTCCTTCTGGGGGGGAGAATAAAATAATTGCCAGGAGGGGGAAATTAGGTTTGATTACACATGTGAGCATAAACTGAGGGGTCATTTTTTCCACTAGAAATCACACAAAGTCGCAGGCCATATATTTGGGTTAATGAAAGACCTGTACACGTGCCCTTTTGCTAATGGCAGCGCTGTGGATCATCAGCATGGGGGGTATCACCAAGAACAGCAGTTCCTTCATAAAGTGTGGTTGGGAATGGTAGTACAACCAGCAATCCTCAACAAGTCCAGAGGAAATGTCATTTCAGTTGAGATATATCTGATTAACTAAAGAAGGTACAAGATTTTTAGTGGAAGCTGGCTGTACAGGCAATTTAGTGGCTGATGCCTTAGCTGCTGGTTGGAGAGGAAATACAGAAGGTAGGGTGGTGCCTTTAAAAGCAGGAGCATGGGTGGTGTCTTGATCAATTCCTTTAGGAGGAACAGGGTTAGGTATCAACATAGAATTAGGTCCCATTGGGACTGCTTGGGCATGATATAAAGGCTCTTCAAGGAGCTTAATAGAGAAAATAATACCTGCATCAAAGCTAAGTACATAGAGGCGAAGACCCCATTCATAGCCTATTTGCCAGTGTAGATTGGGAGATTTTGCATGGGTAGTGAATGTAGTTCATAAAGGGGTGCACCATCCTTTTGTAGAATGATTAGAGGCCAGGCAGGACTCATCATATTTTTGAGATCTAGCTGAGTGTGTAACATTATGCTTTACTTGAATGTAATCCCACAAGAAGTTTAAAGGCTCTCTCAAGGGTCCGAAACAACCAAAGCAAATCCTGTGGATGTCTTAAAGAAAATAAATGGCAGGCCACCTTCTATCTTTTCTACACTTGAAATTTGTAATATTTAAATATACGGCCTTTTGACACCCTGAAGGAGGGGCAATCAGCAGTAGCCAATATCTCCCCTTTAATCTGTTTATAATTTGCTTAATTTTGAGCTAAATAAAATTGCCATGCAAAGAGGGATGTTGATGTCTGTGGTGTAAGCATTAGTAGGAGACATCCAAAGGTGTTGAGGACTGTATCCATTTTTAATGATTATAATTGGCATCATTATTTGTCTCAGCATTAGCATAGTTTGACAGCTAGCATGTTCCTTCTGCATCCTGTAGAAAAAACACAAGCATGCCCTCTTTTCTACACTCACAGTGTTCCCTGGCATTAAAATTTTAAAATTTTTGTGGTGTATAAAGATATGATTCTCCCCTCTTTTATTTATTAAAATATTGTTGTAAAGTTTTATGGGCCTGTACCATAATATTTTTTCCTTGAGGGTTATCAGGAATCTCAGTAATATGAATAATAATAAATAAATAATAAAACATCTTACTGACTTTAATAATCAGTTATGATATTTGTCTTAATCTGATATGGAACATTCAGTATAGAAAAAATAACATATGTAATGACTAATTTTAATTTTTGTTGTTGTTTCTTCCGTAAAACATTTATAACTAGAATCCCTGAAAAGCTGTTAATAATCACATGTATATCTTTAATTAAACTTTTTAAATTGTATTTGTATAAATAGTTAAAAGGTAAGAATTAGTAGTATTAAAAACGTTTCAAGCAATTATAGGCCACGAGCTATATATATTATTAATATATAAATAAAAAGTTTGATTTTTAACATTGTAAAAAGAGCAGCTACCACACCCAATTCAGTTATCTGTGCTAAAACGAGGGGAAGCTCAAAGGAATAACGATGTGATCTAATTATATTTGCTTTACTCCCACAGTAGATGCATTTTTATAGGATGCATGTATAAGTCTATAAATATATAAAATCATGTATGGAGGCACATTTTAAACAATTCATCTTTCAGAAAATAATTATTAATTTTGTCAAGAAAGGCTTGCCATATAATAGATTAACAGTTAATAATAATCAATTTGATTGCTGTTTAAAATAAGGAACAAACATTTCATCATGCTCTTAAAACATTCCTTTTAAAATTTTTTTTATGATTTTATCTTGCAACACTTGATTATTACACCAAATCATTATTCGAGGTGTTAGAACTTTATTTGGAGAGATTTTACATTAAAGTTCTCTTTGTCAAGCAATGGAAATGAAGATAATATCATAAACTGGAAACAACTACTTATTGTAGCTTTCTCAAAGTTATGTTTCTCAATATTTATTTTGCATTTACGTTGAGAACATCAGAGGCAAACTCTTATGGCAAACTTAAAGCTGTGTCTTAGCCAAAGAAATTATCTTAACATTTTTGAAAATCATTTAGTTAAAAATTTTTGAAGCCCATTTTTAAGAGCAAGCCATTTCTTGAGGAAGAAATTTTTAATGAAATTACTTTATTTTTTTTTAAAGTTAGCTTCTATAAAGCCATATTAACCTTTCACAGATCTAAGTTTGAATTTATTTTGAACTACATCTTTATGAATCTGTTAAAAAGGTTCTTTTGGACAGAAACTCTCTAGGTGAGGCCTGCAAGAGGAAAGTTGCATCTCTCAAGCCTCTGCTTAGACAGCTCTGAGCTTTGTATTAAATCAAATGTAAAACTTCTGATCTGAGTTGATTATCTCTAAGACCAGACCTTCACCCATCAGTCTGGCAAGGAGTAGCCTGTAACTAGACCCCACTGTATGAAGGTCAAATAACAAAAGGAACCTGTAATATCAAAGCATAACTACAAGTTTTTGAAAACAAAACCCAGTTTTAAACAATCTCTTCTTCTCAAAATTAATGTCAAACACATCACTTTCACATTGCAAAGTTTGTCCATCATCTTGTATGTTTGAATGTATGACAGTGTAACTAATATTTTAAATCTTATTTTTATAAGTCTGATTTATAGAATAAGTACCACTTAAAACATTATGACAATTTAGAAATATCTCAGAGGTCTGTTTATCTTGGGTTGTGTCACATGCTGCTAAAGATAGCTCTAACCCTGAATTATCAGTTTTAAACTTTCCTTTTGTGACCATCATTATATTTTTTAAAAGATGTCCAATAACTTATGAGCCAATACTCTATAGTCAAGGCACATAAAACATTTATACCTTTAAGATCAATTAGAAATAAAGAAACGTGATCACACAAATCTCATAAATTTAAAACAAATACATTTTTTCCAGCTGTAATTTCTGGGGAATGACGCACTTTGAAACCAATTATCACCATGGTAGAATTTTTTCTAGGAGAATTAACCATTCCTACTTGTCCTAGAGGTTGAGACTGTTGGCCCTTTAAGAAGTAGCTTTTGTTCAGCTGTGTTTGACTCCTAGTTATTAATGTGAGGCAACTTAAATCACCCTCCACTGTGTAAATTGTAGAATGGCAGGCCTGCCAGCATATAACGCTTTTTTACCATGTTTTTTTTTCTTTTCAACATAAAAGATTAACAAAAATCATTCAGCCAATTAAAACAATAGGCAAACATAAATTGACACACATATGAACAGGTTTTGGTGCACCAAAGACAGACAACAGACAGAAAGGGAATTTGATGTTTTAAAGAGATCTAAATATCTAAACCAGAAATCAGGATATCTCCATTAGGATTCAGAGAGGAATCAGGACATCTTCTATTTTCCTCTCCTCCCCAGGAGAGTTTTGAAATAGCTTTTAACCATTTTTTTTGATAGCACATCCTGCACAAGGAAAAACTGCTTTTCTGAAACCTGCTTTTTCTCTTGTCTAAGATTTAACTCCTAATCTTCTTTTTCTTCTGGGAATTCTGCCCGAGACGGGAGGGGAGGCACAGTGGAAAGCACTGATAGTTACTCCATAGTACCCTGCTTTTATCCCTATTGGGTTCATAAAAAGAGAAAGAGTTTTAGAGAACATGATATATGTTGGTATATGGAATGGGGGGGGGGTGCCTAGGCTACCACACAGTCATGGTATAGAATAAACGTTATCCAGGACAGAGAATGAGAGTAAATGGCATAGTAGAGACAGAGAAAGGCAGAGAGAGTGTGTATAGATACGTAGAGACTGACTATGACCATGTGTAGGGAGGTGGGAGGGGAGGAGAGCCCAGGAATTTTGTTGCAGTCCAGGACTTACACTCTGCCAATGAGTGGTTTTTACTTTTGATTTCTCTGGGCGCTTCAGCTGCCTCTGACTTCCAAAGAAAAAATTCTCGCCCAGAGAGCTCAGGTTGGACAACCTGGATAAATTCCTCAGGTGTGATCCAGCTCTCAGTGAAAGATTCTAAGTGCCATAGTAAAGGGAGCAGTCTGCTCATAGGCTGTGACTGTGGACTTTATTTTTTCTAAAATTTTAAAGTCAAGGGGCTTGTTTTGATTCTGGCTTTTTCTAGATGTTTGTGTTTGAAATAAATCTTGAAGTTAGAGTGACCATTTGTCCCTTTAAGTCTTGTAGCTCCTTTAAGAGGGCTACTTGCTTTCTTTGGCTATCATTTGGCAGAGAGAAGATATTTTTCAGTGGCTCTTCTGCTGGCAGCTTTCTCCTCCAAGTTGACTTGCTCCCCAGGAGAGACAGTGTCAGCAACTGAATTACGACTAGATTTAAGAGTTTATAAAGAAGGATAGACTTTGGTCTTTTTGAGAATTAGTGAAAAATGGAGACATAGAGAGAGACCATTTTAAATGTCTGTTCTCCATATCTGTCAGAGGCGGGAGGGATAAGAAAGCATAGGGACAGTGACTGGACGAGCACTTTTTCAGAGAACTAGATGCTGGATGCAGGAAGAATTCTGAATAATGTCATTAATTGTGGCGAGCCCCCTGACCAGCAGGGAAGAAGACCACCGACACGAGGATTCTTCTCTGATCACACTTTTATTGGAGTATCGATTGGTTAATGGAGAGTTGAAGATGACGGGCGAGGGAGAAGGAAAGGGAGCGGCATATATAGGCAGGACAGGGACTTTCCCTTATAGATAAGCTAGTCGGGTTGGGATAGGCTGCTTGCTGTTGCCGGGCAGACTTGAGCTGGGACAAAGGCCAAAATGAGATGTTTACTGCACTTCTTGGCGCCATCTTGTAATGGCGTTTGCAGGAACAATAGACAGCCCCTCACATCTTCCTCCTTTTGTTTTATTATGCAGCAAATAGATCTCCCAATTGAGAGGGTAGAAACAGTGGTCGTACCTCCCAGCCAAAAATTATTTTTAGACCATGTACGGGAGTAATCCCTAGGCTTATTCTGGAGCCCGAGATACTCTCGACCTGTCCTCTGCCGTTTTTCTGGGAAAGGGAGACTTGGGCAGGCAACCCTTATGCGGAACGACATGTCTCTCAGAGGGATAGTGGCCCTCTGTGCGATACCTTGTTCAACAACCCTCCTTGGGTGCTGTGTTGGACACTCTGCCCAGTGCAATGAACCTGAGTTCCGGGCGTGCAAGAGCTGTCCGGTCAGCTATCTAAATGCTTGAGCATAATTCCAGGGCTGCAAATGCCTGAGTAATAAAACGTCAGAGATCTTTGTAGAGGCTGATCCAGGCTTGAGGAGACTGGCCGGCTTCCAGAGCTGTCAAGGCTCGAGCAATGACAACCTTTTCCCTGTTCCGAACTGCTCGCATTTTGCAGAAAAGGAATAGAGTTAAAAATAGTCCTGCCAGACAAAACGCGCCAAACATGCCAATTCCTATCCACTCCTTAAAATAGGAAAAGGTTTTTACCATCCAATCTGAAAATTGTCCTATAGTGACCAATTCTACCTTGGTGCTGTTAATCACATGAATGCGATAACTGAAATTGGCTTGTAATTGCTCGAATTCTCTGGACCAATTTCCACTCAGAATATTAGACAACTGCTTAGACTCATTGAGGGTCGCAGAGTAGGGTGTGACACAGATGTGAGGAGTTCTGTCCAAATTGACTATAGGTGAGAGATCACAGACTGCACCCTTAGAGTTAATAAGGGTCCAGGATGATAAAGGCCATCCTTTCTTTGTGGAATTGTTACGATACTTGTATCTGTCTAGATCAATTGTAAACCAGAAACCAGGTGAGATGGGGAACACTCTATCAAAGTGTCCCCTGCAGTGTAAAAACTCAGGTGGGTAGTCAGGAAGAACATTTGGACAAGGATAAGTAGGCTTAGACCCATTGTATATCTTGCTACTATTGTCCTTAGAGATCATGGGTATCAGCAATGTCATGTTCATCCAAAAGGTATGAGTATTAACTGTGTCCAAGCCATTACTACCATCGCCCGAGCCTGACTGTTGGCCTGCGCTGACTTTAATTAACGCCTCAGTCAGCATCTTGACCGGAAGACCTGGTCGTAGATATCTAAGTGGGTCATCGAAAGCTGCCAGCGTTTGGTTTTGAATTTGAATACATTGTGACTGAAAAGAATTGGAAAAACAAAGTGTTCCTGCCAATGGAACTCGAGTCTGATTAAAACCTTGCACCTTCAATTCAGTCTGATCTTTAGATTTACAAGGTACCCCATAATGGCATCGGGTGGAGTAAAATTGAGGGAAAACATTGGATTCATTATGCACGGGCACTGGTATTGGCCACGTGCGAGAAAAAGACCAAAAATAATTTTCACTGGCATGTATCAGGTGAGTCAGCCACCACAGGATCATTATTCTCTTCCACATCTTTGTCGCTGGGATTCGCGTCCTCCTCTCTTGGGCTTTCAACTCGGCGAGTCAGCCTCTCTGGAACCCAGATCGGGTCAGCTCGGTCCTGTGGAAAAACACAAACAGCTCCCCTGGATCTCTGAATCACAGGATCCGGTCCGTACCAGTTATTGTCCAGCACATCCTTCCACATGACGTGCATGCGAGGAGATAGAACTGAATTTACGTGCCTGTCAGCAGCAGTTGTATTGGACTCATTAAGATTTAAAAAATTAAGTGTAAAGAGAGATAGAGATGTTCTTTCTCGTGGGGTAGCATGTTCAGCTATTCCCCCTTTTTGTTTTTGTAGAATCTCCTTGATAGTTCTATTGGCTCTCTCAACAATGCCTTGTCCTTGAGGATTATAGGGTAATCCCAGATGATGAGAGACTTCAAGGCATGCACAAAATGCTTGAAAACCACGGGAGGTGTAGGCTGGGCCATTATCTGTTTTTATAGCATGCGGCTTACCCCAGGCCGCCCAAGCCTCCAGGCAATGAGTTTTTACATGGGAAACACGCTCACCTGTCATAGGCGTTGCATGAATAATGCCTGAGCACCTATCTACAGATACGTGGAGATATTTAAGCCTTCCAAACTCAGGTACATGTGTCACGTCCATTTGCCAGAGAGATAAAGGCTTAAGGCCTTTTGGATTCACCCCAATATGAGGCGGGTGATGAAAAGGAACACACGACTGACAGTTCTTGACTATATCTCTTGCCATATTCCTGGGAATATTAAACTTAAGTCTTAAAGTATTCGCTGGGACATGATATAGATCATGAAAATGTTTTGCCAATTCAAAAGGATCTATAGCCACCATAATTGTTTGACGTGTTGCTCTATCCACGATATCATTCATGGTGCTCAATGGTCCCGGCAGAAGGGAATGGGCTCTGATATGACCAATATAAAAGGGGTGTCTCCTTTGCAAAATGCAATTCTGAATTTGTACCAAAATAGGAGCCACCATACTAGAGGGATGAATAGTAGCTGCTACTTCTAAATTTGAAACTGCATTGACAATATAAAGCGAATCTGAAAACAAATTAAAAGGTTCTTCAAAATGTTTAAACACTTCCAGGACCACCTGACATTCAACCACTTGAGGTGCATCCGGACGAAAGGTGCAAATTACAGGATCATGTCCTTGGATAGCATAAGCTCCTTTTCCTGATTTTGATCCATCGGAAAAAATAGTCACAGCAGCTGTCAAAGGTTTAGTGGCAGTAATTTTTGGAAAATAAACCAAATTCTTATCAACGAAAGATAATAACTCACTTTTGGGGTAATGATTATCTATTATGCCCAAGAAAGCACACATCAGTATTGTCCACTCATCCACGGTACCTGCAAGAATCTCAACCTGTTGTTTGGTATAGGGGATAATTAAAACATCTGGGGGAGTTGCAAAATGTGTAATGCTAAATTTTATACCTATTAAGGCCTGATTAGCAACTAAGGCAGGATAGTACTGTAACGTTTTTGCCCCCAACGAGTGGCCATGAAACCACCACAGGGGACCATCCTGCCACAGGACACCTGTAGGATAGGCTTTAGTCTGCAAGATACATAGTTTTAAAGGCTTCTCTGGGTCAAGGAGATCCAGACTTGCCTTTTCAATGGCCAATTCAACTTTACAAAGCGCTTCTTCTGCTTCAGGGGTAAGTGACCTAGGAGAGTTAACATCAGGATTCCCTTCTAAAATGGAGAAAAGAGGTTGAAGCTCAGCTCTAGGAATAGCTAGATATCCCCTCAGCCAATTGATATCTCCTAATAATTGTTGAAAATCATTCAGTGTTTTTAAGTGAGAGGTTCGAATGCAAATCTTTTGAGGTTTCACTTGATTATAATGGATGGTCGCTCCAAGAAATTTTACAATAGTAGACTGCTGTACTTTATCAGGGGAGATATACAATCCCTTTTGTTCTAATGCCTTTGTTAAACTGGTATAGGCATCGTCAAGAAGTCGCTGTGAAGAAGCAGTCAATAAAACATCATCCATATAATGAAGAAATTTAACATTAGGAAAACTATTTCTCACAGGTTGAAGGACTGCATCCACATATAATTGGCACATGGTGGGGCTATTGGCCATACCTTGAGGTAAAACTCTCCATTGATACCTTCTATCTGGTTGTTCATGATTAATAGAAGGCAGTGTGAAAGCAAATCTTTCTCTGTCTCTTGGGTGGAATGGAATAGAGAAAAAACAATCTTTAATATCCAGGGCATAAATAGGCCAAGCTTTAGGTAGCGCAGAAAGCAAAGGTAGCCCCCTCTGTATGGCTCCCATAATTTGCATTTGAGCATTAACAGCTCTGAGATCATGTAATAATCTCCATTTTCCTGATTTCTTTTTAATGACAAAAATTGGAGTATTCCAAGGAGAAGTAGAAGGCTCAACATGACCCAATGACAGTTGTTCTTGCACTAAAGTCTCAGCTGCTATGAGTTTTTCCTGAGATAGGGGCCACTGAGGCACCCAAACAGCCTGTTTTGTAGTCCAAGGAATAGGTAATATTTCCTCAGCGGCCCCTAGGAAAAACCCAGCCCTCTTCTGTCTAGTTTCTGATTGGTCTCAATTGGGGATCTCCTGCCTTGCAGTCTAGCCCCAAGACCCTCTCCAGGTATATATCATTGTTTTCTCATTATATGTCTGCTGACTTCAGAATAGTCATTGGTTAGAATCAAGTTCATTTGTTGTTGAATATCTCGACCCCAGAGATTAATGGGGAGATCAACAACGAAAGGCATGAATCTTCCCTGTTGATCTCGAGTTCTCCAATGCAATTCCTTAGCACTAATAGAGGGCGCTTGTGCATACCCTAGGCCTTGCAATGTATGAGAAGAAGTCTGCAAAGGCCAGTGCTTAGGCCAATCTTGGAGCATCATAACACTCCGATCTGCGCCTGTATCTAAGAGGCCTGAAAAAGTCTTCCCTTCAATTTCTAAGGTCAGAACAGGTCTATTATTTAACTCAACAGAGAGACATGCCAAGTCAATTCCATTAGAGCCAAAACTCTTCTCCTGACGCTCCTGTGCAATAGCAGAGAATCTATCATGTGAAGATGGCAAAACAAGTAGCTGAGCAATCCTGTCTCCCCGGGCTATGGAGATGATGCCAAAAGGAGCATGACACATTACTTTGATGGTCCCTGTATAGTCAGAATTTATTACCCCGGGAATGACAAAAAGCCCCTTCATAGTCGAGGATGAGCATCCCAAAATAATGCCAACCGTTCCTTTCTCTAATGGTCCAATCATATCTGTGCTTATTGCTTGCACACCCATCTTTTGTGTTAATACCAATCCGGCGGTGGCACGGAGGTCCAACCCTGCGGAGCCTGGTGTTGCTCTCCTGGGGATAATGGACGTTTCATGTTGGATTCCTGGATTGCCCCAAAGATTTTTGGGCCCTGGGGACGGGGGCCCTGCTTCCCGTTTTTTGGCTGGAATACATTCTGGTGGATGGGCTGCCCATTAATGTCCTTTACTGATCTGCACTCATTGGCCCAATGTTTCCTCTTTTTGCACTTTGGACAAGTTCCAGGTACCCGAGCCGCACCACGATTAACTCGTGAGCATTGTTTCTTAAAGTGACCAGTTTGACCACAACTAAAACAAGCACCTGCCCTACGAGCTGCCGTTACAACTGCAGCAGCCAAACCTGCATTACTCAAGGGTCCACTGATCTCCCTACACGCTTTTAGCCAGACGTCAATCCCTCTTCCTTTCCAGGGTGTGATTGCCCTTCTACACTCCTTAGTGCATTGTTCATACACAAGTTGTTTAACCAAAGGTGCAGCTGTCTCTGAATCTCCAAAAACCCTTTCTGCAGCTTCCATCATCCTGGCCACAAACTCTGAAAATGGCTCATTAGATCCTTGCAATATCTTTGTTAGGTTTCCAACAACCTCAACCTTTTTTGGTAAGGCCTTCCATGCTTTCTGATAGATATCGTTAATTTGAGCATAGACCTCTATTGGAAATTGTGTCTGATTTGCTGCCCATCGACCTATTCCCAAAAGCATATCAACATCCCACTGAGGGTGCTGATTCTGTGCATTCACTTGGGCCTGGGCTTGGGCCATGTCTGCAACTAGGGACTTATAGTCCAGGTATTGTCCTGTGGATAGACTTGCTCTGGCAACCTCAGACCAATCTGATGGAGTGAGAGGCTGATTTGCCAATCTGTTCAGCAATGCAAGAGTATAGCTGGCATTCGCTCCATAAGTCTTCGCCGCTTCAACAAGATCTTTCAATTGTTTATAAGGTACAGGCTCATGATATCTCTCATTAGTTTGTGGATTTTGAAAAACAGGAAAAGCAGATGCGAGGCATTCCCACACCTTTCCTCCTATAAAATGACACCCCCCACCGGAAGGGCGATACGGGGGTGGAGCCAGGGATGTGCACGGGGCCGAGGGCGCCACTGGTCACGCGCCTACTCTGGCTTTGTTCAAAATTGGCTGCTGCCCATAACGATCTCTCTCAAACTCTGCAGCAGCTTCCTCAAGCTCCTCCTTGTCCTCCTCTGACAATCCTTCTCCTACTGAATCATCTGAAATTTCTAAGTTTGCAAACTCTTCCAGTACTGGATATAGGGGTTCCTTTTTACTTTCCCCTTGTTTTATTTTTCTTTTCTTTTCCCTTTTATCTCTGTTGTATGCAGGCCTGTCTTCCTCCCCTTTTGACTCGGCTTCCGATAAACTATCCTGGTGTGAAGCCAAAACTTTACGCCCCTGCTTAATCAGTTCCATGTTCTTACTGTCCTTGAGGCACGAATGGACCAGCTTCCATAAAGGAATTGATCCTCGGCCAATTCTATCCTCCTGTTTTGCTCTTTCAAGGTCTTTTCCTAGCTTTTCCCAGCAGCCGAGGTTAAGATCGCCCGAAACAGCGAACCACGGCGCAACCTTATCAATATCCTTCACTATAGTTTCTACTGTGCGCGATGATATCTTCAGTCCTTGCTGCTTTAGCAGACCCTGTATAGGGGCTGCAAAGTCACAGGTGCCAGGTCCGGCCCCCAAGTTGTTGCCCATACTGCCCACTTATCTACGAGGGACTTACAGTACAGCGAGAAACGCCGTTTTATCTACAACGGTCTTACTTTCGTTTTTTAAATCCAACAAAGACACTCCTCGCCAGGTTTATGGCAACGAAGCCAAAAGCAACACAGAAGAATCACCACGACTGCACAGAGAAAAAATCCAGCAAACATCAAAAGGTCAGCAGGGTAGCCGAGCCACATACTACTTACCTGGGGAGACTTACTCACTCCATGTGTAGAGTTCTGAATCCTTCTTCGGCCCCTCAGACATGTCCACTGGACCTACTTCCCCGGGTTTTCAGCACCAGCTGTGGCGAGCCCCCTGACCAGCAGGGAAGAAGACCACCGACACGAGGATTCTTCTCTGATCACACTTTTATTGGAGTACTGATTGGTTAATGGAGAGTTGAAGATGAGGGGCGAGGGAGAAGAAAAGGGAGCGGCATATAAAGGCAGGACAGGGACTTTCCCTTATAGATAAGCTACTCTGGTTGGGATAGGCTGCTTGCTGTTGCCGGGCAGACTTGAGCTGGGACAAAGGCCAAAATGAGATGTTTACTGCACTCCTCAGCGCCATCTTGTAATGGCGTTTGCAGGAACAATAGACAGCCCATCACAATTAATGAGAGACCAGTAGTTAAAGGCAGTAACCAGAACATTTTTAGTTCCAGGACCAAAAATTGCATTGTAATCTCTTACTCCAGCACATGTTTTCTTATCTATGGGTCCTTCCTCTGGGAACTGGGAAAATTTGTCCGAGATAATGCTTAAGACCCTAAGTACTTCTCAAAGAAGTACCTAAGATCTCCTTTTCTTAACCCAGCCCCTTGTGTCTCGAGCCTTAAATCAGGCTGAATGAATTTTGCCCCATTGTGTCTCACCTTCGAGATGAGCTGACATGGAGATTTTCCTCTGGCCAAGTGCACTGGCCTGTCAAATATGCCTTGAACTAATCTACTCTGGGAACTGTAAGTGAAGGGCCCTCCTCCTTTCTTTCCTATGGCCTTCTTCATCTTACTAGTTCCACAGGTACTTCACTGTTGGGTGCCAGAGTGTCCCGACCTGCAGGACAGTCAACAGTGTTCCTGGAGCTACCTAAAATGAGGGCAGAGGGGCAAAGACACAAAGAAACCGACAGCAAGTCTAATCCCAATTAAGCTGTCAAATTTTATGTTTTACACAAGCCAATATAAAGGGAAGATCACAATCCCCATCCTGCCCCCCTGTACCCCCCTCAAAGCAGTTGAGATCTACCAGTTGAGAATAACTGTTCTAAAGGATCAAATGACCATCTTGGCCTCCAGAGAGGGAAATGGCTGAGAGGATACTAAGCATTGCTGTAGATGTAAATAGAGGCAGCAAAAGATCAGCAAGTATAGCTAGCTAGAAGTAGGGACATGATAGAATGGAGAACTATTAAGGCAGTTGGAGTAGAGCCAGTAGCAAGGACAGGAGTCTTAAGATGCAGTCACATACACTGGCAGAATAAGATCCTAAGGGAGGTCCACTCAGGGCTTTTCAGGGCTTTTCTCACGTTGGGCATTCAAGGCCCAATACTGAGTGTCTGTGGTCCCACCCATTGACCTTCAGCTATAAATTTGCCTGGAGACTGTATAGTCAGTCAGCAATATCAATCACCTTTGTGTGTTGTGCAGAGATTATGCCAAGGGCTGGGGTTTATACCCTTGTGAAATATGCCGTGTCCCACAGCGGCGTTTATGGCCTATGAGACAAGCATGATTAGACTACCCAGGCAGCAGAAATCCAATCCAATCCTTGTCACATCATGGGCCGTTCCTAGGCAGGGGGAATGTGTATCCCTATGAACCAGTCAAGGAAGGATGAAGCATGTGGAGCCCTACCCCTGCCTTCTGTGCATTGACCAGGCACAGTGACCCTGTCCACATAGTTTGAGTGATGGGGGAGTAATCAGTACTGCTCATCCAGATACACTGTAGCAATGCCATTTCTTCGGTCCCAGAATATAAATTACAGTAAGAAAATGTCTATACTAGGGAAGTTTGGCTTTCATTCTCTTTTCTAGTAAGCCAAAAACTAAAGAAGAGAACTCAAGACGTCCACTGTTATCACATTCTCAGGGTCTGGGATAACTCCCTTGAGGAGAATTCCAAGAATACTGGAAGGTGATGAGGAGAGAAGAAGGACTCAGAGAAATGAGGACAGAGACACCCATCTTTAAATCACCCAGACTACTCCAGTTTTGTGTGTGTGTGTGTGTGTGTGTGTGTGTGTGTGAGAGAGAGAGAGAGAGAGAGAGAGAGAGAGAGAGAGAGAGAGAGAGAGAGAGAGTTCATATGAACCACAGTAATTGAAAGCTGTAAGCATGTTCCCAATGGAGCAACCTTGGGCAAGCTAGATGGCTAGTTATCAAGTTGTTCTTGTATTAAGCCTTTTGGGAAGAACTTGTCTATAAAAAATACTATCATTATGTCAAATCCTTCCAATTTGAAACTTAAGTATTATAATAATATGTAAGAATTATTGGTGGAAATGAAATTTTCTTTGACCAAACTTGTTTAGAAGTCCTGTTTTCATACTTTGAATTCTGCCCACCATTGCTTCGGCACCAATCTGTTGCTATGGCTGTGCCTGGGAGTGTCTGAGGAAGCCTAGTCCTAAAAGTCCCAGGGAATTCATGAGATTTTTCACACCTTCTAACCATCATACATCGCTGGTACTCACCTACCTCCTTTGAAATGCATCAAGATGGAACTGGCCTTTGGATGCTGTATGAGGCCTATGTTATGTTATACTTCTTAAAAAGTAGGTAGAGATTCAGAAGGAAATGCTGTTCCTTAAAGTTGGTCGGCCCCTCATTTCATTAGTTCAGCATAAGGGACAAACATATGTCCATAATCCTTGCAAATTTTTTGGCTTTCATCCTTTTCTACCTTCTGCCTCCAGAGTTTGCACATGTTCTATGAGGTTTTGCAGCCAGCATTAGAAAGAGGTTTTACTTTGTTTCAATTTCAACTGTTAACAATTCCTTGGAATAGTAGGTACGGGGAATTCTATTTGTGTGTCTATTGCGTATTGTGTCTTCACTAGAAGATATCCATGATTGATTAGTGGTATCTACTACAGTAAACAATACAAGAATAGCAGTGATTGACATATGCATCCTTTTCTGATGGGGTGGTAACGAAAAGGATTAACAAAAATATAGGGGCAAAATGAAATTAAGAAGTGAGATTCAAGGAAAACCCTCAGCAATGATAATTAACACATCCTTGAGAGGACCATCTGTACATTAGAACTATATTTAGAACAGAATTTAGAGAAAGAAGCATTCTCAATTGATTGGAATTAGAATACTGGTCCATCCAGCTGATTGTACTAAATTTTTAATTCAAAACAAGGTGATAACAATGACCACATCACATGGCTTAGATTTGTTTGAGAATACTGTATTTATAATAGTCACGTCATTGCTTGCTTTATTACACAGTTTGTGTGTGCGTGTGAATATGTGTGTGTGTAGAAAGAGCCTGACCCAGGTCCTTGTTCTTTGTCACAAGTGCTTTTACACAGGTGCTTAGGGCACTTCCCCTACCCACCAGCCCTAAGTTAGGATTTTTTATATTAATTATGAGCACCAGAGGTCTTAAAAAGCACTGATGTTGGATGATGAGATCCTTTGGAAATTGAACTTTAATAAATCCAGGAGGAAGCCATATTCCATCTCTCTGTTGGAAGTACTCTCAATTCTCCCTGAGAATGGTTGTCCAAAAAAATGTTCATGATTCAATATCTGAAGCCCTTTATTCTGTCCCACAATTGCGAGTCCTCCTTAACCATGGAACAAGAGCTGTGTGAGTCCTCCTTACCAGACAATCACAAGTCAGAAGGGTAATGCAATGAATTTTCTATTGTGAAATATGAAGCAAGGGTAGCTTACACTTGAAAACACACTGTCTGAGGGTTATTCCAAGCACAGAGTTCATGTGGGATACACCAGCAGAGGGCAGGAGAGGTTAATGTACTGGGTGGATAGGGTGAGTGTAATGGTCTCTCCTGCTCTTCCTTTCTCCCTCCTTTTCACCTCGTCCTATCCAAACATCACTTCTAGTAAGGATAATTTGACTGCTTTTCTAGTTCTCCGAAATTCCTCTTATCCACTGCAGTAGGATCATTAACTGCTGAACAATAAACCAGCAGTTTTTCCATAAACATAGAAAAGTGGGAAATACCACAGAACCTCACCACTAGGAAGACAATTGGACATTTAGATAGATCCTCGTCCCATTGGAAAAGGGTCCAAAAAGCCAGAGAACTGAAAAACGTCGTCAGAATTCAGCTGGACTGCCCCTAAGCACCATAGTCACTATGAAATGGATTTTCCTTGGGAGCACTTAGTTAATGAAACACTCATCTTAGGTCTCTGCTAGCAGATGGTCATCAGCACACAGCACCAACAATGCATGACAGCCTGGGGAAGCTTCTTTTACAATCAAGGGAGTCCACATCTCTAGTTTCTCAAATACACTAAGCCCAAGAGCCTTTCACAAAGGACAGACACAAAATTAAAAAAAAAAATAAAATAAAACATTTGAACAGGCAGTTCTATACACTGCAAGCCCTGGTTAAATTAAAAGCAGTGGACAGCACAGCAGAAGGCAGAAAGGCAAGGAGGACAGAGCCCTGTGTCCTGAAGACCACAGCACAAAAGTCATTCTACTCCTTTCTAAACTAGCTTGTTCTGACCTGAATGTTCAGGTACAGTGACCACACCTCTGATGAGCTTTGTGGACTGGCATGATGATGCTGGCTCTGGGGCAGCCTCTGATTCAGACATGGAACCAGAACCCAGGCAAAATAATCAAATTCTTAGATGCTTGCTTGGGCCATTTCTTCATTGTTTCCTTCACTGTGAATTGAGTACAATAGATACCCCCTTTCCCTTATCATCTATTCCTTTCACAGTTAATACTGATTGTGAAACAAACAGGGAGATAAAGAACTATAAAAAATGGTGGATGAGAGAGTTAGTGTCCTAATGTCATTGCTGAAACCTGCCAATCTAACTGTGCCCCAATCAGAAGCAATATTTTACTTGTTGATGGTTGGTTTAACCCAGTTTTGACCAGGATCTTTGATTTGTATAGTCTGCATAATATTTACTGAACTATCTATTTTTGAATCTTAGAAAATGTGGACTGACTGAAGACAGATGGAAAATGAGTGGAACATGAACTAAGTCTTAGAGAAATTAATTTGTGGTGTTATTTTGGGCAAATTACTTAAGCATTCTGAGCTTAGTTTACTCAAATGAAAGATGGAAAGATGCCTCAGAATTCTATTTATAGGTAGGACTTCCTAGGGACAATGGCAAGGAACAGAAGAAATGTCATTTCTATTACAATGGGCACCCTGAGAGGGAGGGGAGGGGCTACATAGGGCATTGGGAAGTTCACCATCCTGGGAGAACAGATCACCTTTCTTCTTGGCATGTGAGAGGAGATCAGCGGCACTCTTGCTCATGACCTTGGTGACATAGAGGGAATAGTTGTTCTGGCTGGTGACAGTGATGGCACGGAACACAGCCTCATTTTCCAACAATAAATAGACCCAATCAGTAAAACAGAGCTCCTCACCATTGACATGTCCTGTCTCTATAACAGGTGCTGATAAAGTACTTTGATGAGGCTAAGAACCACCAGGAGGATTTGAATTTACATGACTTGAATCTGCCTCTGGGATTCCTCTTCTTACATTCCTGTGTTTCCCTCTGTCTGGGAGGAGGAGAATATCATAGGGTTGTGCCTAGGGCACTGCCTGTCATTGTACCTTTCTCCTCTCCCGTAGTTAGCATGAAGCACCCCCCTCCAACATGCCTCTATTCCCCAACCTCAGGGCAGAGTCTCTGGGCATGCAAAATCCCATCATTCACAGGGGAGACTATTAGGAACATAAGTTCTTCAAGAGATTTCCTGCAGCTATGGTGTCAGGAAAGGGTTAGTTCTACATAGGATTTCTTATTAGAATTTTTACCAAGCCTCAAAGCACAGCATCTCTTTTTATTACTGATCACTTCAAGCCTACTACAATGTAGAGTTCATGCTTCCAAATATGCCAACTAGCCAGCTGCACTTAATCCATGTGGGGAATACAGATTAGTTTACCCACACTTGATTAACCAATAGTGATCTGGGAGCTCGGGCTCTCTTGATTGACTGAGAGTAAAACCTGGTTCTGTTATGTACAAGGCAGGGAACCTCTCATAGATCTCAGAATCTCCCAGTGTTGCTGCTGCTCTCCAGGCAAAGTGGGAGCACCAAAGAGTCCTGATCTCTGGAGCCATTGTAAGGATGAAATGATTAATCCCTTTGAGACATCAATGCCTGGACCAGTGGCTGTTGGTGTGATTGTTGGTCAGTTTCTGACCAATGCTAAGTCTGACATTGCCTAAACCCTGAGCAAGTCCAGCTCCTCCTAGAGTACAGACACAGTGGTGATTCATCATGGATTCAGCAGCCATTTCTTTTCATATGGATATAACTATCTGGATTAGCTTGCACAGACTAATACTAAAAAAAATGCTTTAAATGGCTTACAGATGTCTAGTGGCTTCATAAAGCAAAGGAGTCACTCCATTGTATATATGGTTCAGTCAGCTTGAGGGACTGGGTTGACTGAGCTGGAATGTTCCAATGGCTTTGGAGTTCAGGTAACTACAAGCACTCAGACACCGCACCTCGGAGAATATGCTCAGTGCCCATTGCTCTGCTTTCTGAACAGCATCAATTGAGATTATGTCTTGGTGTGCTTTGAGCTAAAAGGCTTTGGCTTTACCAAGGCTCAGGCCCCCTCCTCTTCATACTTTTGCTGACCACTTCAGCAGCCTCTATGACTCCAGCCCTGGCCCCATTGATCCTGTTCCCTCCAGCTGACAAAGGATTTTCTGCACTTGGATGACATGACTATCTTTAGAAGGTTACTTCACATTTCAACTATACCCTAAAGAGCTTCAACAGCTGGAGAGACTTACAGCTAAGTGGCCTTCTTCCTAAAAAGGAGAAGGGTCTGGGAAAAGTTGAGGTGGTGGATGTAGAGCAAGGTTGAGAAATGAAACCAAGGAACAAAAATAAACTTTGCTGTGAAATCCCTGGTTGTTTCTAAAGAAATCTGTCTTTCCAACCTATCTCTTCAGAGACCAGAATTTCCAGTTTCACAAAGTGTTGACCAGTATGGCCAGCTAACACCATAGAAATGAATTTTTAGTCCTTCAAACATGATTAGCCCATGGCTGACCTCTAACTTTACCTACGAATGGCCAGTACATTGAACGGAAGCAATAATACCTGAAATAATGCATGAAGTTAACACAGTTAGGAATAAGTGTCTCTAACAAAGACCCTGGAATCATTAAGGCACATTTTTTTTCAGGAATGTTGTGTGTGACTGGAATGCCCATCCTTAATTTACAGATAATATCAACTGGCAACATCTAGAAAGCTGATCATGTTCTACATATCCTTCTGGATGCACCTGATACAAATGTATTATTCAGCTTGCAAAAATGTATAGCACCATTGTAATAGGAAACTTTCCCTATATCTGTGTTACATGTAAATTTCTTGCTGGCTATAGAAGAGATGAGGGAAGATATAAATGTTTAGGTTCTGCTTCTTCTGTGGAGTTTCCCATCAGAGGATTAGCTTCATTGATATGGGAGCCTTGAGATCCCATAATGTGGAAGGTCAGAACAACACTGCTCTCAGATTGGTGGGCAACTAATTCCAAGTTCTGTGCCCTGTGCCAGCAACAGGTGCTGACAAAAGAGACAAGAACCACTAGGCATATTGACTGAAAAGTCTGTTCAACTTCCTTCCCCCCCTTGTCAATGTTTTGTAAGACTCACAGCAATGTGAAAAAAGTGCACAGAATTTCTCTAGAATTTGGATGATTAGCAAAGGATGAGACATACAGCTCTACTAATCAATCACTAGGGAGCATAAGGCAATTGAAGGGCAGAGAGCATCTCCATTACACTTTCTAGCCAGAAGAGGTCTCTGAGAGAAGTCACCCAACAATGATAAATTGAATCTTAGATTCTATCACATTCTTCCAGTCGCACTTGTGCCTAAACTGTGTGTGGATGGGGCTCAAGCAAGAACAAATAGAAACATCCCAGAGTACATTAAGTGAGTGGCAAGCTAGGACTGTGACATCCAGTCTCCCAGAAAACACTGGTGAAAACAAGTCTCATGCTCGTTTTGGCTTTTCACCCTGTGCTTCTCCCTCAACCTCCGTGAAACCCACCTCCTCCTGTCAACTCAGAATATGGGCTTCTAGGCCAGTTATCCACATGTCTAGCATCCATGTCTGCTCCTAAAATAAGAGAAACAAAATGGGAAATATTCTTAGATGACTGAAGGCAGCATTTGAGAAAATTATATTTGTATGCTCTGGGCAAAAATATATTCAAGGGGTAAAAGTACAAAATTTATTATGTTGGGCAAATACATATTTCTGCATTTGGAGCAATATAGTCAAATCTTTAAAATGTTAACTGGTTTCTTTTATAATCATCATCATCATCATCATCATCATCATCATCATCATTACTATCATCATTATTAAGATCTTTTGATAATCGTGTCCTTGTTTTATCTACATTACCAATAAAATGTCACTTATTCTTCAAGTCTTTCAGACCCAACTCACTGGGAACATCTCCTTGCCTACTTGCTGGCTGGGTCAATCTTTCCTTTTTTCTATTCAATGAAAGGGAAGAATGGATACAGAAAATGTCTTATAGTTACTCAATGGAATACTACTCAGCAATTAAAAATGATGAATTTATGAAATTCTTAGGCAAATGTTTGGAACTAGAAAATATCATCCTAAGTGATGTAACCTAATCACAAAAGAACACACATGGAAAGCAGTCACTGATAAGTGGGTATTAGTCCAGAAGCTCTAAATACCCAAGACATAATTCACATATCAAATGATTCCCAAGAAGAAGGAAGGAGAGAGCCCTGGTCCTGGAAAGGAGTGTTCCTGCATTGTAGGGGAGTACCAGGACAGAGAAGTAGGAAGGGTTGATTGGAGAATGGGCTGAGGGAAGAAGGTTTATGGAACATATGGGGAGGGGTGAACTGGGAAAGAGAAATCATTTGCAATGGAAACAAAGAATGTGTGTGTATAT
This sequence comes from Apodemus sylvaticus, assembly GCF_947179515.1. Lineage (NCBI taxonomy): Eukaryota > Metazoa > Chordata > Mammalia > Rodentia > Muridae > Apodemus > Apodemus sylvaticus. The sequence goes on along the minus strand of NC_067484.1, from coordinate 59,090,085 downwards.
ATAAAATACAGGTCTACAAACAAAGAATGTGTGTGTAAATATAAAATACAGGTCTTGTACAATGTGAAGTGTTAATTTCCTGGTTAGTTTTAGTAACTGTATCATAGAAAAAAGAAACCTATGAACAACAATCTGTATCTGGAAATGAATATACACACCCACAGTAATAAACCTACTCATGTCAGTACTTAGAGTTAGTTCACTGGTACTATTTTATCCAGTCAATAAAAGATTAACATCCTGATTAATGAGTGATTTTGTTTTATAGCTACTGACACTGGTGTCCAGGTATTTCTACTTTACAAGGGATGCTGAATCCATTGACTTTTTATTTAAAACTTCTGGATTGTCTCTGGTTCCACATCCTAGTTATGATGTTCTTTCATTATTAGCACTTTGGTAATGCTCTTACAGAGAGCAGTGTATCTTTTTCTCATTTTTGTGGTATTGATACAGTACAGGGTGTAGTGATATGGAATGCCTTGTAAGCTACAGCATAAAAAAGAAACTTGTAAATATTTTATGACATACTAAGAAAAGTTGGAGTGATATTATATGAATAACATCAAATGTAAAGTATTGTGGTTTGCATTCACTAACTGGGACTGTAATCAGAAGTCATGATTTTAATATTACTCTATTTTATAAAAGCTTTTCTGGAAGATTTTATTCAAATTCTATCCAAAACCCAACTTAGAGATCATTATTAAATAATTAGTGATGTCTCTAGAAAAAAAAAAAACTTTAACTAGAGATATAAAATTCCATAATAGAATTATTTAAACCATTTAAAATTGAAAATTAATAAGATCATATATGTTCAGCATTGTGAATTCTAATAGAATTATATCCAAACTATGAGGTAGAAATTATTCTTTAAAACATTAAAAATCAATAAAACCATCTACAAAAGAACCAAAGTATAATTGAAAATCAATGTTCTTTTCTTTGGTGTTTTCAGAAATATACAATAGTATATTTTTAAGCATTTGGATATTTTGATGGTTTGTAAAGGAACGGAAGTTGTGAGATAGGATGGTCTAGGCAGATAAAACAGCCTGAGAAAATTAAAACTTATTATATCACACAGTTTTTGCTTGGAAAAATACTCACTATTGTCATATGTATTCACCTCTCATTGATCTATAAAACATTATAAGGAACTGTACAGTAGTTATCAAAGTTCTTTAGGACATGCAAATGTTATAAAACAATGTATCAGAAAATATTATCATTTATAAAATCTTTCCATTGGTAACACTGATACAAATGTTTAATTATATTGTACTTAATGTAAAGTATTGTGGCTTGCATTCACTAACTGGGACTGTAATCAGAAGTCATGATTTTAATATTACTCTATTTTATAAAAGCTTTTCTGGAAGATTTTATTCAAATTCTATCCAAAACCCAACTTAGAGATCATTATTAAATAATTAGTGATGTCTCTAGAAAAAAAACTTTAACTAGAGATATAAAATTCCATAATAGAATTATTTAAACCATTTAAAATTGAAAATAAATAAGATCATATATGTTCAGCATTGTGGATTCTAATAGAATTATATCCAAACTATGAGGTAGAAATTATTCTTTAAAACATTAAAAATCAATAAAACCATCTACAAAAGAACCAAAGTATAATTGAAAATCAATGTTCTTTTCTTTGGTGTTTTCAGAAATATACAATAGGATATTTTTAAGCATTTGGATATTTTGATGATTTGTAAAGGAACGGAAGTTGTGAGATAGGATGGTCTAGGCAGATAAAACAGCCTGAGAAAATTAAAACTTATTATATCACACAGTTTTTGCTTGGAAAAATACTCACTATTGTCATATGCATTCACCTCTCATTGATCTATAAAACATTATAAGGAACTGTACAATAGTTATCAAAGTTCTTTAGGACATGCAAATGTTATAAAACAATGTATCAGAAAATATTATCATTTATAAAATCTTGCCATTGGTAACACTGATACAAATGTTTAATTATATTGTACTTAATGTAAAGTATTGTGGCTTGCATTCACTAACTGGGACTGTAATCAGAAGTCATGATTTTAATATTACTCTATTTTATAAAAGCTTTTCTGGAAGATTTTATTCAAATTCTATCCAAAACCCAACTTAGAGATCATTATTAAATAATTAGTGATGTCTCTAGAAAAAAAACTTTAACTAGAGATATAAAATTCCATAATAGAATTATTTAAACCATTTAAAATTGAAAATAAATAAGATCATATATGTTCAGCATTGTGGATTCTAATAGAATTATATCCAAACTATAAGGTAGAAATTATTTTTTAAAACATTAAAAATCAATAAAACCATCTACAAAAGAACCAAAGTATAATTGAAAATCAATGTTCTTTGCATGAACAAAAATAAAATTAAATAAAGGGCTTAAAAAAATTCATTCAACCCCTACTCAATAAGAGTAACATAAATATACTTAAGAAAATATAAATTTTCTTTGCATGAAAAAAGATAAAATTAAATAAAGGGCTTAAAAAAATTCATTCAACCCCTACTCAAAATGGAAGTCTTATTCTAAATAGGTACAGGTGTCTCTCTTTTCTTGGAGTCCATCCCAGAGACATACTAGACAGGCAATACCATAAAAGGTCACACACAGGATCAGGAAGTGTTGCTGAGTGGATGGTGCAGATCCAAGTTTATTGTGGCTAAGTATCTACAGCAGTTCTAATTGACTTCTGGTGTGATTGGCTTCTAAGAACACCAAAGTGCAGAACATCCTATTAAGAGCAGTAAAGTATGTGAGAAAGTTTTCTTATGGTGCTAATGATAGCACAAAATGTCAGATTAGACCGAAAATACTTACCTCAACTATCTGCAACTTGATTGAATTTGTTATCACCTAGGAGACTAGATTGGTGAGGCATACTTCTCTGGGTGTGTCTACATATTAACTGAGGGTGGGCACAATTCTTCTGGACAATTCTATCAACCAACAGAAATCCAAGGGCCAGACAGTGGTGGTACACACCTTTAATCCCAGCACATGGAAGGTAGAAGCTTGCGGATTTCTGAGTTCAAGGCCAGCCTGGTCTACAGAGTTTGTTCCAGGACAGCCAGGGCAATACAGAGAAACCCTGTGTCGAAAAAAAACAAACCACACCAAACAAAGCCAAACCAAACCAAGCCAAAGCAAACCAAAGCAAACCAAAACAAAGCAAAGCAAAGCAAAGCAAAGCAAAGCAAACCAAACAAAACAAAACCAAACAAAACGAAACAAAACAAAACAAAACAAAAAAACAAACAAACAAACCAAACAAAATAGAAAGCCAAATGCCCAGCACTTGGGAGGCAGAGGCATGCAGATATCCTAGTACAAGGCTATCCGATTCTGCAGATCAAGTTCCAGAACAGCTAGGGCTATACAGAGAAACCCTACTCAGAAAATAAAAGAAAACAAAACAAATCCGGCGTGGGGATGGTTGGTGTGGTATGTCAGGGGGAACACACAGGAGTAAGCCTTAAGGACTTACATCACACACTATGAAAATATATTTGCACATTTGGAGCAATATAGTCAAATCTTTAAAAAGTTAACTGGTTTCTTTTATCATTATTATTAATATTTCTATCATTATTATTAAAATCTCTTGAGAAGAGTGTCCCTGTTTTATCTACATTACCAATAAAATGTCACTTATTCTTCACGTTTTTCAGACGCAACACCCTGGGGACATCTCCTTGCATACTTGCTGGATGGGTCAATCTTTGCTTTATTTGCATTCAATGAAAGGAAAGAAAGGATACAGAAAATGTGGTATACTTACTCAATGGAATACTACTGAGCAATTAAAAATGATGATTTCATGAAATTCTTGGGCAAATGTTTGGAACTAGAAAATATCATCCTAAGTGATGTAACCTAATTACAAAAGAACACACATGGAATGCAGTCACTGATAAGTGGTTATTAGCACAGAAGCTCTGAATACCCAAGACACAATTCACATATCAATTGATTCCCAAGAAGAAGGGAAGAGAGGGCCTTGGTCCTGTAAAGACTTGTTCCTGCATTGTAGGGGAGTACCAGGACAGAGAATTAGGAAATGTTGAGTGGAGAATGGTCTGAGGGTATAAGGTTTATGAAACTTATGGGGAGGGGTGAACTGGGAAAGAGAAATCATTTGCAATGGAAACAAAGAATGTGTGTGTATATATAAAATACAGGTCTTGTACAATGTGAAGTGTTAATTTCCTGGTTAGTTTTAGTAGCTGTATCATTTAAAAAAAAGAGACCTATGAACAACAATCTGTATCTGGAAATGAATATACACACCCACAGTAATAAACCTACTCATGTCAGTACTTAGAGTTAGTTCACTGGTACTATTTTATCCAGTCAATAAAAGATGAACATCCTGATTAATGAGTGATTTTGTTTTATAGCTACTGACACTGGTGTTCAGGTATTTCTACTTTACAAGGGATGCTGAATCCATTTACTTTTTATTCAAAACTTCTGGATTGTCTCTGGTTCCACATCCTAGTTATGATGTTCTTTCATTATTAGCACTTTGCTAATGCTCTTACAGAGAGCAATGTATCTTTTTCTCATTTCTGTGTTATTGATACAGTGCAGGGTGTGGTGATATGAAATACCTTGTAAGCTACTGCATAAAGTAGAAACTTGTAAATATTTTAAGTCATACAAAGAAAAGTTGGAGTGATATTATATGAAGAACTTCAAATATAAAGTATTGTGGCTTGCATTCACTAACTGGGACTGTATTCAGAAGTCATGATTTTAACATGACTTTATTTAATAAAAGCTTTTCTGGAAGATTTTATTCAAATTCTAGTCAAAACCCAACTTAGAGATAATCATTAAATAATTAGTGATGTCTCTAGAGAAGAAATTTTACTAGAGTTTTAAAAATCCATAATAGAATTGTTTAACCATTTAAAACAGAAAATATATAAGATCATATGTTCAGCAATGTGTATGCTAATAGAATTATTTTTAAACTATGAGGTACAAAGTATTCTTTAAAAAATTAAAAGTGCAATATAACGAAGTATAAAAGAACCAAATGATAATTGAAAATCGACGTTCTTTTCTCTGGTGTTTACAGAAATATACAATAGAATATATTATAGCATTTGGCTATTTTGATGGTTTGTAAAGGAACAGATGTTGTGAGATAGGATAGTCTAGGCAGATAAAGCAGCCTGGAACAAATTAAACTTAATATATCACTCAGTTTTGCTTGGAAAAAATACTCACTTTTGTCATATGTATTCATCTCTCATTGATCTATAACACTTTATAAGGAACAGTACCATGGTTATCAAAGTTCTTTAGGACATGCAAATGTTATAAAACAATGTATCATAAAATATTATCATTTATAAGATCTTTTCATTGGCAACACTTATATAAATGTTTAATTATATTGTACTTACAATAAATTTTCTTTGCAGGAAACAATTAAATAAAATAAAATTGAGGGCTAAAAAATTTTTATTCAATTCCTATTCAAAATGGAACTCTTATTCTAAATAAGCGCAAGTGTCTCTCTTTTCTTGGAGTCCATCCCAGGGGCAGCTTATAAATGCTATAGCATAAAAGGTCACACACAGAATCAGGAAATATAGCTGAGTGGTTGGTGCAGATCCAAGCTTATTGTGGCTAAGTATACACAGCAGTTCTATCTTACTTCCGTTGTGATTGGCTTCTAAGAACACCAAAGTGCAGAACATCCTAATAAGAGCAGCAAATATATGTGAGAAAATTTTCTTATAGCTCTAATGATAGCAAAAAATGGCAGACTAGACAGAAAATAGTTATCTCAGCCTTAGCATTCTTTCTGCAACTTGATTGAATTTTTTATCACCTAGGAGACTAGATTAGTGAGTGATACTTCTGGGTGTGTCTACAGATTAACTGAGAGTGGGCCAAATTCTTCCAGACAATTCAAACAACCAACAGAAAGCCAAGGGCCAGACAGTGGTGGTACACACCTTTAATCCCAGCACTTGGGAGGTAGAGGATTACTGACTTTGAGGCTAACCTGCTCCACAGAGTTCGTTCCAGGACAGCCAGGCCTATACAGAGCAAACCTGTCTCGAAAAAAAACCAAACCACACCAAAGCAAATCAAAGCAAACCAATGCAAACCAAAGCAAACCAAAGCCAAGCAAACCAAACCAAAACAGACAAAACAAAGCAAAACAAAACAAAAAAGAAAGCCAAATGCCCAGCACAAGGGAGGAAGAGGCATGCAGATATGTGAGTTCAAGGCTATCTTAGTCTGCAGATCAAGTTCCAGGGCAGCTAGGGCTATACAGAGAAACCCTATCTCAGAAAAACAAATCTGGCATGGGGATGGTTGGTGTGGTGTGGCAGGGTGAACACATAGGAGGACGCCTTAAATACTTATATCACACACACTATGAAAACATCTCTTAACACCTCAGAGGCTGATTTTTCTATTATATCAACCTCCTTTTGTCTTCTGGCCATTCTCATTGATTGAATTCTAGAAATATTTTCTTTCAGGCTCTAGTAAGAGCCCTCCTCACTAATGAGGCACATAAAGGTTAAGGTTTACAATGAAATATCTTCTGCCTTATATCAACTATCTTCGGGTAACATGTGTTAATGCATAATGAAGCCAGTTTATCAGGGTCAAACTCTTAACACACAGCTTCCATGAGTCCATCACAACAATAAAGACTTCACTATTCTGGACAAAGCACAGCTGTGGCTTCCTTGCACGAATGAGGAAATAACCCTTGTTTTATTTTTGCTTGGAACATAGGATATACAGATTAAATGTTTTTTTTAAATTTTTGTTTCTTTTGATTCAAATATGATTATATTACTTTCTCCCTTCCCTTTTTCCTTCCACCCCCTCTCAAATACCTGCCTCTCACTTCCCCTGAAAAGCATGGCCTGTTGACATGGTTTTTAAAAATATTGTTATTGTTACATATATGTAATAGCAGAGAAATCTAATCAACCTGATGACCAGGAGACTCAAGTGTTTATTTCACAGATGTTTTCTGCTAAGTCAGCATCTCCCTAAGTAGCTATGGCTGGCCTTGAAATGAAAATGTAATAACAGAGACATCTAATCAAGTTGAATGTTTTGGTGGCACTCATATGCACATAATTTAAGGATTAACTAATTTGTATTAGATATCTATCTCTGAACTCATCCTGGGAGAAGGTAGTTTTTATTTTACCTGCAATTCTTTGCCTAGTGTTGAGGCCCTATGAGATTTTGTTCTTCTGGGTCATCATATCTACTAGTGTTTTTGCTTGGGTCTTGTTTTGATGTTCTAAGATGGTGTTAACAGGGTTGAGGTTTCCCAGTTGTTTCCTGGAGACACACTCTCACGGCTGACTTCCTAGAGGATCTTACAACAATTTTGACTCCTCTAAGTCCTGTCAGTGTGAGAGCAGCTCTGTTGTAACTATAACCACTGAGATAGGACTTCACTGTCTTTGACCTGGTGCGGTTTTCTGATTGTCTCTGTCTACTGCAAATGGCTATTTCCTAATTGTGCTGCGCTGGTTCCCTGACCAGCAGGAAGAAAGACTAGCACACCAGTTCCTTCCAGAGAGAGTTTACTCAGAATGAATGTTTAGGTCCAGCTTGCTGGGTGTGCCACACGAATCTCCCTAGAGCGTGACTGACATACCCTTGCTAGGATGGCCCATGGTCCTAGACGACGCTTCTATCTACCATTGGCCAAGCAACATGGCGTGAGATCACGCCACTGGGTGATCCAAGCCACAAGCCTTATTCGGACTTGTTTACTCCGGACGGCCAGGCTCCAGCACCACCATCTTTAAGGCGCGGTCAGCTCTCCACAGTTCTCCCTTTTTGTTTTTATAAAAGGCTGATACCATTTGTTCAAACAAAACCCTTCATGAGTAGTCCTGTAATCAAGAAAAGTTAGGCCAAGAAGTTGACCCACCTTACTGGGTGCAATGTGCAAGAATCCCTCCAGGTGCAAAGGCTGGGCCACAAAGCAAATGGACACCATCCACAGTAGAATGTGAACAATGTCACGTGGGGTGCAAGGGCTGTCCTAAGCTCGAGAAATTGGGGAAAGGAGGTTAGTGCCTATCAATCGCTGCCACCCACGCCTGAGGAGAAACTCCTGCCTCAAGGGCCTGTGCTCTAGAGCCATCCAGCAGAGATAAAACGCACCCAGAGCACAGGCCCCTAGCAGGGCAAGAGTCAACACTCCTACTCCTGCCCGCGCCATTAGGTGAGACATTGCTTGAAGAATCCAAGAAGAAAATCCTTCAGCAAGCAAGGCATCCACACGTGGAGAATTAACCATGGTAATGGAGACACGCAATTCTTTCATGAGGCTCTCAAATGATCTGGACCAATTACCTGTAAGATAGCTAGACAATTTTTTAGAAAGATTTGCAGCTTCAGAATAATTATTATAATATACAGAGGTCACACACAACCCAGAAAACTTCCACTCACATCCCAATTGGGCTATCTGCCAGAGTGTATCTATTTGTTCTTACACTAAGTCAATTCGCTGATTGACTACCATGAGGCCTCCCTTAATCTGCCCATTAATGGAGGCTTGCACATCGAGTGCTTGTGCAACATTGGCAGATAGATTATTTAACGCGGCAGCATTTTGAATGCCCTGGGAAAGAGCCACACCAGCCGCAGCAGCTAATTTTTCAGAAGAGAGAGGCCACTGAGGAACCCACAGTGGCTCCTCTGTCTTCTAGGTGATAGGAATATTCTCAGTGTCCCCTAAGAAAAACCCAGTCCTTTTTTATCTCTTTTAGGGGTTGCCTTTACTGGATGTATATCCCCCTGAGAATCTTTACCCAATCCTTGCCCAGGCTGCCATCCCATGCGCCACATCATCCGCTGTGAGGGCATTGAATATCCACTATTGGTCAATTGATATCCCATGAGTGTTAGCAGGTCTCTGCCCCAAAAGCTGATAGGTAACTCCAGCACATAAGGTTGGGATTGACCACTATGTCCTTCTTCATCCTTCCAAGAAAGGAGGGCTGCGCTCATATTAGGAGCTTTTGCATACCCTTGGCCCTGCAGGGACTGAGCAGATGCCTGTACCAGCCAGGCGGTAGGCCAATCCTCAGTGGCAGTGATGCTATGATCAGCTCCAGTATCTAATAAACCCTGGATTTTCTTGCCATTAACTATTAATTGTAACATCGTCCAGATGTAAACTAAAGAATATAGCATCATTACCTGTTGAGCCAAATCCGAGGATACCTTGGCGAGTTGTACGTGCAGCAAATGAACTATGGCAACTGCTCAAAAGTAAAACTAGGGCGATGCGATCTCCTGGAGTGATGGCCGTAACCCCCCTAGGAGAAGAGGCCATGATTTTAACAACCCCTTCATAATCAGAATCAATATCTCCTGGATGAATGATTGGACCCTTTAAGGCAGAAGAGGATCTCCCCAACAGCAACCCCACTGTTCCTGCTGGTAATGGACCTTTAAACTCCATAGGGATCAGCTGTACCCCCACCTGTGGTATTAATATGACTTGGGTGGTGCATAGGTGGTCCAACCCTGCGGATCCTGGGGTTGACCTTCTCGGTATCTCGGAAAGCCCAGTGTAGTTCCAGGGGCTGGCGCTGTCATGGACCCATATATTTGTGGGCCCTGGGGTTGAGGGCCCCTCTGCACGTTTTTTCGCCGGGGGCCACCATAGCCCTGAGTTAAAGGCTGGCCATGGATGTCCTTGACCGACCTGCACTCATTGGCCCAGTGATTTCCTTTACAACACCTGGGGCAAATCCTCCTTTATTAGGGCATTGCTTCTTCAGGTGTCCTTGCTTACCACAAGAAAAGCAAGCTCCAGGAGATCTTTGTTTAGTTTTAGAATATTGAACTACTCCTTGCACAACAGCTGCTGCCAATCCAGCATTAGATAAAGGTCCTCCTATCTCACGACATGCTTTCATCCAGGCCTGAAGTCCCTTCCCTTTCCATGGGGTAATGGCATTGCGGCATTCACGAGTGCACTGCTCAAAAATTAATTGTTGCACCAGTGGCATGGCCACATCGGCATCTCCAAAAATCCAATCTGCTGCCTCCATCATTCTGGCCACAAAAATCTGACAATGGCTGGGTAGCTGCTTGACGAATTTTGGCTGTTCCCAGAAACATCTCCTTTATATGGGAGAGACTTCCAGGCCTTCTTGGCTATCTGTCTCACCTGATCATACACCTGGATGGGAAAGTTAATCTGATTGTTCAGCCACTGTCCTTTGCCCATGAGCATGGCATAAGTCTAAGCAGCCTGGCCATTAGCAACATTCTCCCTGGCTTGTTGTTGTACCAGTTCAGCGTATATGGACTTCCAGTCTAGATATTGCCACATAGTCAAACATGCCTTAACTGTGGATTGCCAATAAGAGGGCATCATAACATTCCCAGATATGCGCTCAACCAGCGCAAGGGTGAAAGATGCATTAATGCCATATGCTCGAACTGACTCTGCCAAATTGTTTAGGAGCTTGATGTCAGGCAGTTCATGAGATCTCACTTGATTAGCATCTTCATAGATTGGAAAAGCCATAGCGGCTTCTCTCCACGTATTAGGGCAAAAGGTATGAGATGCTTGGGCACCCTCTGCTGATCCTAGGGACGATGGGCCAGCGGACACTTCCGCATAGGGCGGAGGGGCTGTCTGCAACACCCTGTGTCTCACTTCCATGTTCTCCCCCTTTAACTCCTTGTCTTGCTTCTCCTTCTTCTCTTTCTTTTTTCTCCTTCATTCTACCTTTGCTAGGAGCTCCCGTATAGCTTCTTCTAGATCCTCCATATCTAGCTCACTCTCAGAGCTGCCATCTGTTCCTGAATCCTGCTCCCCCTCTATTCCTTTCAAGCTAGGATACAGGCATGGTGGTTTGCTAGCAGGCTCTTGAGATTTAACAGAGCGTGTATCAGAGCGGGCCTCTAACCTGCTCTAAGGCCTCAGCTGTAGCTGTATGGCAGGCAGGCAACTCTCACAAGTAAGACAGCGGCAGATAATTTTCCACAAACCCCGTACTCCCATTAAAAAGTTCTGAATAGTTGTGCCTTTGAACTTATGGCAACGGAGGCAAAAACAGCTGATTAAAGTTATCAGAACCACTGCCACAAACACCAGAATGACAATTAATGGGGGGATTTCTCCAGGCATGAACATAGTCTGCTGGCTGCTTTTACTTTCACTTTATGATGCCTCCTTCCAAGGACCTAAAAGGGATGAGGCCTCCTTCGGAGGACTTTCTAATGTGGGGCCCAACTTACCGGCCACTTACCAAGTGCTTGCTCTGACTCTCAACAGGTTCTGGAACTCCCGGGGACGTGAAGAAAAAAGGGTACCCCTACAGGCCACCAAATATGCCATGCCGGTTCCCTGACCTGCAGGAAGGAAGACTAGCACACCAGTTCCTTCCAGAGAGAGTTTACTCAGAATGAATGTTTAGTTACAGCTTGCTCAGTGTGCCCCCGAATCTCCCTAGAGCGTGACTGATATACCTTTGCTAGGATGGCCCATGGTCCCAGGTGAAGCTTCGCTCTACCATTGGCCAAGCAACATGGAGTGAGATCACGCCACTGAGTAATCCAAGCCTTATACGGGGTTGTTTACTCTGGATGGCCAGGCTAGGGCAGCGCCATCTTTAAGGCACGGTCAGCTCTACACACCTAATGAGGAGGGGAGATACATTTCTCTGTGGGTTTAATGACATTGTGTCATTTAAGAAAGCTCAGCCCTAGCTTGGCAATTTGGGAGATTTGAAAATTCTCCTTGTTTCTACCCCATGGAGATTGCATTTTGCTCTTACTCCTGTGGAAGCATACAGGAAAACTCTTGAGGAGAGCAGATGCCTTCCTTTAGGTGACGTGGTATAATGTTCAGCTGTAGCTGAATCTAATAAATACACACTAGAAATTATCCAAATGGAAAAATGCCCCGATTCTTCTTCCTTATGGAGAACAGATCTTTCCAAGATCAGGAAGAAGTGGGGTGAAGAGGAGGGGGAGAGCATCTGCACTGAGGAGCCACAGGGGGGAAACTTTCCAACCAAGCAATGGTACTACAAGTCCAAAATAAAAGAAGCAGACTGGATTCCATGGCTGCCAAGGAAGAGCTAGGGCCTCTGGCTGCTGGGCTGAACATATGGGAAGGGGGAAGGGGTAACAGTTCTTACACCCATGGTCTATCCCATGAGAGCACTACAAACTGGGGACTCTGGGTAAATAGATTTAAGTTTGGGTGTTCAGGAGACATGGGAAGAAAGCATATCACTGCACTAAAACATGTCAGAGTGAATTGTATACTTCGCTCACCTCCTCCTATCTCAAGATATTGCTGAGCCTCTGAATTCACAACAGCTAGAGTCCTGTATTTTGGGACATGAAAAGGAAAGGAGCCCCAGATACAGTATCTTTGAGTAAAGATGCCTGCTGGGGGATATCAATTTGAGAGATTAAAATTGCTTCTACTGGTTATTCATTATGATCCATAAGCCAGTGGTAATATCCTGTTGAGCCTGAAGTTGAGTGGCTCTTTTACTTTTTAAATTAATCATTTTATTTACATCCCAAATGCTGTCCCTTTCCCAGCTACCCCTCCCACAGTTTTAAACTTATATTAGTCCCCAAATAACTGCACTGAGAGACCAAGTTTTCTTTATTTATTTTATTGAAAATGGTCTAGTGGCACATACTTTTAATCCCAGCACAAAGGAGACATAGTCAGGCAGATCTATCTCTGTAAGTTCAAGGACAGCCTAAGCTACATGGTGAGAATGGAAGGGGTCACAGAACAACATGAGAGCCTATATAGCACTCCTGTAGGCCTGACTGCCACAGTCAGTAACCTCTGCTTATGTTCTGAAGGAGATTAGTTTGAATTCTCTTTGGCATCGAAGGCTATGCAAAGCCTGTTTGTGCTGGCCTCTACAGTCAAGTGCCTGACACCAGGTGTTCAAGAGATGCTGCATGAAGGAACTGTTTTCCTCACTGTGAATGTCATCAGATGAATGGAGATCTCCATCTCCTTTTCTTCCTGGTTCCTCCTAGCAGAGTTCAGGGCTGAGTGCATTTCGCAACGCATGTCGGGACTGTGCATCCATCCGATTATGCAGTCCAGGAAATGGGTAGTGAATGGCTTCGCTTCCTAGAGATGATCATTGTGGACCTTGTAGCTCTTGCTTTCATCATTTCTTTAGCAAGTTAATATGGTTCCTGAGAAGCCAGTGGATCCCAACATGAACGAAATTCATTATTATGGAAGGCTCTGAGATCTGCTGTCCTGGGTCAAATTTCTAAAGAAATGCTGCCTTAGCACAGGCATAACATCACATAGCTTTGGCTCACTCTCAAACCCTTCTTTCTATTATAGCCTGGTTCCCTAGACTGTCCAGTCCCCTCCTTGCTTGTTTTACTTTTCATGACTTGCTCTATCGTTTTTTGTAGTTGTTGTTTCTGGTGTTTTTTGTTCTTCTCTCAGAGACCAGGAAGCTCAAGTGTTTATTTTACAGATGTTTTCTGCTAAGTCAGCATCTCCCTAAGTAGCTATGGCTGGCCTTGAAATGAAAACTTATTTCTCTTTCTTAATACTTAGATTGTGACTGATGAAAGGATGACTGATGATCACAATCTTAGGTTGCTCCTGGAATAAGATGGCATGCGAAGACTTCTCCAGAAATGTTAGTCAATGGAAATTTGTGTACTGTTAGGGGCACTTTTGAGCTTTTGCAGTCTCTGAATTTTCCTGTACTTAGCTCTTCTCATCTTAAACCACCGGTGCACTTCGGATTGTCCCATATACAGCTGTCTTGCAAGGATCTTCTTTGTGATCTCATTAGGGTACTGAACTTCTTGAAAAGCTTGCTCAAGTGTGCCTTGCTGCCAGTGTGTAAGACCTCTACGTATTCGTGGTCGAGTGCACCGGGGCTGAGGTTTTGGAACTCTGGCAACTATGGTCTCCAATCCTTCCAACTGTAGATGTCTGGGGCTTTGATGGCTCTCTTGGTTTGAGAAGGTGACATCATCACCAAGGTCGTTCAAGCTGACTTCTAGCTTCTTATCACCCTGTTGATTCAGGATATCATGGTGCTCGGGGTTGTCCAGAAAGCTTAGTGCATGTTCTAGGAGAACACTGTTCTCTTCAGCAGCAAGTACTTGTGGTTGTTGAACTCTGGCATCTAAGGTGTCCAATACCTCCAACTGTATATGTCTGGGGTTTTGATGACTCTTGTGATTCCAGAAGGCGACATCAACACCAAGGTCATTGAAGCTGACTTCCAGGTTCTTATCACCCTGTTGGTTCAGGATACCCTGGTACTCGGGGTTGTCCACGAGGCCTAATGCAGGATCATGGAAAATGCTATTCTCTTCAGCAGCAATTACCTCTTGGTCATCTTTGATTTCCACCTCAATCTCAGGTTCCACCATGTTGAGGATATTGTATGTAGAGTTATCTCTGAGGAGTTCCATTTCTTGAACTCTGTAGAAGAAGCCTTCTTTCATAGATAAGGACGTGGTCTGCATAATCCAACAGTCAGTGTCTTTCTCTATCTGAAAAAGCTGACAATCCAGAGCTGCTCAGTACACCAAGCTGGACTTCTCCACAGTCTCAATCTGGCATAGAAATATGAACAGAATCCTGTTGTACTGTTCTACAGTCTTTGGTCGTTGGTGAAATCGCAAGGAACTTGGTCCTACTTCCAGTGATGGAGCAGCAAACAGCAGGACAAGGTAACTGACCAGCAAGAAGGAGGGCAAGTGGCAGAAAAGCAAACATTCCTTCCATCAAGTCCTTTTATAGATGTCCCAGGCAAAAGGCCCCGCCCACATTTAGGGAGGGCCTCACATCAAAAGGTCAATTACATAAAACTCCTTGGTATCTGGGCATAGTAGCACACACCTTTAATCCAAGAATTCTGGAAGTAGAAGCAACGGGATTTCTTTGATCTCCATGGGGACTTTTGTATATAGAAAGTTCTAGATGGAAGGATGGAGGTAGAGAGAGATATGCAACAGAGAGAGACAGACAGAGAGAGAGAGAGAGAGAGAGAGAGAGAGAGAGGAGCTGTGCATGACCTTGTTCAGGAATTTGTTTTTGATTCCAGATGCAATTAAAAGATCGGCACAAGTCCCATAAGCCCTCTTCCCTCCCTCTGTTCCTCCATCAACTCCTTCCCACTTCCCTGTTCTGGTATTCCCCTATACTGTTGCATTGAGTCTTTCCAGAACCAGGAGCCACTCCTCTGTTCTTTTTGGACATCATTTAATATGTGGATTATTTCTTGGGTATTCAATGTTTTTAGGTTATTATCCACTTATCAGTGAGTTCATACCATGGCTGACCTTTTGAGACTTGGTTACCTCACTTACTAGGATGTTCTCCAGCTCCATCCATTTGTCTACGAATTTCATGAATCCATTGTTTCTAATGGCTGACTAGTAAGTAGTCCATTATATAAATATACAACATTTTTTGTATCCATTCCTCTGTTGAGGGACACCTGGGTTGTTTACAGCTTCTGGCCACTACAAATAGGTCTGCTATGAACATAGTGGAGCATGTGTTCTTATTAGATGCTGGGAAATCCTTTGGGTATATGCCCAGGAGTGGTATATCAAGGTCCTCTGGAAGTGCCATGCCCACTTTTCTGAGGAACCACCAGATTGATTTCCAAAGTGGTTGCACCATCTTACAATCCCACCAGCAATGGAGCAGTGTTCCTCTTTCTCCACATCCTTGACAGCACCTGCTGTCTCCTGAGTTTTTGACCTTAGCCATTCAGACTGGTTTGAGGTGAAATCTCAGGGTTGTTTTGATCTGCATTTCCCTAATGACTAATGATGTTGAGCACTTTTTAAGGTGCCTCTCGGCCATCCGAATTTCTTCAGGTGAAAATTCTTTGTTTAGATCTGTACCCCATTTTAATAGCGTTATTTGGTTCCCTGGGGTCTAACTTCTTGAGTTCTTTGTATATGTTGGCTATTAGACCTCTATCAGATGAGGGGTTGGTGAATATCCTTTCCCAATTTGATGAGATAGTTTTAGCTCTCCTGGGTTTCTTGTTATTCCAGATGAATTTGAGAATTGCTTTTTTTAATTCTGTGAAGAACTAAGTTGGGATTTTGTCTGGGATTGCATTGAATCTGTAGATTGCTTTTGGCAAGATGGCCATTTTAACTATATTAATCCTGACAATCCAAGCACATGGCAGATTTTTCCATTTTCTGAGGTCTTCTTCAATTTCCTTCTTCAAAGACCTGAAGTTCTTTTCATATAGATCTTTCACTTGTTTGTTTAGAGTCACACCAAGATACTTTATATTGTTTGTGGCTATTTTGAAGGGTGTCATTTCCCTAACTTCTTTCTTAGCCTGCTTATCCTTTGAATATAGGAAGGCAACTGATTTGCTTGAGCTGATTTTATAACTAGCCACTCTGTGGAAGTTGTTTATCAGCTGTAGGAGTTCTCTGGTGGAGGTTTTCCGGTCACTTCAGTAGACTATCATGTCATCTGAAAATAGTGATAATTTGACTTCTTCCTTTCCACTTTGTATCACCTTGACCTCCTTATGTTGTCTAATTGCTCTAGCTAGAACTTCAAGTACTACATTAAAAAGATATGGAGAGAGGACAGCCTTGTCTAGTCCCTGATTTTAGTGGGATTGCTTCAAGTTTCTCTCCATTTAGTTTGATGTTGGCTACCGGTTTTCTGTATATTGCTTTAACGATGTTTAGGTATGGGCCACTGATGTTAAGAGATATTAAGGAATAGTGATTGTTACTTCCTGTCATTTATGACTTTTTTTTTTTTTTTTTTACATTTGATTGGTTAACTTGTTTTGGGTTTGATGAAAGGTTACTATCTTGCTTTTTCCAGGGTGAAGTTTCCCTCCTTGTATTGCTGTTTTCCTCCCATTATCCTTTGTAGGGCTGGGTTTGTGGATAGATATAGGGTAAACTTGGTTTTGTCATGGAATATCTTAGTTTCTCCTTCTATGGTGATTGAGAGTTTTGCTGGATATCGTAGTTTTGGCTGGCATTTGTGTTCTCTTAGACTCTGCATGAGATCTGCCCAGGATCTTCTAGCCTTCATAGTCTCAGGTGAAATGTCTGCTGTGAATCTGATAGGTCTTAATTTATATATTACTTTTTCTCTTACTGCCTTTAATATTTTTTCTTTGTTTAGTACATTTGGTGTTTTGATTATGTGACGGGAATTATTTCTGTTCTGCTCCAGTCTGTTTGGCACTTTGTAGGCTTCTTGTATATTCATGGGCATCTCTCTCTTTAAGTTAGGGAAGTTTTCTTCCATAATTTTATTGAAGATATTTGCTGGCCCTTTAAGTTGTAAATCTTCACTCTCATCTATTCCTATAATCCTTAGGTTTGGTCTTCTCATTGTGTCCTGGATTTCCTGGATATTTTAGGTTACAAGCTTTTTTGCATTTTGCATTTTGTTTAATTGTTGAGTCCATGGTTTCTATGGTATCTTCAGCATCTGAGATTCTTTCTTCTATCTCTTGTATTCTGTTGTTGATATTTGCATCTATGTCCCATGATTTCTTTCCAAGGCTTTCTATCTCCAAAGTTGTCTCCCTTTGAGTTTTCTTAGTTGTTTCTACTTCTGATTTTAGATCCTGGATGGTTTTGCTTAGCTCCTTCACTTGCTTGTTTGTGCTTTCCTCTAATTCTTTAAGAGATATTTGTGTTTCCTCTTTCATTACCTTGGCATGTTGACCAAAGTTCTCCTGTATTTCATTAAGTGGTTTTTGCATTTCCTCCTTATTGGCTTTTGTATTCTCCTGAATTTCTTCCAATGATTTTTGTGTTTCCCTTGCAAGGGCGTCTAATTTTTGATCCATTTTCTCTTGAATTTCTTTAAGTATGTCCTTCATGTTTTCCTGTACCAGCATCATGGCCAGTGATTTTAAATCCAAGTCTTGTTTTACTGGTGTGATGGGGTATCCAGGAAATGCTGTTAAAGGAGAATTGGGTTCAGATGTTGCCATATTGCCTTGATTTCTGTTAGTGTCTTTCCTGTGTTTGCCTTTTGCCATCTAGTTCTCACTTGTGTTAGTTGGTCTTGTCAATGCTGGACTCACCAGTGCAAGCTGCCTCTTCCCAGGTGGCCTCTGGTGCACAGCTTACCTCCTGCACTGCCTGGAGACAGGGTGCTGTTGCCCAGGCTGTTCAGATCCCGAAGCAGACAACTGAAGGCTCCTGCTGGGGGCCCGCTGGATTCACCAGAGCACATTGACTAGTCCCAGCTGGCCTCCCAGAAGCCCCTATTGCCTCTTGCAGGATCTGGAGATGTGTGTGGTATTGACACCCAGGCTGATCTGGATCTGGAAGCAGAGTGATCTTTGGGCTCCCGCCAGAGGCCTCAGGACTGGAATGTAAGCTCCGTACCACCAGAGCAAGCTGTGTGCTCCTAGACAGCCTCCGGGTGCACACCAGGTCTCCCGCACTTCCTGGAGACCGAGTGCTGTGGCCCAGGCTGTTCAGATCCCAACGTAGACCCCTGAATGCTCCTGCCGGGGCCTGCTGGGTTCAGCAGAGCACACTAGAAGCAGACACCTGAGGGCTCCCACAGGGGCCCGCTGGATTCCTGCCTGCTTTTTTTGTCTGCATAGTGACTATTTATCTCATGAAGATCCTACAAAAAGTAAAGTTTCATAAAAAGAAAGTGCCTGGAACAAGGTAAAAGCCCCTCAGTCATCCCTCATGTTTTAGTTATCAGACTCCAATCAAGAGGAATGACTCACATGCATGGGAAGTTGTGGGAGGTGCAGACAAGGCAGCAGAGAGACAAGGCTGGTGAACTTGCTTTGGCTCACCTTTTGCTTTGCTGAGGTTCTGTACTTCCTTCTAGACACTGTCATTCCAGTGTTTGATGTCCACATCACGCTATACAAAGCATAGTTGCAGCAGCTGTTAGCATCAGCCCACTTATGCCATTTTTCATAGGCCTCTGTCAGGTTAGACTCAGGTTCAGGCACCACATGGACAACTGAAGACAGAGGGCAAAATGTGTGATTCAGACACAGCTTGGTCTCCATGCCTCATTCCTGGTCCTTCCTGCTTAGTTGACTCCAGGACTTGGAACAAATTGCTAGCTTTCTGAAACCTAGGCTTTCTTTTCTTAAAAATGGGTGTTAAGTAAATAAGGAACATATTCTGACATTATTTTTCCATCTAAGTTTGCCATTTGACTAAGTGAATAATGCATATATAAGGTGCTTCACCGATACCTGTTGCATGCTAAGTGTTCTGTAAGTGTTAACACCACTATACTCTGCATCCTGCTGATACATATTTTTATATAATTGTGGGTGTATCTGCATCTATTTGTGTCAGCTGCTGGGTGGAGTGCCTCAGAGGACAGCCATGTTAGTCTTCGGTCTTAAGCATACCTGGGTATCATTAATAGTGTTGGAGATTGGTGCTTGCCGGTGGGATGGGTCTTCAGTTGGGCTGGTTATTTGTTGTCCTTTCCCTCAGTCTGTGCTCCATCCTCCATCCCTACATTTCTTGTTGACAGGATACATTTTGTGTCTAGAGTTTGGTGGGTGGGTTTGTGTCCCTATCACTCTATTGGAACTATTGTGAGAGGCTGTTACCAGCAGGCAGGCAGTGACCAGTGTATAAAGTGTATAAGTTAACAAAAAACTGAAACAATAATGGAGTTTTATTGTCAGATTTGTTGGTCAACTTGATAGAGGCTGGAGTTATCACAGAGAAAGGAGTCTCAGTTGAGGAAATGTCTCCATGAGATAATATTAGTATGGTTGCTCATCAGCTGTAAGGCATTTTCTCAATTAGTCATCAATGGTGGGAGGGCCAATTGTCGGTGGTGCTGTTCCTGGGCTGGTAGTCTTGGACTCTATAAGAAAGCAAGCTGAGCAGGTCAGGAGAACAATCCAGTAAGTCACATCCCTCCAAGAACTTTACATTAGCTCTTGCTTCCTGACCTGCTTGACTTCCAGCCCTGACTTGCTTTGGTGATGAACAACAGTGGGAAGTGTTAGATGAATAAAGCTAGCCAGGCAGTCCTGGCACAAATCTTTATTCCCAGCACTTGGGAGGTACAGGCAGATGGATTTCTGAGTTTGAGGCCAGCCTGCTCTACTGTCATTTCAGACAACTAGGGTTATAAGGCAAACCCTAGTTCAAATAACCAAAATAACAACAACAACAACAACAACAACAACAAAAGCTATCTAGCGAGAAAAAGATGCTTGGTAATCTCCAAACTGAGCAAATTAAAAAAAAACAAAAACAAAAACAAAACAACAACAAAAAAAAACAAAAACAAAAACAAAAAAACAAAAAAACAAAAAAAACAAAAAAACAAAAAAAACCAAGCAGTCTCCCAGCTGCCTTGAGCCAAACAGGTGATCAGCTTGGACAGCTGATTTGAGTTTGTGTTCAACCGTTGACACACACCCCTTCTCTTAGAACCCCTCTTTAAGCCAAGGTTGGTCCTTGGCAGTTATAGATGACACTAATTATTTTAGAAAATTTTGTGGTTGTTTAAGCATTTATTCTAGCATAGAATTCTCCACTATATACTTTATTTGGATCAGAGCGTTAGACTTCCATTGGACACTCAGTTTAGAACACTTAGTGGGTATCTGCATACTTGGTACACCTGTCTGGCCTTCCTAGGAATAAAAATGCTTGTATAACATTGGCAGCTGCTTGAACCTAATCCAGACCAAAGCTGTTTTCACTTGACCGACTTCAGAATTTCCCTTACATGAGTGAAATGAACTGGGACACAGTCCTGCAGAAGATGCTCATTCTAGGCTTTGTTCAACGTTGAGTCAAGACTTCCAAGTCCAAAACGTACCCACATTCTTTTCCCATTACTCTGTGCACAAGGCCACCCTGGGTCACTCTTGATGAGTACACCAGTAAAATAACACCCTGATGACAGAGAAGAAAATGGAGGCATATGTAGGGTAAGTTGAAAACCCTAAGTCACATGATTGGCAAGTCACTAAGCAGGATGTCAACATATGAACTTCTAGGCTTTAGCCACACATTTTTCTATCAGTGGTTCTAGTGTTCCTAATAGTCATTTTCAGAAATATTCTCATAGAAATAGAAGTTTCCTTATTGCAAAGAGGTACTCTTTAATGTCCATTGAAATCTATGATTTGGTTAATGGTAAAACTCCAGGATCATTCCTCCTCTTTTGTTAGTTTTATTTTACTGATCCATAGTTTTCCGGACTAATAGTAAAATTAATAATAATATAAATAAATTAATAAAAGTTAAAAAAAACTAATAGTGACAGAGAAATAATTTCCGTTGGTTCAGTACCTAATCAAGGGATATTGTGTCTCATGGAATATTGCTGGGTAAGTGTTAGGTTGGAGCCCTACTGAAGCTCCTCTCTCTTTTTCTTCCCTTGGTATTTAAATTACTCTACAGGATTTAGGAATATTGGCAAGAGCAATATTCTCTGCAGATGCGTATAGAGAGAAATCGGGGGTTTCTCTTCACGTCCAAGCGAGGCACTTGTCCTGGAGACATGGGCAACTGGCTGTTTCAATGAACAGCTGGAAAAGGTGCATTGTTAATGTGTCAGATGAAATCCTTGTGGAAGTTGGAACAGTGTGGTGGCATTCAAGTATGTCAGTGTCTACTCTAGTGAGTAAGAGCAAAGTGAGCTGACTATGGGGGACCCTGGGTGCCACCTGCCACAGACAACACCTTATTTCTTTTAGCTGCTCCTCACACCCTAAGAGAACATCCACCTTATAGATCTTGGCCATTTCTGTAAATCTGACTCTTTGCAGAATTTATCAAGTTTCAAATTCTTGGCCTCACATTCAGAAATCCTGATATTGAAACCTGGTTGTGGAACTTGGATGGTGACCAAGCAATGGCCATGATACTGGTCTACTGAGAATCCCATAATTTCAAACCTTGGCAATATTGTTTTAGTATGGTCTGCTTCATTGCTCACCTAGGTATAGTTAGATATTTGTAAAATTAACTAAACTATACTATCAAAGAATGTAACAATGAATGCTGCCATTAAATGCTATAAATTCTGAGAGAGAGAGAGAGAGAGAGAGAGAGAGAGAGAGAGAGAGAGAGAGAGAGAACCTGTTATTATTCTTGGCTACCCCATCAAGACTATTCATTACTCTCTCTGTTAGTCTTCTATGTTTTAGGAATGATACAGGGATCTGAGGACTGAGCCCTGCTTTCCTTCTTACAGAAAGACAGGCTCAATTGTGATCCCACTTTGAACTGGAAGAAGTGATTTTGGAGTCTAAAACTCTTCACAAAAAAAGAGGCTCCTGGCAAAAAAGGAGTAGGAAATGAGGAAAAGTGACTCCTCTCAGGTAGATAGGCTCCCAACCAAGCTAAGGGAAGGGCAGTTCATTTCAGATCTGCTAAGGCAGTACATCTTAGAAGCTTGCACCTGCATGATGTTGGGGGCTTATAATAATAAGGGAGGCACAGCAACAGAGGACATTATGTTATTTGTTTCAGCCCTGTGATGCAGCAACAAACAGCAAGCAGAAGACAGTTTCCCAGTATTTAAAAGATATTGTCGCAATTTCCCATCTGTAAGGTGTGGTACAGGTTTCTGAAGGTACAAGTGCAGGATTCCTCTCAGAGACCCAATGTGTGGAATAACCTCTACAGTATTAGCAGTGAAATTGCAATTTATCTGCACCTACTCATGGAAGTTATGTGTGATTACATACACACACACACACACACACACACACACACACACACACACACACACACACAATGTGTATGTCTATATTCTAGAGTTCCAAAAACATTGTACCTAATTCTGATAGAGCAATGATCCAACGTTGAGAACTATCTTAGTTAGGCTTTTAGTGCTGTGAACAGACACCATGACCAAGGCAATGCTTATAAGGACAACATTTTATTGGGGCTTGCTTACAGGTTCAGAGGTTCAGTCCATTATCATCAAGGCAGGAACATGGTAGCACCCAGGCAGGCATGGGGCTGGAGGAGCTGAGAGTTCTACATCTTCTTTTGAAGGCTGCTACCAGAATTCACACTTCTGGGCAGCTAGGGTGAGGGTCTTACAGCACACACCCACATACCTACTGCAAAAGGGCCACAATTTCTAGTCATGCCACTCCTTTTGCCAATTAATTTGGCCAAGGTTATATATATATATACATATATATATGTCGGACACTTTGTGCATCTGGAAACAGGTATTCCTCTATATATGGTGCTCACTGAATGCTCTATGGTGTATGGGACATTTGAGGTCCCCATGTGTCAAGTAAATGTGCCTCTGTTTCTTTGTCATGTTCCCCTTGAAGACATGCCTTCTTCAAGTGCATCTTGATGCTGTTCTGAAAGAATGTATTATTTTCAACAAAGAAAAATAAGTAACTCTGGGCTGTATACCAGTGACTTAAAATAATATCATATAGGCAGATTTTGTTTGCAGGGATTTCATATATGTTATAGACCAAAGTCTGCCACAAGATAACCAGGATTCTTTGGTCCAGGAAGGCACAGGTCCAGGGTGATGACAAACTGACAGGACCACAGAAGCAGTGTGAAATAAGAATGTATATTTCTGGATGTCCCCTAGTCCAGTCTGAAGGACTTTCGTCACCAGGATGAAAGGCCTAAAAGGGGGAAGTATAGGTGGTTAGGCTAGTGTGGCTAGGAGGCATCCTGGGCACCTCTGCCATGAGGGACCACAGACACACATACATGGTATAGAATAGAGTTTATTCAGAATGGGGGATGGGAGTTAGTGGTAGAGAGATAGGGTGGAGAGAGAGGGAGAGAGAGAGAGAGAGAGAGAGAGAGAGAGAGAGAGAGAGAGAGAGAGAGAGAGAGAGAGGAGAGAGAGAGAGTGTGGAGGCCGGCCATGACCACGTAGAAGGGGGAAGAGCCCCAGGGGCAGAGAGGCGAGAGAGTGTGGGAGCGCAGAAAGCAAAGAGAGAGAAGAGGAGCAAGTAGTCCCTCTTATAGTGGGCCAGATCTCTGGGGCAGGGCATACCTGGCTATTGCCAGGTAGGTGTGGGGTGGAGCTTAGAAAAAACCCCAACATACCCCAAGGTTTGGTTAATTAATTAAAGAAAAAGAAAAAAGAAAAGAAGGGACGGAGAATACAGTGAAGCAGGAATAGGGTCGTTCTTGAGATCTGGCTGCTTCATGCTGACATTGGGGCGACGTGTCTCTGCGGAACCTAGAGAAAGCGGTATGGGGGGTGATTGTCCAGTCTCAGGAGGAAAGGCTGCTTCTTTGCTGTCCAGGGTTTGTAGAGCCATTTGAAGATAGGTCAGGAGAACAGATCCAGTAGAAGCTGTCTGCATTTGGAGAAGCTGAGAGGAGATTGGAGCATCTGAAGGTTGCTTCTCTGGAGTTGTCCTAGATATGGCAAGGGCCTGGACTTAACAAGATGTTGGAACACATTAGTATAGTTAGGGAATAAGACTAAGTACATTTGGGAGAAAGGAAAATTTTCTTAAGATGTACAATTGAAACCCAGAGGAATCCCACCCTTTGGAAAGGTAGTAAAGTGGGAACTTGGGCAGATGTACTTATCTGGATGGAGCCTACTTGGTCCATGAGCAGTAGATCTGGGTAGGTTTCCTGTAGCTAACAAGTTTATTAAATAGATAACAACATGAGTTAACCACATGAACAGTCTTTAAGATGAGCCTTTGTGGATCAGAAGGAATAGAATTGAAGGTTGGGACAGTGACAGAGCAAAAGGGGAATTATGAAGCATTTAATGGAAACAGAGTTTAGGTAAGGAGATAACTGTCTAGCTGTCAATGTAGTCAGAAGTCTGAGGAATAAACAATAACTTAGCAGTTATATTATTAAAGAATGACAGATTTCAGTAGCCAGCAGTTCTCTGTGGTCTCTGGTCTCCATGGCGGCTTTGGTTGTCAGTCTGACTTTCAAGCACAGAAGATGCACAGCTTTTTCTGTGGAATGGATACCCATGACATGAGAAATGGCTTACTTTTGTTTAGCTAAGTCATTTGACTCAAGGTATCCAGTTTTGTCCACTGCACTCTTTCAGGCAGCATCCTGTGGCGGTGTCCATCTTTCTTCTGAGACCTCCTGGGAGAAGCTGTCAGGCCTTTGGGAATTCTGTCTGTCTTATATCTAATAACAAATGACTGACAAGATTGAGCACAAGAGAGGAGAGCAATAGTTAAGAGAGAATAGGAATGGAAATCTTAAGTAGTTTGACAGGTTGCATAGGTAGAGGAAAGAATATTGCCTTGGTTAGTAAAGATGCTAGGATCAGAGTAAGAAAGCAGGCAGCAATGGATAAAATTGTGGTGACAGAAAATGAGTTTGTCTAGGCAGATTTAGGCTTGTTAACATCAACTTGAGCAGGCAAGCTATAGGAGCAAATGAGTTAAGGGTGTGGGAACACAGAATAGGTGAGGTTCAGATTCTTTATCATTTACCAGACTGTTAATTTTAAAAGTATACAGTCGAAGACAAGTAGCACCCACTGGGTAGGGGAGGGAGTTGTTCTGCAAACTTAGCGCCCTAAAGAGTGCAGAAACAACTGAAAGGCAACTAAGCCAAAGAGTCCAGACCGTCATGAGGACCCTTGGGAGCCAGGGCTAGAAAAGCCGGAGCTTTAAAAGCGGGAGGAAGCATCCCGCCTGGACCAGGATTTTCGAGGACAGATGCAAAAGCCACAGGGAGACTCAGGATCACTTCCGGATTAGGATACACCCGAGGGTGGGTCTAGAAGTCCTAAGCAGGAGTGTCGACTAGGCATGAGAGGAAACCCTTCGTTCCAAAAGAGGTTGGCCAGACTTCATTTGAAAGCTAAGTGTTATTTACTATTATGGTTAATGTTTATTTAAATTTTTAATCTGCTAGAGGGAAGAATCTGACATGTAGCACACATCAGTGGAAGCCAGTGTAGACCGCTTGACTGTGGGACCCGGTCCCCCAACCTTGCTTCTCCTGCCTGTTCGTGGCTGCAAGACCAGTCATGGCCTGCTCTATTAACAGTAGAGGACATTGGGAGTGGTGGGACCTCGCAGTGAAGAAGAGGAAAGACAGGGTGGTAGGGAGAACCCATAGAGCTGTGAGAGAATCGGGTAGTAGAATTGATGGGGCATCCCAGCAGCCAATGCAGAGCTGGGCATGGTCTGTGGCTAGGCTTTTGCAGGTAAAGGCCCTAGAAATCTGCATTGTAGCCAGCAGAGCGGGACAGTATGGTGGTGGTGGGGGGATGCAGCAACGAGGAAGGAGTGCAAGCTTGTTGTGGCGAGGAGGCAGCATCGCTCGTCAGGGATGGAGCACAGCCGATTCAGAGAGCCTGGAGAGACCTCGCCATGGGTAGCAGTCACTGTCCCAACTCTGCAGCAGTTCTGATGAAAGTTAGTTTTCGCGCATGCGCAGGGCAGAACTTCCTGTCAGCAGCGGAAGTAGGAAGTTAGGTAGCCTGCAGTGGCTGGGAAGTAGCTTGTTTCTTATCCTAGCAATGGCGCAGGAGGGGCAGAGATGCCAAGGATGTGGCAGCAGCCACAGCAGGTTCGTCAGCAGTTCTGGAGCAGGAGGGGGTCTGGCGTGGGCTGCAGCAGCCACAGCCAAGGCCGGTGCTTGGCCAGCGTGCCATGAGCCCCGCAGGCCACAAAGCCAGCACGCGGGAAAACAAGGGGAACCAGTAGAATAAATGGTGCTGTCATATCAATAAGATGCAGGAGTGAATTAGATAGCTGAGCCTGGTGGCACTCGCCTGGCAGGGCATTGCCTCTGCACACTGCTGAGTTCCACCCAGATAGAGGGAGGGAACAGAACAGCAGCGGGGAAATGTGGGAAGTGCAGAGACTATTGCTCTCACCAGTGGGGGTGTAAGACTTACACAGAGGCTTAATATCCCATGGTTTTCTCATTCCTAGGTTTCAGCACCAAGTGAAGGACTTTTGGCAGCAAGATGAAGGGGCTTAAAAGGGGGTTAGGTGAGTGTGGCTAGGCGGCGTGGGGGAAGGTGTCCAGATGGGCCCTTGCCTGGGCAGCTCTGCCCCTGAGGGACCACACATACACATACATGGTATAGAATAGAGTTTATTCAGAATAGGGGATGGGAGGTAGTGGTAGAGAGAGAGAGGAGAGAGAGAGAGAGAGAGAGAGAGAGAGAGAGAGAGAGAGAGAGAGAGAGAGAGAGTGGAGACCGGCCATGACCACGTGGAGGGGGGAAGAGCCCCAGGGGCAGAGAGGTGAGAGAGTGTGGGAGATCGGAGAGCAAAGAGAGAAAGGAGGAGCAAGTAGCACCTCTTATAGTGGGCCAGATCTCTGGGGCGGGGCATAACAGGCTATTGCCAGATAGGTGTGGGGTGGAGCTTAGACAAAACCCCAACACAGTCAAGTTAACATCTCAAATTAAGCATCACATTTCTCTGTAAAATGCTAGGGTTTCTAGGGAAATATAGGATGTTTACCCAAAGTCCAGGGCACATGCATTTAAAGGGTTTCTTCACCTTGGCTCCACCATCATGCTATCCTGGGAGCTGAAGAAGGATGGTTCCCATGTCTGCTCTTCAAGACAAAGATGGCGGTATTGTAAAGTTTGGGAAGCTGCCTGGCTCGAACTGTCTTCAAAGAGCACTTATGCCTAGTCTGCCAATTGTATTCTTCTCTGTGCCATGCCCGGTGCCACCATAGGCCTCTGAGGCCCCTGATGATCAGCTCTGATAGCAGCCTCTAGCCCCCAGCCTGATGAACTCACCAGCTGGAGCCCTAAGGCCCAGCCTGGTGAACTAACCAGCTGCAACCCTTAGGCTCAGCTTGGTGTGCTAACTAACTCACTACTACTCCAATTATCTCTCTGAGTTAAAAGTACCTACTGTCTCCTGAATCTCACATGGATAAGGTAAAAATGTTGTTTTGGTCAAAAACTCCCTGGGTAGAGTCTGTAACACAAAAGCAGTTCTTCACAAACTTCCCTTGCCATCCAGGTGGGCCTTGGTAGACATATCCTGTCTGCATAACAAGCAAGCTCAAGAGTTAAAAGCAGAACAGGCTTAACATGTCAGTGGATGTCCCTGGGATATCCAAATTCAGTTGCAAGACAGAAAGCCTGGCCTCTGGAATGGGGGAAGGTATCTATGAGCCAGGTACCAACTCAAATGTAAAATCTTTCTATTTTGTCCAATATCCATTCATATGGCAAGAACCTTGTAAGGTTTTTCTGATGTAAATACCTTTAGGCTGGACCTATTGTTTGTAATCTACCTGCTCTTAAGAGAGAAAGAACAAAAGAAAGAAAGTAAGAAAATAAGTAAGAAAGAAAGAAAGAAAGAGAAGAAAGAAAGAGAAGAAAGAAAGAAAGAAAGAAAGAAAGAAAGAAAGAAAGAAAGAAAGAAAGAAAGAAAGAAAGAAAGAAAGAAAGAAAGAAAAGAAAGGAAGAAAGAATGAACGAACCTGTGATTTAGAGTTCCTGGAATTTTTTTACAGTGATTACATAAATGATTAGAGCAAAGCTTAACAGAATTTTGGCTACAAGATGGATTCTTTCATATCTATATTTGCTTGGTTATACTATTTCCTTGTCACTAGGAAGGAGGAGAGTTTTCAGAAGTATAGTAAATTGCCAAGTGAGATTTTCATCTTATGAATATACAGGGAGTTCCACTTTTTCCTAGGAGACTTTTCTCACCTCTGTCTGTAAAATATGATTTTCCAGGTTTCACTGGGCCATCATGGCAATAAATTTTTAAGTTTTTATTTTTATGACAATAAAAAAGGATGCAATTCCAGGATGGAGATTTTGAAATAGCAGGAGCCTTTTTTTGTCCCTGTTTTTTAATTGTTAAATTACCCCTGTGTAGTATATTTGTGAACTGGAATGTAAGCATGGTGACTATTTATAAAGTCTTAACATTTTCAGGCATGAGATGAATGAGAGGTAGCCACTGGACAAGCTGCAGGAGCCAATTCTCCCCTTTCTACCATTTGTGGGCCCTTGGAATTAAAGTCAGGCTTATTCCTCAATGGCTCTAACTACTGAGCCCAACATGATGACTTGTAAAAGCTTTCTTAGCTCAGACTTCGTTATAAATTGAGGCAACAGTGAATGAACTTTAGTGTTAAATTCATATAGTTATTCATTTGTTTATTCATGTAGAGCTTACATTCATATATTTATTCATTTACTTTTGTAACAACAATGATTAAAGACAAGAAGGCCGTGGATTTGGGAGGGGCTGGGTCAGACAAGAAATGGGTAGTAGTGAGAAAATGGTCATAGAAATATTTTAATTATCATTTAATTACATTTTAAAAGAATGAAAAATTTTGGATTATATGCTATCATTTCAAAAGTTTAAATTCCTTTCTCCTTTAATGAATGATACTCTCTCCCACCATCCCTCTCTCTCCATACTTTTTTCCATTAAGAGTAAAAAGAGAATCTAATCAAAGACAAGGAAATGTAGCCTTGGAACAAACCAAAAACAACACAGAAGAGGACGATTGGCAGAATAACAACCCATAAAATGCTTCGTAGGACAGTGTTTGGCACCTGGCTGGAAACTCCTGATTACCACAACAGAAGACCTGACAGCAGTTCTTGCCACTCCTGTACCTCATGACTTAGAGAATGTGATTGAAAAGTCCTCAAAAGTGGTGCCACTCTGCAGCAACAGGAGAGGAAGTGAATTCCTGGTTCTGAGCACTTCAGTTCTGGCTTCTGTACACACTGAGTCTGTGACCTTAAGGGAATCATTTAACTACTTCCTCTGTTTTAGTTCCCCACTGAAAAGGTAGAGGGTTATTTCAGAAGAACTGGCCTTTGCTCTTTTAATGCTACAGTTGTTCTAAACAGCCTTCATTCTTATTTTTAAATGAATATTTGAATGTAGATTTATTCTTTATTCCTTTTGATGACACTGTGAAACATGAACACTCTGTACACAGTGAGCCGCTTCAGGACTAGAAAATATCACACAGTGGCCAGAATTCCAAAGCTTGGTTGTGGAGGAATAAAGATGTTCCATCAGGAATAAATACATAGGTCAGATTAGAAGTAGGACCTTGCAGTGGGAGACTGCATCTGCAAGGAATCTGTTTGCAAGTGCCTCCTGTGCATGTGGCCTCTCCCCTTCTCTTCTGCCTTTGAGGTGGCCTTGATCAATTGAACAAAATTCCACTGATAGAAGTCACACACACAGAAGTTGAGCAAATGCTGCGGGTGGGAAACATTTTTTTTTTCAGCATGGCAGTTGCAAAATATCATATGCCAGTATTTTTCTACCTTGAGGGCAAATGTCCCTCAAGATTATCAGAGACCAGCTTCTGCAGAGGATCAGACAGTACTGCTGAACTAAAGGGTTACTTGCACCTGTTCAGTGATGTTACACCATATAGTAGAGTTTTGCATGCTACATTTGGAAGCCAGCAAACTTTTCCTTGAGAAACTCCTAGCTCTCCAAAATGAAAGGGAAAAAAGTTAATATCTTTTTGTTGTCAAGAAACATCAACATGATTTTGTATTCTTTGGACCTTTGTTTTTCATAGAGCTTAACTAAAATATGGAACAATTTTACATATGCCTACATGTCTTCCCTCCTGAATTTCATTTAAAGCAGCAAGATGGCTTATAGATCCCAGAGGTCAAATTCAGGGATACTGATGCCCTCACACTATATAATCACTGTGAGAAGGCTGGCAGAATCGTCTTGCTACTAAAAATATTGTTGAGGTCTGACTCTTTGTTGTCTGTGTATTTCAGTTATGTGCAAAGTATAATTCACCTAACTGTTCATATGTTGTAACTCTACTGAGCTCATGAATATGAGATGTTTGAAGAACTTCTTCAGGTGCCCCACTGGTTACACTGGGTAAAACCAAGATATAGATAGTTGTACAGAGCACTGTTTCCAACTCGTGGGAAACTGAGGCCATCTAATGGTGTTCCCTATGGATAGTACAGGCATAACCATGGTGACAGCACTCTGGTCCAAAGGGCCAGCTTGATTAACAGATGTCATATGGAAAAGGCAGACAGGTGGAAGTAATTGGTCGACACCTAGGAAAGAAAGCTTGTGTAGAGAAACAAGACCTGAAGGTGAGACTAGCATTTATAAATCTCCATATTCTAGTGTGACTGGGACATGGTGCTTCTCTACTAAGGGAAAACACACACACACACACACACACACACACACACACACACACACATGTAGAAACATATAAAGACTCAAAGCCCACTTCTTTAATTCAGCCCCTGTCTCGGAAGTTCTCAAATGTTATTTGTGACATTTTGGTAGTACTCCATCACTGTTTAACTCAGAGCATTTCCCTGACCTTCAGAGGTGTGAATGGGTGAAAAAGAGCAACCCAGAGATGAGCCTGCAAGTGTCAGGGTTCATGTGCATGCTCCAAATTCCACCTTTTGTTCTTCTGAACTGATGACACCATGTGTTGGATGTGTTATGCATTTAACTTCCCTCATCTGGCCACTCCTGCTCTTGGACCTTGTCAACATGCTCCAAAACAGGAGCCTAAAGGCCTGCAGGGTCAACAGCTCTCCACAGGGTGATTTGGACTGTTTGGTTTTGTGTCTTTAAACATTTAGATGGGGGTAGGAGCTCATGTGACCTCTAAAATTATATCTCTAGATTGTATTCCCATTTTGCATCTTTCTGAGCACTGTTGCTTCCAGAAGTGGGGATATGCTGGTTACCATGCAGGGTAGGAGTTGGGTAAATTACTGGTACACAGTGTGTGGCTAGTTAGAAAGAAAAACAAACAGAAACAAATGCAGTGGGTTGTGCTGAGACTCAGTAGAAGAATATGTGCTCAGCATGAGTGAAGACCTGGGTAGATTCCCAGCACACACACAGAGATAGAATCACTGAATCTGGCTGTGTAGAATAGCTGGTTCTGAGCACCACTTACTACTCTGCATTTTAAGAAGAGGAAAAACATCAAGAAGAAAACAAACCAAGCAAGCAAACAAACAAACAACAACTTTTCCAAAAACTGGTAATTGCTTCTTTGTTTTACTTCCCAATTTGGGCTAAAAGTTAGCACCCACCAGATGAAATATACTTATTTCTGAGAAGGATTAGTTCTGAGAACTTCAGAAACCAGTGGGACTACTTTATCCTTTCTTCTGTTCCCAGTGCAATCTGTCCAAGCAGATTCCTACCCCCCCCCTTATTCTACAGAGCATCTCAAAGGCCTGAACTGTGTTTGAAAACCAAAATGTCCTGGATGTAAATCACTCTGGGCACTGCAGTCAGAAATCTTCAGGGCATTCCCACCTACTCTTTGTGGAGGGATAGTGCAGGTAGCTAACTTTGGGCAACCCTGGTAAGATCCTGACTCCCTAGAATGTTGCATCCACCTAAGAGACAATGATTCTATTGCAACCCTGGTGATAGGCATGAATCTCAAGCAGAATAAAGCATTTTTTGAGACAGGGTTTCTCTGTGTAGCCCTGGCTGTCCTGGAACTCAACTTGTAGTCCAGGCTGTCCTTGAATTCAGAAATCTGCTTGCCTTTGCCTCACAAGTGCTGGGGTTGAAAGTGTGTGCCACCACAGCCTGGGCCAGCATTTCTAAATTAACCCCAGTGATCTAATTAATTAGTGGAAGTCCAGAAATGCCTGGATTTCCTATCTTTATGGCTGTCTTGGTGACTCTTGAATTAGTAATTAGGAAGGCAGCTGTTGGTATTATTGCAGCTATTGATACTCTTGTTGCTGCTCAAGGTTGACAGGGATTCTGGGCTGTAGTGTTTCATATGCTCAATTGCCAAGCATGGAAATTGCTTGGCCCAGCCCCTCCTTGTTCCTGTGTTCTGTCCTCAAGATATCTGTCTTTTACTCCTGTTCACCTGTGATTGCTAGTCACTGCATTTTCAGTGTGCCTGCTCAATATGACACACTGAGTTTCTGTATTTCATTCTGTGTGCTGTTCTCAACTGGTGGCCGATTAAAAAGCTCCCACACCAAAAGGACAGTTATATGTATAAATATATATGTGTGCTGCTGTTGAGCTATAGCGTATGTGATAAAAACGTGCATTCATGGCTTAAAATGTCTTCTGTAACAGTATTCCCTTGGTCTTCCTTTGACAACTGTGTGTGTCTCTGGCCCTCCCAGGTTATCTGCTCTTACTTCCATTTCCATTAAGCAGAAAGTCTCTTTAGCATGGATGGCGCTGTCGCTCTGTAGCTGGAACAGGAACAGTGAAAACAGGAACAGTGCAGGAACATATAAAGGCCTGCATAGATGCCTCACCAGCCATAGTGCAAGGAATGGCTTATGCTGCAGCTATGAAAGGACAGAAATTCAGCACCTATGTTAAACAATCCTATGGTAGAGGAGGAAAAGGAACCTCCAAGCCTACTTGTTTTAAATGTAGAGAGTCAGGACACATGCAAAGGCAATGTCTAGGAAATAATAAGAGCAACTCCAATAAAAGGAGTGCTCCTCCAGGAGTTTGCGCTCACTGCCAAAAAGGCAAGCATTGGAATGATGAATTGAAATCAAAGCTCCACAAGGATCGACCACCCCTTATAGGGGAAAAGAAAGGAAAACTCAACTTAGATTTTTTAAATCAGAGGCAGCCCCTCAGCCACAAACTTGAAAGAGAGGAAACTGCTGTTAATATGGACACAGAACTAGTAACCTCAGACAAGCAAAAATAAACAGCATTTTTCATAAGGGCCAATAAAGGCTCTTTTAATATAGATAAGGCGAAATAAAAATGAAACAAATCCTATATGGCTCAATTATGGCCCCTAACGGAAAAAAAATACAGGCTATAAATAAACTTGTACAAAAACAATTGGCAAAGAAACATATTAAGAAAAAATAACAGTCCTTTAAATACTTACATATCTGTAATAAAGAAACTCAACTCTGTACCCCATTTTTAATAGGTTTACTTGGTTTTCTGGGGTCTACTTTCTTGAGTTCTTTGTATATATTGGATATTGGCCCTCTTTCTGATGTAGGGGTTGGTGAAGATCTTCTCCCAATTTGGTGGTTGCTAATTTGTCCTTTTGATGGTGTCCTTTGCTTTACAGAATCTTTGTAATTTCATGAGGTCCCATTTCTTAATTCTTGATCTTAGCGCAAGTTCTATTAGTGTTTTGTTCAGGAAATTTCCTCCTGTACCGATGTCCTTAAGGGTCTCCCCCTGTTTCTTTTCTATTAGCTTCAGAGTGTCTGGCTTTTTGTGGAGGTCCTTCATCTATTTGGAGTTGAGCTTAGTACAAGGAGACAAGATTGGATCAATGCACATTCTTCTGCATGCTGGTCTCCAGTTGAACCACCACCATTTGTTGAAAAGGCTATCTTTTTTTCCATTGGATGTTTTCAGCCCCTTTGTCGAGGATCAAGTGGCCATAGGTGTGTGGGTTCATTTCTGGATCTTCAATCCTGTTCCATTGATCTGCCTGTCTGTCACTGTACCAATACCATGCAGTTTTTAACACTATTTTTCTGTAGTAATGCTTGAGGTCAGGGATACTGATTCCGCCAGAGTTTCTTTTGTTGTTGAGAATAGTTTTAGCTATCCTGGATTTTTTGTTATTCCAGATGAATTTGAGAATTCCTCTTTATAAGTCTATGAAGAATTGAGTTGGGCTTTTGATGGGTATTGCTTTGAATCTGTATATTGCTTTTGGCAAAATGAAAATTTTAACTATATTAATCCTGCCAATCCATGAGCTTGGGAGGTTTAATCATTTTTTGAGGTCTTCTTCTGTTTCGTTTTTCAGAGTCTTGAAGTTCTTGTCATACAGATCTTTCACATGTTTGGTAAGAGTCACCCCAACGTACTTTATACTGTTTGTGGCTATTGTGAAGGGTGTTATTTCCCTAATTTCTTTCGCGGCCTGCTTATCCTTTGGGTATAGGAAAGCTACTGATTTGGTTGTGTTGATTTTATAACCTGCCACTTGGCTGAAGTTGTTTATCAGCTGTAGGAGTTCTCTAGTAGATTTTTTTGGGTCACTTAAGTAGACTATCATGTCATCTGCAAGTAATGATAGTTTGTCTTCTTCCTTTCCAATTTGTATCCCTTTGATCTCCTTATGTTGTCTAATTGCGTGAGCTATTACCTCAAGTACAATATTGAAAAGATAAGGAGAAAAGGGGCAGACCTATCTAGATCCTGATTTTCATGGGATTGCTTCAAGTTTCTCTCCATTTAGTTTGATGCTGGTTACCAGTTTGCTGTATTTTGCTTTTACTATGTTTAAGTATGGGCCTTGAATTCCTGTCCTTTAGGCAGGGAGCCTAAAAAGGACCAAATGCTTTAATCTCCTTCAAGAGGGGATATTCATATATGTCTCCACAGGATACTAACTCCTCACTTGAGATCCCTGAGCAGCTTGTGTGATCAACAGCTGTTCAGAGAGACAGCAGAGAAAAGAAAAGCAAGAGAGACAGAAGACAAAAGGGAAGCTACAAAAGCTTTCACTGGCTCCAAAGAGACTGCTGACTGCTGACATGGACACAGCTAAAGAATCTAAAAAGAGAAGCTATAGAGTTGGTAACTGTTCAGTAGCAGCCATAGACTCTTAAATTTATTTTCCTTGCATTGTATGATTAATTGCTATGCATGTAGACATACCAATAGTGTGGATTCGGACATAGATAAATATATAACAGTCATGATTCTAGAATCATACAACATATGATTCTATATATGTTATGCTTCCTATAGATTTCAAAGATGCTTGGTTTGACAAGGAAGATTTACAGCTATTTAAAAGATTGAAGGGGCTTATTAGACCAAAGCATTTTATGACAGCCTTGATATTAAATATTAGTGCTTTGATTACAATTATAACTTCATTTAAAGCTTCATCAGTGACTCTAGTCTCAGAAATGAAGCCTGCATACTTCGTTAATGATTTAAATAAAAATATTTCTTTGATGCTACTAAAGCAACAAATTATAGATAAGAAAGTAGAAGCAAAGTTTGATGCTTTAGAGGATGTAGTTTTTGGATTAGGACAAGAGGTAGAAAATATTAAGATTCAGCTTTCTACCAGGTGCCATGCAAGCTTTCGATACATATGCATAATGCCATTAGCCTATGATAAACAACATAATTGGACGCTTATTAAAAATCATGTGTTGGGAATTTGGAAAGATAATAGTATTACTCATGATATGGCTCAATTACAAACTCAAATTTCAGCTATGAGCAAGGCATATGATTGGTCCAAAAATCTAGAAGACTTAGCTCAATCTATTAGTCTTGGTCTGCAGTCTCTGAACCCTATAAGTTGGTTACATTGGATTATTGTCATCACTGTGGCTACAGGAATAACCCTTTTTCTCCTCCTTATTCTTCCATTCATTTTCAGACTAGTCTTCTCCATTACTGCCAAAGAGATATATATGAGCTTCAATTAAAAAACTAGAAAAGGGAGAGATGCCACACCAACCCCAGTATATTCTGTCTGGCAAAAATTTTCCACAGAATGAGGCATTTGACTCAGAGGAGAAAGTCTCCTGGAAAGTCTGTGGAAATCTCCAGTTGGAGAATAATTCTGTGCCTTTGTTCTCAAAATCAGTTTTCTCTAAAATTTCCTCTTTTCTTCTCTCACAAGTTGATCCTAAGAGCCATGGCCGATACTCCATATTTTGAAGTGGAATCACTGACTGCAAACTGTTTTTAAGAGCTACAACATTTTGCCTCATAGTCATTTACATAATTACAACCCCCAAAATCATGCAGGTTTATATGGCTATGCACATGTAGAAGAGGGTGGCTCTGACACTGTACTAAGGAAAGCATTGATTAAGTTTATAAGTTTTTACAAGTTAAAAGGTAAATGATAGATGAGAATTTCACCTGGGAACTCATTAAGCCCCAGGGTGTATAAGAAACTTGAAACTCATTTTAAATGTTTGCTGTTAACTACAAGTAGCTCTGTATTCTAATCAGGAAGATACTACCAAGTATCTACAGATACTATCAAGTATCTGTAAATTGATCCTCTAAATCTGTTACATGAGAAGCATTGTGCCTGATTGATTTTGCATTTCCTTGTGCCAAATGCTTATAATAATTGTGCCTGACTTACTGGCTACATCTTTTGAAATGGTAATGG
The DNA here is from genome assembly GCF_947179515.1 of Apodemus sylvaticus. Lineage (NCBI taxonomy): Eukaryota > Metazoa > Chordata > Mammalia > Rodentia > Muridae > Apodemus > Apodemus sylvaticus. Next base: position 59,052,947 of record NC_067484.1, on the reverse strand, counting down.
CAACTCTTCTTGTATAAAAATACTTTTTAGAGCTCCTAGATACATTCAGATTCAAACCTCCTCTGGTGTTCTTTCTGTTTGCCACCACTGAACCTATATCTCTCCTGAAATACAAAGTCTGCCCTCAGATTAGAATCCTCCAGGCTGGGATTCTCCTCTACCTCCCTGGGTCCTGCTTCTTTTCCACAGCCATAGGTGGATGTTCCAAGGCCCATAATCTGAACTAGACAGACAACAGAATTTTTGGGAACTTTCAACTAACTCATAGGCTCATCACAGCTCCACAGTTAGAAAACTGGGAGATCCAGGGCCTGTTCTGGAGTTAGTGGGCTTGGAATCTCTGCTCACCAACTGCCTTGTAGCCCCTGCCACACTAAGTTTCTTATATGCTTTTGCCATTAGCCAAAGGTTGGGTTTCAGCACCCTAGGTTCTGAAGAGCACCAGCCTCAGGTGTATGCTCTCATTTTTCAGGTTGCACTGGTCCCTTTCTCCTCTATCTTCATCTCAGATGTAAGTTTCTTCCGTGATGGATTGGTGTGAGAAGAGCGACTTCTCAAAAGTTCTTTGGGACCAGACTGCTTTTGTTACTCCTAACACTGTTCAGTGTCCTCACTCCTCTCCTGTCCAAGTGTGACGATCACTTACTGGAGGCTTCATTGGTATGAAAGTTAGCCAATGCATCAATTCTTCAAATAGCTGTTTCCAACTTCCTCTATGCTCCATCCCAGTAAAGATCATCGTAAGTGCCAATCAAACATTTAGCAGGCTTAACTGGCTGTTCCTGGGTCATGAGAAGGGAAATATCTTTGACCACTCCTGAGGTTGGCGAAAATTAATCTCTTTGGCTGAATATATTGAGGGAATCTCTCTCCTGTGTTTCCAAGGCAGATAAAATGAAGATCTAGAGAGATGCCAATGACCAGTATAGCCTTGACAAGGAATGAGCTTTACTGGGGCAGAAGCACTTAGTTGGGAAGGCTGGATTTAGATGGAAACTGCCTGGGTTAATTATTTCCATTCAGCAATCTCAAGTTTGCCCTATTTTATCTGAGCTCTTTAGACATCCTTAAACCCCACTTCCAGACCTGCCCATGTACCCATCTTGCCATATGCAAATGAGAACTGGATTCAGGAATGTTTCCCAACACAGGGAGAGAAATGATGGAGGTTAATAGCCAAAAGAATCTAAAAGACCTGACTTAAGCTTTGATCTCTTTGTTCGTGGGGCGTTTTATGTTTCTGTTTTTACAGTTCTGGGGATCGAAACTAGGGACTTTTTCCCACTAGGTAAACAAATGCTCTGCCCACAAGCTTCATCCCCAAGGATGTACGACCTATAAACACTCGTTACACAAGTCAAAACGTCCAACTTTCTAATATGCACAGTGAAGCTCCCAGAAGTGAGGGCATGGCCAGGAGTTTTTTCCAGACATTTTTCAGACTCTTAGAGATCACTTGCTGAAGGATACATCTGGTGTGCATTTAGATGGGGGCTTTTGCTCCATGCCTAGACTTTAGGGACTAAGATGATGGTGTGTACAGAAGGGCATAATAACCTCTGTTTGGAGAAGACACGTACATGCACACACTCACACACACACACACACACACACAAACCCAAAAAATACATAAAGGCACAACTTAAAAAAACCCTTTTTAAAGTTCTGTTTCAAAATCAGCTAGACTTATTCCCAATAAACATTTTTTTACACTTATTTTAAATGTTATTGCTTATTAGAAATTTTAAGTGATTTCCAAGGTTTCACCTTTCATTGTCAGGTCAGTGGCTCACAGTTCAATGTCAATGAAGGGAAATAGACATTTCTTCTTTTGTCTTGTATGGTATGTGAGTGTGAGTGTGTGTGTGTGCGTGTGTGTGTGTGTGTGTGTGTGTGTGTGTGTTGTGCGCGTGTGTATGTGTGTGTGTATGTGTTTGTGTGTGTGAAACATATACATCTAGATATGGCTGTGCAACCGTGTGCATGATGCATGATCCTGGGAACCAGAAAAGGACATTATATGTTCCTTTGAAACAATTTTCACCACTGAATCAAAATCTCTACCTGAACTTGAATGTACCAAACCCAGCTGTCCTTCTGTCTCTACCTCATCCCCAGCACCATGGTTATGGGTACATATGTTAGTCATATCTAGGTTTTTTGGTGGGCACTGAGATTGGAACTCAGGTCTTCTTTCTTATACTGTTAGCTCTCTTACCCACTGAAACATTTCCTAGACTCCCAGATTTTCAATATATTAGGTGAAATGGTTTTCCTCACACAAACTACTGGAGAGCAAAGGTGGTCACTTTGTAATTATTTGAGTATCCAGGTTTACATTAACAGTCAGTTGGTGAGCTATTTTGCTTGATTCTTTAATCTCAGCTAACTCAATACACAGTTTTCTTCATGGTTCAAACCAAATAACTCTTCAATCTCCAAGCTGCCTCACAATTAGTACAGGTCACAGGGGGACTCACTATCTTTCCAAAGCCACAAGACAGAACTGAACACAAACACACCATGTCTCAATGGGGAATTTCGGGGAATGCTGGCTGCCTGGACCAGCGCATGACTGCATTACAACTCAAGCTGGGCTGTCAAGGGGAGAAGCTGTGAGGCTTGGGGCAAGAAACAATGTCAGGAAGCACTCGCCTTTTGGAAGGGACTTAGCAGAAAGAGCAGAAATGTTTCCAGGGTTAGGACTCAGGCATTGGGAGTTAGACCTCTGTATATCACAATAAAGAAAATCCAAAGTGCTACTGAACTTTGAAGATGGAGTGAGGCTATTTTGGCACATAACTATAATCCTATTAGTTTTAGAAAAACAACCCCCCCAAAAAAAACTTTGAGATCTCAGATTTTCCTCTGGAGAAGCTGCTTTAATTGATCCAGAGAGACCATATCAACCTCTTGAATCTGTGGCCATTTCAGAAAGAATGTTGATAAACAGATTGCCACTGCGATCTCAGAAATAACTTGGCAGTTGGAGATTGCAGGATTTTCTTAGAGGGGGATTGGTGAAAAACCCAGAAGAAAAACCCTCTTAAGAGAGGATACTCGCCCGAGCTTCACTCACATGCCAGCGATCTTGGAGACCAATCCTAGAGCAAAATGCAACTCACTGTCATTTTCCTCCCTGATACCCAATGACTGGGGCTGTCTTGTCTGTGAAGCAGAACCAATTTGCATTTAAACTTGTAATTCAAGTAACACAGTTGCCAAGAAAAATTCCAGTTGTGGAGCTGCTCAGGAATGATCAGGATTTACTATCCTTGGTGCTACTTATAGTGAATGAAGATAGGGGCACATCCTGAGATGGCACCTTGAGGACTTGGAGAAGCTAGCTGCTCCTTGCTTGAGTGGAATATAAGGTTTTCGGGATACATTGGAAGTGCCAAGTGCAGTGCAGACGACCCAGCTGAATTCATTTTTCATGATCAGGGAGACCCTGGAGGGCCTCAGGTATGGGCAACCAGACAATGCTGGAGGCCCAGAATTGCAATTCATTTACATGTCTCTTCCCCATCATGTGGCCAGTGGTGGTAGTATATCCTGTACTGCTGCCAAACCTGGCTATTGAGGTATTTAGTTTACATGCTGCAGAACTGGCAAACACCCTTTGCATCTAAAAGTCCTTCTGTTTTCCTGGATATGTCCCCAAATTTGAATTGTAGTTCAAAACTTCATTCCTGTCTTTTTCTGCTAATGTTGCCTTTAGAATGAAAGCACCATGAGACCTTTAAAGTAACAAGATTCCTATTATGAGTTAAAAGAGTCTTTTCCATGATTAGAACAGAAGGGAGCTTTCTTAAGGAAATTCCATTCTCTGCTACTTCCAAGTCCTTATGTATCCAAACTGCTCATATTTCTCTAGTTTTCAGTTTTATTACAGCCTACAGTCAGGGCTCGGGGCAATGTCACAGTGGCAGAGTTTTGCCTAGCATTCAAGCGGCCCTGGACTCAGTTGTCCAGCATCAAAAAATGAAATAAACAAAAATTCCCCACCTCAAAAACAATACCCAAAACATAATCCACACATCAAATGACTTACAAGAAGAACAGAGGAGTGGCCCCTGGTTCTGGAAGACTCAGTATAGCAGTATAGGGCAAAACCAGAACAGGGAATAGGGAAGGGGTGGATGGGAGAACAGGGGGAGGGAAGGGAGCTAATGTGACTTTCGGGGTGTGGGTGGCCAGAAAAGGGAAAATCATTTGAAATATAAATAAAAAATATATCGAATAAAAAAGATAACTTAGCAAAAACAAACAATACCTGCAGGCAGAGATAGTGGTTTTCCATAAGTAAGTAGAAAGTGTATGAGGCCTGCTTTGTTGCTCAGGATAATTAATGCTCAGTGCAATAGTTCTCACCAAGATGGCCCCCAGAGCACAGAAGTCTGAGCCAAGGTGGCTGCCATGTCTTCTGCAGGAGAGTAGCTGGCTAATACAGGCATCTGCCTAGCTCACAGAATCTGGGTCATGATTGATTCTGGAAATGGTATGAGAGGAACATGGGCTTCCACCTCTGACAGACTGCCCCGATCAGCAAGGCAGACAACAGGGTTCCTGGAGCTACCTAAAACAAGGGCAGAAGGGCAAAGACACAAAGAGACTGACAGCAACTCTAATCCTGATCAAACTGTCAAATTTTATGTTTTACATAAGCCAATATAAAGGGAAGCTCACACGGTTTGGGAGGGGTAAAGGGGGGAACAATCTCAGGGGGTTGGCATCATTCTAAGAAACATAATTTCTGGGTAAAGTTAGTTATTGATGCTGGAATTTTGGCATGATAAAGGGGGTCAGGAGGAGGTAAAGTTGAAAAGGGTTGCTATAGTAACCTATACATAGAAGAGCTTAGAAAGGAAGGGGTATCGACATCTATGTAAGAATGGTTCCTGTGATGGAGATCTAAATGAGAATGACCACTGTTATAAAGGTCTCCTGGCATTGAGATCTGGGTGGGGATGGCTTCTGGTATGGAGATTTCTTGGCATTGAGATCTAAGTGAGGATGGCTCCTGACATGTCCACCTTCTCTGTATAGTAGAGACCAGAGTTCAGACAGCCATTGATGTAAAGCAGATAAGGAATCAAAATAATGGGACAGTGCTTGTCTTAACAATCAACCCAGTCATCCAACATCCTGTTCCCATTAGGATGTCCCTGCCAGTCTCCAGAAACTCCTGTCTTAAGTGGGACTGTATCTGGGAAGTTGCGAGTCATTGGCTAACTACCCAGAAATTTAATTGTTACTGATGCCTTCAGCTTGTGGGGTTCCTTCTGGAATCCCAGCTGGAATGGCTGTGACAAAAACGCACTCTCTGTTAAGGTACTAGAGTGTGCTGTTTGGGCTGTTTTGCACTGGGGATATAGGTAGCCATCTCTCAATACTACAAAGCCAAACGATAGTAATGTACCTGAATAGGCTTGGCTGCCAAGTCATCTTCCTGCTTCTTAATTAGGGCAGTGACACATTTAAAAGCTCATGGTCCAGATGGAAATAACAGTAATATTCCTACAAAGAGACCTAATATACTGGGTAAATGTGTATTGAGCCATGGAAAGGTGGAAAACCAATTTTCATACCAACTTTCTTTCTGTTCTCTTTCTCTCTTATGTTTTTCTAGTCCTTTTCTATTTTCATGCTATTGTTTACAACTCCTGTCTTACTAGCATAAAAACAGAACTCTTCTTTCAAAGCTGTACAAAGTGCACCCTGTTGGAAGAACATCAGATCAAGTCCTTGCCTATTTTGGAGGACAACCTCAGCTAGGGAGTCAATGGAGTCAGAGAGATCAATTATCCCCCACTGAAGGTGTTGGACATCTTGATCGATGGTGGCACTTAGCTCTGTGTACCTAGAGTTGCAAAGAACAAGGGAAGAAATACCTGTCCCCACTCTCACAGATCCAAGGCCAAGTAGGACAGAGAGAGTAACAGCAGAGATAGGTTCTCTGCAAGGGCGGCTCAAAGAAGTAGATACTTCAGTGGATGTGGATTGATCCCACAAGTGAAAAAATTCTTCAGAGTGATAATAAACTAAGTGAGGAATCATCTTAATAAGGATGAAAAACTCAGGCCTCATACCATTCTTTTGATTTTGAAAAACTGAGGTGGTGAGGCAAGGTATAAGGCCATCAAGGCATGCCAACCATGTTCCTTCTGGGGGGGAGAATAAAATAGTTGCCAGGAGGGGGAAATTAGGTTTGATTACACATGTGAGCATAAACTGAGGGGTCATTTGTTCCACTAGAAATCACACAAAAATTCGCAGTATATATATTTGGGTTAATGAAAGACCTGTACAAGTGCCCTTTTGCCAATGGCAGCGCTGTGGATCATCAACATGGGGGGTATCACCAAGAACAGCAGTTCCTTCATAAAAGTGTGGTTGGGAATGGTAGTACAACCAGCAATCCTCAACAAGTTCAGAGGAAATGTCATTTACGTTGAGATATATCTGATTAACTAAAGAAGGTACAAGATTTTTAGTGGAAGCTGGCTGTACAGGCAATTTAGTGGTTGATGCCTTAGCTGCTGGTTGGAGAGGAAATACAGAAGGTAGGGAGGTGTCTTTAAAAGCAGGAGCATGGGTGGTGTCTTGATCAATTCCTTTAGGAGGAACAGGGTTAGGTATCAACATAGAATTAGGTCCCATTGGGACTGGCTGGGCATGATATAAAGGCTCTTTAAGGAGCTTAATAGAGAAAATAATACCTGCATCAAAGCCAAGTTCATAGAGGCGAAGACCCCATTCATAGCCTATTTGCCAGTGTAGATTGGGAGATTTTGCATGGGTAGTGAATGTAATTCATAAAGGTGTGCACCATCCTTTTGTAGAAGGATTAGAGGCCAGGCAGGACTCATCATATTTTTGAGATCTAGCTGAGCGTGTAACATTATGCTTTACTTGAATGTAATCCCACAAGAAGTTTAAAGGCTCTCTTAAGTGTCCCAAACAACCAAAGTAAATCCTGTGGATGTCTTAAAGAAAATAAATGGCAGGCCACCTTCTATCTTGTCTACACTTGAAATTTGTAATATTTAAATATACAGCCTTATGACACCCTGAAGGAGGGGCAATCAGCAGTAGCCAATATCTCCCCTTTAATCTGTTTATAATTTGTTTAATTTTGAGTTAAATAAAATTGCCATGCAAAGAGGGATGTTGATGTCTGTGGTGTAAGCATTAGTAGGAGACATCCAAAGGTGTTGAGGACTGTATCCATTTTTAATGATTATAATTGGCATCATTATTTGTCTCAGCATTAGGATAGTTTGACAGCTAGCATGTTCCTTCTGCATCCTGTAGAAAAAACACAAGCATGCCCTCTTTTCTACACTCAGAGTGTTCCCTGGCATTAAAATTTTAAAATTTTTGTGGTATATAAAGATATGATTCTCCCCTCTTTTATTTATTAAAATATTGTTGTAATGTTTTATGGGCCTGTACCATAATATTTTGTCCTTGAGGGTTATAAGGAATCTCAGTAATATGAATAATAATAAATAAATAATAAAACATCTTACTGACTTTAATAATCAGTTATAATATTTGTCTTACTGATATGGAACATTCAGTATAGAAAAAATAACATATGTAATGACTAATTTTAATTTTTGTTGTTGTTTCTTCTGTAAAACATTTATAACTAGAATCCCTGAAAAGCTGTTAATAATCATATGTATATCTTTAATTAAACTTTTTAAATTGTATTTGTATAAATAGTTAAAAGGTAAGAATTAGTAGTATTAAAAAATTTCAAGAAATTATAAGCCACGAGCTATATATATATTATTAATATATAAATAAAAAGTTTGATTTTTAACATTGTTTTTTGTTGTTGTTGTTGTTTAAATTTTTGTTTTATTTTTTTTGCATAGCAATACGTATTCTTTTTTATTCGATATAATTTATTTACATTTCAAATGATTTCCCCTTTTCTAGCCCCCCACTCCCTGAAAGTCCCTTAAGTCCCCTTCTCTTTCCCTGTCCTCCCACCCACCCCTTCCCACTTCCCTGTTCTGGTTTTGCCGAATACTGTTTCACTGAGTCTCTCCAGAACCAGGGGCCAGTCCTCCTTTCTCCTTGTACCTCATTTGATGTGTGGATTATGTTTTGGGTATTCCAGTTTTCTAGGTTAATAGCCACTTATTAGTGAGTGCATACCATGATTCACCTTTTGAGTCTGGGTTACCTCACTTAGTATGATGTTCTCTAGCTCCATCCATTTGCCTAAGAATTTAATGAATTCATTGTTTCTAATGGCTGAATAGTACTCCATTGTGTAGATATACCACATTTTTTTATCCACTCTTCTGTTGAGGGATACCTGGGTTCTTTCCAGCATCTGGCAATTATAAATAGGGCTGCTATGAACATAGTAGAGCATGTATCCTTATTACATGGTGGGGAATCCTCTGGGTATATGCCCAGGAGTGGTATAGCAGGATCTTCTGGAAGTGAGGTGCCCAGTTTTCGGAGGCACCGCCAGACTGATTTTTAACATTGTAAAAAGAACAGCTACCACACCCAATTCAGTTATCTGTGCTAAAACGAGGGGAAGCTCAAAGGAATAACGATGTGATCTAATTATATTTGCTTTACTCCCACAGTAGATGCATTTTTATAGGATGCATGTATAAGTCTATAAATATATAAAAACATATATGGAGGCACATTTTAAACAATTCATCTTTCAGAAAACAATTATTAATTTTATCAAGAAAGGCTTGCCATATAATAGATTAACAGTTAATAATAATCAATTTGATTGCTGTTTAAAATAAGGAACAAACATTTCATCATGCTCTTAAAACATTTCTTTTAAATTTTTTTTTATGATTTTATCTTGCAACACTTTATTATTACACCAAATCATTATTCGAGATGTTAGAACTTTATTTGGAGAGATTTTACATTAAAGTTCTCTTTGTCAAGCAATGGAAATGAAGATATATCATAAACTGGAAACAAATACTTATTGTAGCTTTCTCAAAGTTATGTTTCTCAATATTTATTTTGCATTTACGTTGAGAACATCAGAGGCAAACTCTTATGGCAAACTTAAAGCAGTGTCTAAGCCAAAGAAATTATCTTAACACTTTTGAAAATCATTTACTTAAAAATTTTTGAAGCCCATTGTTAAGAGCAAACCATTTCTTGAGGAAGAACTTTTTAATGAAATTACTTTATTGTTTTTTTTAAAGTTAGCTTCTATAAAGCCATATTAACCTTTCACAGATCTAAGTTTGAATTTATTTTGAACTACATCTGTATGAATCTGTTAAAAAGGTTCTTTTGGACAGAAACTCTCTAGGTGAGGCCTGCAAGAGGAAAGTTGCATCTCTCAAGCCTCTGCTTAGACAGCTCTGAGCTTTGTATTAAATCAAATGTAAAACTTCTGATCTGAGTTGATTATCTCTAAAACCAGACCTACACCCATCAGTCTGGCAAGGAGTAGCCTGTAACTAGACCCCACTGTATGAAGGTCAAATAACAAAAGGAGCCTGTAATATCAAAGCATAACTACAATTCTTTGAAAGCAGAACCCGGTTTTAAACAATCTCTTCTTCTTAAAATTAATGTCAAACACATCACTTTCACATTGCAAAGTTTGTCCATCATCTTGTATGTTTGAATGTATGACAGTGTAACGAATATTTTAAATCTTATTTTTATAAGTCTGATTTCTAGAATAAGAACCACTTAAAACATTATGCCAATTTAGAAATATCTCAGAGATCTGTTTATCTTGGGTTGTGTCATGTCACATGCTGCTTAAGATAGCTCTAACCCTGAATTATCAGTTTTAAACTTTCCTTTTGTGATCATCATTATATTTTTTAAATGATGTCCAATAACTTATGAGCCAATACTCTATAGTCAAGGCACATAAAACATTTATACCTTTAAGTTCAATTAGAAATAAAGAAAAGTGATCACACAAATCTCATAAATTTAAAACAAATACATTTTTTCCAGCTGTAATTTCAGGGGAATGACGCACTTTGAAATCAATCATCACTATGGTAGAATTTTTTCTAGGAGAATTAACTATTCCTACTTGTCCTAGAGGTTGAGACTGTTGGCCCTTTAAGAAGTAGCTTTTGTTCAGCTGTGTTTGACTCCTAGTTATTAATGTGAGGCACCTTAAATCACCCTCCTCTGTGTAAATTGCAGACTGGCAGGACTGCCAGCATATAACGCATTTTTACCATGTTTTTTTTTTTTTATTTCAACATAAAAGATTAAAAAAAAATCATTCAGCCAATTAAAACAATAGGCAAACATAAATTGACACACATATGGACACGTTTTGGTACACCAAAGACAGACAACAGACAGAGAGGGAACTTGATGTTTTAGAGAGATCTAAATATCTAAACCAGAAATCAGGATATCTCCAGTAGGATTCAGAGAGGAATCAGGACATCTTCTATTTTACTCTCCTCCCCAGGAGAGTTTTGAAATAGCTTTTAACCATTTTTTTTGATAGCACATCCTGCACAAGGAAAAACTGCTTTTCTGAACCCTGCTTTTTCTCTTGTCTAAGATTTAACTCCCAATCTTCTTTTTCTTCTGGGAATTCTGCCCGAGACGGGAGGGGAGGAACAGTGGAAAGCACTGATAGTTACTCCATAGTACCCTGCTTTTATCACTATTGGGTTCATAAAAAGAGAAAGAGTTTTAGAGAACATGATATATGTTGGTATATGGAATGGGGGGGAGTGCCTAGGTTACCACACAGACATGGTATAGAATAAACGTTATCCAGGACAGAGAATGAGAGTAAATGGCATAGTAGAGACAGAGAAAGGCAGAGAGAGTCTGTATAGAAATGTAGAGACTGACTATGACCATGTGCATAGAGGTGGGAGGGGAGGAGAGCCCAGGAATTTTGTTGCAGTCCAGGACTTACACTCCGCCAATGAGTGGTTTTTACTTTTGATTTCTCTGGGCGCTTCAGCTGCCTCTGACTTCCAAAGAAAAAATTCTCGCCCAGAGAGCTCAGGTTGGACAACCTGGATAAATTCCTCAGGTGTAATCCAGCTATCAGTGAAACATTCTAAGTGCCAAAGTAAAGGAAGCAGTCTGCTCATAGGCTGTGACTGTGGACTTTATTTTTTCTAAAATTTTAAAGTCAAGGGGCTTGTTTTGATTCTGGCTTTTTCTAGATGTTTGTCTTTGAAATAAATCTCGAAGTTAGAGTGACCATTTGTCCCTTTAAGTCTCGTAGCTCCTTTAAGAGGGCTACTTGCTTTCTTTGGCTATCATTTGACAGAGAGAAGATATTTTTCAGTGGCTCTTCTGCTGGCAGCTTTCTCCTCCAAGTTGACTTGCTCCCCAGGAGAGACAGTGTCAGCACCTGAATTATGACTAGATTTAAGAGTTTATAAAGAAGGATAGACTTTGGTCTTTTTGAGAATTAGTGAAAAATGGAGACATACAGAGAGACCATTTGAAATGTCCATCCTCCATATCTGTCAGAGGCGGGAGCGATAAGAAAGCATAGGGACAGTGTCTGGACGAGCACTTTTTCAGAGAACTAAATGCTGGAAGCAGGAAGAATTCTGAATAATATCATTAATGAGAGACCAGTAGTTAAAGGCAGTAACCAGAACATTTTTAGTTCCCGGACCAAAAATTGCATTGTAATTTCTTACTCCAGCACATGTTTTCTTATCTATGGGTTCTTCCTCAGGGAACTGGGAAAATTTGTCCGAGATAATGCTTAAGACCCTAAGTACTTCTCAAAGAAGTACCTAAGATCTCCTTTTCTTAACCCCGCCCCTTGTGTCTCGAGCCTTAAATCAGGCTGAATGAATTTTGCCCCATTGTGTCTCACCTTTGAGATGAGCTGACATAGAGATTTTCCTCTGACCAAGTGCACTGGCCTGTCAAATATGCCTTGAACTAATCTAATCTGGGAGCTGTATGTGAAGGGCCCTCCTTCTTTCTTTCCTATGGCCTTCTTCATCTTACTAGTTCCACAGTTACTTCACTGTTGGGTGCCAGAGTGTCCCGACCTGCAGGACAGTCAACAGTGTTCCTGGAGCTACCTAAAATGAGGGCAGAGGGGCAAAGACACAAAGAAACTGAGAGCAAGTCTAATCCCAATTAAGCTGTCAAATTTTATGTTTTACACAAGCCAATATAAAGGGAAGATCACAATCCCCATCACGCCCCTCTGTATCCCCCTCAAAGCAGTTGAGATCTACCTGTTGAGAACAACTGTTCTAAAGGATCAAATGACCATCTTGGCCTCCAGAGAGGGAAATGGCTGAGAGGATACTAAGCATTGCTGTAGATGTCAATAGAGGCAGCAAAAGATCAGCAAGTATAGCTAGCTAGAAGTAGGAACATGATAGAATGGAAGAACTATTAAGGCAGTTGGAGTAGAGCCAGTAGCAAGAACAGGAGTCATAAGATGCGGTCACATACACTGGCAGAATAAGATCCTAAGGGAGGTCCACTCAGGGCTTTTCAGGACTTTTCTCAAGTTGGGCATTCAAGGCCCCAAACTGAGTATCTGTGGTCCCATCCATTGACCTTCAGCTATAAATTTGCCTTGGGACTGTGTAATCAGACAGCAATATCAATCACCTTTGTGTGTTGTGCAGAGATTATGCCAAGGGCTGGGGTTTATACCCTTGTGAAATATGCCATGTCCCACAGCGGTGTTTATGGCCTATGAGACAAGCATGATTAGACCACCCAGGCAGCAGAAATCCAATCCAATCCTTGTCACTTCATGGGCCGTACTGAGGCAGGGGGAATGTGTATCCCTATGAACCAGTCAAGGAAGGATGAAGCATGTGGAGCCCTACCCCTGCCTTCTGTGCATTGACCAGGCACAGTGACCCTGTCCACATAGTATGAGTGATGGGGGAGTAATTAGTACTGCTCATCCAGATACACTGTAGCAATGCCATTTCTTCAGTCCCAGAATATAAATTACAGTAAGAAAATGTCTATACTGGGGAAGTCTGGCTTTCATTCTCTTTTCTAGTAAGCAAAAACTGATGTAGAGAACTCAAGACGTCCACTGTTATCACATTCTCAGGGTCTGGGATAACTCACTTGAGGAGAATTCCAAGAATACTGGAAGTTGATGAGGAGAGAAGAAGGACTCAGAGAAATGAGGACCGAGACCCCATCTTAAAATCACCCAGACTACTCCAGTTTTGTGTGTGTGTTTGTGTGTGTGTGTGTGTGTGTGTGTGAGAGAGAGAGAGAGAGAGAGAGAGAGAGAGAGAGAGAGAGAGAGAGTACATATGAACCACAGTAATTGAAAGCTGTAAGCATGTTCCCAATGGAGCAACCTTGGGCAAGCTAGATGGCTAGTTATGAAGTTGTTCTTGCATTAAGCCTTTTGGGAAGAACTTGTCTATAAAAAATACTATCATTATGTCAAATCCTTCCAATTTGAAACTTAAGTATTATAATCATATGTAAGAATTATTGGTGGAAATGAAATTTTCTTTGACCAAACTTGTTTAGAAGTCCTGTTTTCATACTTTGAATTCTGCCCACCATTGCTTCGGCACCAATCTGTTGCTATGGCTGTGCCTGGGAGTGTCTGAGGAAGCCTAGTCCTAAAAGTCCCAGGGAATTCATGAGATTTTTCACACCTTCTAACCATCATACATCGCTGGTACTCACCTACCTCCTTTGAAATGCATCAAGATGGAACTGGCCTTTGGATGCTGTATGAGGCCTATGTTATACTTCTTTAAAAGTAGGTAGAGATTCAGAAGGAAATGCTGTTCCTTAAAGTTGGTCGGCCCCTCATTTCATTAGTTCAGCATAAGGGACAAACATATGTCCATAATCCTTGCAAATTTTTTGGCTTTCATCCTTTTCTACCTTCTGCCTCCAGAGTTTGCACATGTTCTATGAGGTTTTGCAGCCAGCATTAGAAAGAGGTTTTACTTTGTTTCAATTTCAACTGTTAACAATTCCCTGGAATAGTAGGTACGGGGTATTCTATTTGTGTGTCTATTGCGTATTGTGTCTTCACTAGAAGATATCCATGATTGATTATTGGTATCTACTACAGTAAACAATACAAGAATAGCAGTGATTGACATATGCATCCTTTTCTGATGGGGTGGTAACGAAAGGGATTAACAAAAATATAGGGGCAAAAAGAAATTAAGAAGTGAGATTCAAGGAAAACCCTCAGCAATGATAATTAACACACCCTTGAGAGGACCATCTGTACATTAGAACTATATTTAGAACAGAATTTAGAGAAAGTAGCATTCTCAATTGATTGGAATTAGAATACTGGTCCATTCAGCTGATTGTACTAAATTTTTAATTCTAAACAAGGTGATAACAATGACCACATCACATGGCTTAGATTTGTTTGAGAATACTGTATTTATAATAGTCACGTCATTGCTTGCTTTATTACACAGTTTGTGTGTACGTGTGAATATGTGTGTGTGTAGAAAGAGCCTGACCCAGGTCCTTGTTCTTTGTCACAAGTGCTTTTACACAGGTGCTTAGGGCACTTCCCCTACCCACCAGCCCTAAGTTAGGATTTTTTATATTAATTATGATCATCAGAGGTCTTAAAAAGCACTGATATTGGATGATGAGATCCTTTGGAAATTGAACTTTAATAAATTCAGGAGGAAGCCATATTCCATCTCTCTGTTGGAAGTACTCTCAATTCTCCCTGAGAATGGTTGTCCAAAAAAATGTTCATGATTCAATATCTGAAGCCCTTTATTCTGTCCCACAATTGCGAGTCCTCCTTAACCATGGAACAAGAGCTGTGTGAGTCCTCCTTACCAGACAATCACAAGTCAGAAGGGTAATGCAATCAATTTTCTATTGTGAAATATGAAGCAAGGGTAGCTTACACTTGAAAACACACTGTCTGAGGGTTATTCCAAGCACAGAGCTCATGTGGGACACACCAGCAGAGGGCAGGAGAGGTTAATGTACTGGGTGGATAGGGTGAGTGTAATGGTCTCTCCTGCTCTTCCTTTCTCCCTCCTTTTCACCTCTTCCTATCCAAACATCACTTCTAGTAAGGATAATTTGACTGCTTTTCTAGTTCTCCGAAATTCCTCTTATCCACTGCAGTAGGATCATTAACTGCTGAACAATAAACCAGCAGTTTTTCCATAAACATGGAAAAGTGGGAAATACCACAGAACCTCACCACTAGGAAGACAATTGGACATTTAGATAGATCCTTGTCCCATTGGAAAAGGGTCCAAAAAAGCCAGAGAACTGAAAAACATCGTCAGAATTCAGCTGGACTGCCCCTAAGCACCATAGTCACTATGAAATGGATTTTCCTTGGGACCACTTAGTTAATGAAACACTCATCTTAGGTCTCTGCTAGCAGATGGTCATCAGCACACAGCACCAACAATGCATGACAGCCTGGGGAAGCTTCTTTTACAAACAAGGGAGTCCACATCTCTAGTTTCTCAAATACACTAAGCCCAAGAGCCTTTCACAAAGGACAGACACAAAATTAAAAAAATAAAATAAAACATTTGAACAGGCAGTTCTATACACTGAAAGCCCTGGTTAAATTAAAAGCAGTGGACAGCACAGCAGAAGGCAGAAAGGCAAGGAGGACAGAGCCCTGTGTCCTGAAGACCACAGCACAAAAGTCATTCTACTCCTTTCTAAACTAGCTTGTTCTGACCTGAATGTTCAGGTACAGTGAACACACCTCTGATGAGCTCTGTGGACTGGCCTGATGATGCTGGCTCTGGGGCAGCCTCTGATTCAGACATGGAACCAGAACCCAGGCAAAATAATCAAATTCTTAGATGCTTGCTTGGGCCATTTCTTCATTGTTTCCTTCACTGTGAATTGAGTACAATAGATACCCCCTTTCCCTTATCATCTATTCCTTTCACAGTTAATACTGATTGTGGAACCAACAGGGAGATAAAGAACTATAAAAAATGGTGGATGAGAGAGTTAGTGTCCTAATGTCATTGCTGAAACCTGCCAATCTAACTGTGCCCCAATCAGAAGCAATATTTTACTTGTTGATGGTTGGTTTAACCCAGTTTTGACCAGGATCTTTGATTTGTATAGTCTGCATAATATTTACTGAAGTATCTATTTTTGAATCTTAGTAAATGTGGACTGACTGAAGACAGATGGAAAATGAGTGGAACATGAACTAAGTCTTAGAGAAATTAATTTGTGGTGTTATTTTGGGCAAATTACTTAAGCATTCTGAGCTTAGTTTACTCAAATGAAAGATGGAAAGACGCCTCAGAATTCTAGTTATAGGTAGGACTTCCTAGAGACAATGGCAAGGAACAGAAGAAATGTCATTTCTATTACACTGGGCACCTTGAGAGGGAGCGGAGGGGCTACATAGGGCAGTGGGAAGTTCACCATCCTGGGAGAACAGATCACCTTTCTTCCTGGCATGTGAGAGGAGATCAGCGGCACTCTTGCTCATGACCTTGGTGACATAGAGGGGATAGTTGTTCTGGCTGGTGACAGTGATGGCACGGAACACAGCCTCATTTTCCAACTATAAATAGACCCAATCAGTAAAACAGAGCTCCTCACCATTGACATGTCCTGTCTCTATAACAGGTGCTGATAAAGTACTTTGATGAGGCTAAGAACCACCAGGAGGATTTGAATTTACATGACTTGAATCTGCCTCTGGGATTCCTCTTCTTACATTCCTGTGTTTCCCTCTGTCTGGGAGGAGGAGAATATCATAGGGTTGTGCCTAGGGCACTGCCTGTCATTGTACCTTTCTCCTCTCCTGTAGTTAGCATGAAGCACCCCCCCTCCAACATGCCTCTATTCCCCAACCTCAGGGCAGAGTCTCTGGGCATGCAAAATCCCATCATTCACAGGGGAGACTATTAGGAACATAAGTTCTTCAAGAGATTTCCTGCAGCTATGGTGTCAGGAAAGGGTTAGTTCTACATAGGATTTCTTATTAGAATTTTTACCAAGCCTCAAAGCACAGCAACTCTTTTTATTACTGATCACTTCAAGCCTACTACAATGTAGAGTTCATGCTTCCAAATATGCCAACTAGCCAGCTGCACTTAATCCATGTGGGGAATATAGATTAGTTTACCCACACTTGATTAACCAATAGTGATCTGGGAGCTCGGGCTCTCTTGATTGACTGAGAGTAAAACCTGGTTCTGTTATGTACAAGGCAGGGAACCTCTCGTAGATCTCAGAATCTCCCAGTGGTGCTTCTGCTCTCCTGGCAAAGTGGGAGCACCAAAGAGTCCTGATCTCTGGAGCCATTGTAAGGATGAAATGATTAATCCCTTTGAGAAATCAATGCCTGGACCAGTGGCTGTTGGTGTGATTGTTGGTCAGTTTCTGACCAATGCTAAGTCTGCCATTGCCTAAACCCTGAGCAAGTCCAGCTCCTCCTAGAGTACAGACACAGTGGTGATTCATCATGGATTCAGCAGCCATTTCTTTTCATATGGATATAACTATCTGGATTAGCTTGCACAGACTAATACTAAAAAAAAATGCTTTAAATGGCTTACAGATGTCTAGTGGCTTCATAAAGCAAAGGAGTCACTCCATTGTATATATGGTTCAGTCAGCTTGAGGAACTGGGTTGACTGAGCTGGAATGTTCCAGATGGCTTTGGAGTGCAGGTAACTACAAGCACTCAGACACCGCATCTCGGAGAATATGCTCAGTGCCCATTGCTCTGCTTTCTGAACAGCATCAATTGAGATTATGTCTTGGTGTGCTTTGAGCTAAAAGGCTTTGGCTATACCAAGGCTCAGGCCCCCTCCTCTTCATACCTTTGCTGACCACTTCAGCAGCCTCTATGACTCCAGCCCTGGCCCCTTTGATCCTGTTCCCTCCAGCTGACAAAGGATTTTCTGCACTTGGATGACATGACTATCTTTAGAAGGTTACTTCGCATTTCAACTATACCCTAAAAATCTTCAACAGCTGGAGAGACTTACAGCTAAGTGGCCTTCTTCCTAAAAAGGAGAAGGGTCTGGGAAAAGTTGAGGTGGTGGATGTAGAGCAAGGTTGAGAAATGAAACCAAGGAACAAAAATAAACTTTGCTGTGAAATCCCTGGTTGTTTCTAAAGAAATCTGTCTTGCCAGTCTATCTCTTCAGAGACCAGAATTTCCAGTTTCACAAAGTGTTGACCAGTATGGCCAGCTAACACCATAGAAATGATTTTTTAGTCCTTCAAACATGATTAGCCCATGGCTGACCTCTAACTTTACCTACGAAATGGCCAGTACATTGAACGGAAGCAATAATACCTGAAATAATGCATGAAGTTAACACAGTTAGGAATAAGTGTCTCTAACAAGGACCCTGGAATCATTAAGGCACATATTTTTTTCAGAAATGTTGTGTGTGACTGGAATGCCCATCCTTAATTTACAGATAATATCAACTGGCAACATCTAGAAAGCTGACCATGTTCTACATATCCTTCTGGATGCACCTGATACAAATGTATTATTCAGCTTGCAAAAATGTATAGCACCATTGTAATAGGAAACTTTCCCTATATCTGTGTTACATGTAAATTTCTTGCTGGCTATAGAAGAGATGAAGGAAGATATAAATGTTTAGGTTCTGCTTCTTCAGTGGAGTTTGCCATCAGAGGATTAGCTTCATTGATATGGGAGCCTTGAGATCCCATAATGTGGAAGGTCAGAACAACACTGCTCTCAGATTGGTGGGCAACTAATTCCAAGTTCTGTACCCTGTGCCAGCAACAGGTGCTGACAATGAGACAAGAACCATTAGGCATATTGACTGAAAAGTCTGTTCAACTTCCTTCCCCCCCTTGTCAATGTTTTGTAAGACTCACAGCAATGTGAAAAAAGTGCATAGAATTTCTCTAGAATTTGGGATGATTAGCAAAGGATGAGACATACAGCTCTACTAATCAAGCACTAGGGAGCATAAGGCAATTGAAGGGCAGAGAGCATCTCCATTACACTTTCTAGCCAGAAGAGGTCTCTGAGAGAAGTCACCCAACAATGATAAATTGAATCTTAGATTCTATCACATTCTTCCAGTCGCACTTGTGCCTAAACTGTGTGTGGATGGGGCTCAAGCAAGAACAGATAGAAACATCCCAGAGTACATTAAGTGAGTGGCAAGCTAGGACTGTGACATCCAGTCTCCCAGAAAACACTGGTGAAAACAAGTCTCATGCTCATTTTTGCTTTTCACCCTATGCTTCTCCCTCAACTTCCGTGAAACCCACCACCTCCTGTCAACTCAGAATATGGGCTTCTAGGCCAGTTATCCACATGTCTAGCATCCATGTCTGCTCCTAAAATAAGAGAAAAAAAAATGGGAAATATTCTTAGATGACTGAAGGCAGCATTTGAGAAAAATATATTTGTATGCTCTGGGCAAAAATACATTCAAGGGGTAAAAGTACAAAATTTATTATGTTGGGCAAATACATATTTCTACATTTGGAGCAATATAGTCAAATCTTTAAAATGTTAACTGGTTCTTTTATAATCATCATCATCATCATCATCATCATCATCATTATTATTACTATCATTATTATTAAGATCTTTTGATAATCGTGTCCTTGTTTTATCTACATTACCAATAAAATGTCACTTATTCTTCAAGTCTTTCAGACCCAACTCACTGGGAACATCTCCTTGCCTACTTGCTGGCTAGGTCAATCTTTCCTTTTTTCTATTCAATGAAAGGGAAGAATGGATACAGAAAATGTCTTATAGTTACTCAATGGAATACTACTCAGCAATTAAAAATGATGAATTTATGAAATTCTTAGGCAAATGTTTGGAACTAGAAAATATCATCCTAAGTGATGTAACCTAATCACAAAAGAACACACATGGAAAGCAGTCACTGATAAGTGGGTATTAGTCCAGAAGCTCTAAATACCCAAGACATAATTCACATATCAAATGATTCCCAAGAAGAAGGAAGGAGAGGGCCTTGGTCCTGGAAAGGAGTGTTCCTGCATTGTAGGGGAGTACCAGGACAGAGAAGTAGGAAGGGTTGATTGGAGAATGGGCTGAGGGAAGAGGGTTTATGGAACATATGGGGAGGGGTGAACTGGGAAAGAGAAATCATTTGCAATGGAAACAAAGAATGTGTGTGTATATATAAAATACAGGTCTACAAACAAAGAATGTGTGTGTAAATATAAAATACAGGTCTTGTACAATGTGAAGTGTTAATTTCCTGGTTAGTTTTAGTAACTGTATCATAGAAAAAAGAAACCTATGAACAACAATCTGTATCTGGAAATGAATATACACACCCACAGTAATAAACCTACTCATGTCAGTACTTAGAGTTAGTTCACTGGTACTATTTTATCCAGTCAATAAAAGATTAACATCCTGATTAATGAGTGATTTTGTTTTATAGCTACTGACACTGGTGTCCAGGTATTTCTACTTTACAAGGGATGCTGAATCCATTGACTTTTTATTTAAAACTTCTGGATTGTCTCTGGTTCCACATCCTAGTTATGATGTTCTTTCATTATTAGCACTTTGGTAATGCTCTTACAGAGAGCAGTGTGTCTTTTTCTCATTTTTGTGGTATTGATACAGTACAGGGTGTAGTGATGTGAAATGCCTTGTAAGCTACAGCATAAAAAAGAAACTTATAAATATTTTATGACATACTAAGAAAAGTTGGAGTGATATTATATGAATAACATCAAATGTAAAGTATTGTGGCTTGCATTCACTAACTGGGACTGTAATCAGAAGTCATGATTTTAATATTACTCTATTTTATAAAAGATTTTCTGGAAGATTTTATTCAAATTCTATCCAAAACCCAACTTAGAGATCATTATTAAATAATTAGTGATGTCTCTAGAAAAAAAACGTTAACTAGAGATATAAAATTCCATAATAGAATTATTTAAACCATTTAAAATTGAAAATAAATAAGATCATATATGTTCAGCGTTGTGGATTCTAATAGAATTATATCCAAACTATGAGGTAGAAATTATTCTTTAAAATATTAAAAATCAATAAAACCATCTACAAAAGAACCAAAGTATAATTGAAAATCAATGTTCTTTGCATGAAAAAAAATAAAATTAAATAAAGGGCTTAAAAAATTCATTCAACCCCTACTCAATAAGAGTAATATAAATATACTTAAGAAATTATAAATTTTCTTTGCATGAAAAAAAAATAATAAAATTAAATAAAGGGCTTAAAAAAATTCATTCAACCCCTACTCAAAATGGAAGTCTTATTCTAAATAGGTACAGGTGTCTCTCTTTTCTTGGAGTCCATCCCAGAGGCAGACTAGACAGGCAATACCATAAAAGGTCACACACAGGATCAGGAAGTGTTCCTGAGTGGATGGTGCAGATCCAAGTTTACTGTGGCTAAGTATCTACAGCAGTTCTAATTGACTTCTGGTGTGATTGGCTTCTAAGAACACCAAAGTGCAGAACATCCTATTAAGAGCAGTAAAGTATGTGAGAAAGTTTTCTTATGGTGCTAATGATAGCACAAAATGTCAGATTAGACCGAAAATACTTACCTCAACTATCTGCAACTTGATTGAATTTGTTATCACCTAGGAGACTAGATTGGTGAGGCATACTTCTCTGGGTGTGTCTACATATTAACTGAGGGTGGGCACAATTCTTCTGGACAATTCTATCAACCAACAGAAATCCACGGGCCAGACAGTGGTGGTACACACCTTTAATCCCAGCACATGGGAGGTAGAAGCTTGCGGATTTCTGAGTTCAAGGCCAGCCTGGTCTACAGAGTTTGTTCCAGGACAGCCAGGGCTATACAGAGAAACCCTGTCTCGGAAAAAAAAAAAAAACCACACCAAACAAAGCCAAACCAAACCAAGCCAAAGCAAACCAAAGCAAACCAAAACAAAGCAAAGCAAAGCAAAGCAAAGCAAACCAAACAAAACCAAACAAAACGAAACAAAACAAAAAAACAAACAAAAAAACCAAACAAAATAAAAAGCTAAATGCCCAGCACTTGGGAGGCAGAGGCATGCAGATATCCTAGTACAAGGCTATCCGAGTCTGCAGATCAAGTTCCATAACAGCTAGGGCTATACAGAGAAACCCTATCTCAGAAAATCAAAGAAAACAAACAAATCCGGCGTGGGGATGGTTGGTGTGGTATGTCAGGGGGAACACACAGGAGTAAGCCTTAAGGACTTACATCACACACTATGAAAATATATTTGCACATTTGGAGCAATATAGTCAAATCTTTAAAAAGTTAACTGGTTTCTTTTATCATTATTATTAATATTTCTATCATTATTATTAAAATCTCTTGAGAAGAGTGTCCCTGTTTTATCTACATTACCAATAAAATGTCACTTATTCTTCACGTTTTTCAGACGCAACACCCTGGGGACATCTCCTTGCATACTTGCTGGATGGGTCAATCTTTGCTTTATTTGTATTCAATGAAAGGAAAGAAAGGATACAGAAAATGTGGTATACTTACTCAATGGAATACTACTGAGCAATTAAAAATGATGATTTCATGAAATTCTTGGGCAAATGTTTGGAACTAGAAAATATCATCCTAAGTGATGTAACCTAATTACAAAAGAACACACATGGAATGCAGTCACTGATAAGTGGTTATTAGCACAGAAGCTCTGAATACCCAAGACACAATTCACATATCAATTGATTCCCAAGAAGAAGGGAAGAGAGGGCCTTGGTCCTGTAAAGACTTGTTCCTGCATTGTAGGGGAGTACCAGGACAGAGAATTAGGAAATGTTGAGTGGAGAATGGTCTGAGGGTATAAGGTTTATGAAACTTATGGGGAGGGGTGAACTGGGAAAGAGAAATCATTTGCAATGGAAACAAAGAATGTGTGTGTAAATATAAAATACAGGTCTTGTACAATGTGAAGTGTTAATTTCCTGGTTAGTTTTAGTAGCTGTATCATTTAAAAAAAGAAACCTGTGAACAACAATCTGTATCTGGGAATGAATATACACACCCACAGTAATAAACCTACTCATGTCAGTACTTAGAGTTAGTTCACTGGTACTATTTTATCCAGTCAATAAAAGATGAACATCCTGATTAATGAGTGATTTTGTTTTATAGCTACTGACACTGGTGTTCAGGTATTTCTTCTTTACAAGGGATGCTGAATCCATTTACTTTTTATTCAAAACTTCTGGATTGTCTCTGGTTCCACATCCTAGTTATGATGTTCTTTCATTATTAGCACTTTGCTAATGCTCTTACACAGAGCAATGTATCTTTTTCTCATTTCTGTGTTATTGATACAGTGCAGGGTGTGGTGATATGAAATACCTTGTAAGCTACTGCATAAAGTAGAAACTTGTAAATATTTTAAGACCTACTAAGAAAAGTTGGAGTGATATTATATGAAGAACTTCAAATATAAAGTATTGTGGCTTGCATTCACTAATTGGGACTGTATTCAGAAGTCATGATTTTAACATGACTCTATTTCATAAAAGCTTTTCTGGAAGATTTTATTCAAATTCTAGTCAAAACCCAACTTAGAGATCATTATTAAATAATTAGTGATGTCTCTAGTGAAGAAATTTTAGTAGAGTTTTAAAAATCCATAATAGAATTATTTAACCACTTAAAACAGAAAATAAATAAGTTCATATGTTCAGCAGACTACAGAGTCCTGGCATTAAAAGCATTTGCTACCACTGCCTGGCTGATGATCAATTCTTTTTTTTTTATTCAATGTATTCTTTATTTACATATTAAATGATTTCCCCATTTCTTGGTCCCCACTCCCCACAAGTCCCATAAGCCCTTTTCCCTCCCCCTGTTCCTCCATCAACTCCTTCCCACTTCCCTGTTCTGGTATTCCCCTATACTGTTGCATTGAGTCTTTCCAGAACCAGGAGCCACTTCTCTGTTCTCTTTGGACATCATTTAATATGTGAATTATTTCTTGGGTATTCAAAGTTTTTAGGTTATTATCCACTTATCAGTGAGTGCATACCATGACTGACCTTTTGAGACTGGGTTACCTCACTTAGTATGATGTTCTCCAGCTCCATCCATTTGTCTATGAATTTCATGAATTCATTGTTTTTAATGGCTGAATAGTAAGTAGTCCATTATATAAATATACCACATTTTGTGTATCCATTCCTCTGTTGAGGGACACCTGGGTTGTTTACAGCTTCTGGCTACTACAAATAGGTCTGCTATGAACATAGTGGAGCATGTGTCCTTAGTAGATGCTGGGAAATCCTTTGGGTATATGCCCAGGAGTGGTATAACAAGGTCCTCCGGAAGTGACATGCCCAGTTTTCTGAGGAACCGCCAGATTGATTTCCAAAGTGGTTGCACCATCTTACAATCCCACCAGCAATGGAGCAGTGTTCCTCTTTCTCCACATCCTTTACAGCACCTGCTGTCTCCTGAGTTTTTGACCTTAGACATTCAGACTGGTGTGAGATGAAATCTCAGGGTTGTTTTGATTTGCATTTCCCTAATGATTAATGATGTTGAACATTTCTTAAGGTGTTTCTCAGCCCTCTGAAGTTCTTCATGTGAAAAATTTTGTTTAGCTATGTACCCCACATTTTAATGGGATTATTACATTCTCTACGTTATATCTTCTTGAATTCTCTGTATATATTAGATATTAGCCCTCTGTCATATTTAGAGCTGGTGAAGATCCTTTCCCAATCTGTTGGTTGACGTTTTGTCCTTTTTCAGTGTCCTTTGCCTTACAGAAACTTTGTAGGTTTATGAGGTCCCATTTGTCAATTCTCGATCTTAGAGCATAAGCTATTGGTGTTCTATTCAGGAACTTTTCCCCTGTGCCCATATCCCCAAGGGTCTTCCCCAGTTTATTTTCTATTAGTTTCAGTGTGTCAGGTTTTATGTGGAGGTCCTTGATTCATTTGGAGTTGAGCTTAGTACAAGGAGATAAGAATGGATCGATTTGCATGTTTCTGCATGCTGACCTCCAATTGAACCAGCACCATTTGTTGAAAAGACTATCTTTTTTCCACTGGATGCTTTCAGCTCCTTTGTCTAAGATCAAGTTACCGTAGATGTGTGAGTCCATTTCTTGGTCTTCAATCCTATTCCATTGATCTGCTTGACTGACTTTGTACCAATACCATGCAGTTTTTATCACTATTGCTCTGTGGTAAAATTTGAGGTCTGGGATACTAAATTCCCCTGAAGTTCTTTTACTGTTGAGAATAGTTTTAGCTATCCTGGGTTTTTTGTTATTCCAGATGAATTTGAGCATTTCTCTTTCTAGCTCTATGAAGAAGTGGGTTGGGATTTTGATGGGTATTGCATTGAAACTGCACATTGCCTTTGGCAATATGACTATTTTAACGATATTAGTCCTGCCAATCCACGAGCAAGAAGATTTTTCCATTTTCTGAGATCTTCTTCAATTTTCTTCTTCAGAGATCTGAAGTTCTTGTCATATAGTTATTTCACTTGTTTGGTTAGAGTCACCCCAAGGTACTTTATGCTGTTTGTGGCTATTTTGAAGGGTGTCATTTCTCTAATTTCTTTCTCAGTCTGCTTATACTTTGAGTATATAAAGGCTACTGATTTGCTTGAGTTGATTTTGTAGCCAGCCACTTTGCTGAAGTTGTTTATCAGCTGTAGAAGTTCTCTAGTAGAGTTTTTTGGGTCACTTAAGTATACTATCATATCATCTGCAAATAGGGATAGTTTGAATTCTTCCTTTCCAACTTTTATCCATTTGATCTTCTTATGTTGTCAAATTTCTCTAGCAAGGACTTCAAGAACTATATTGAAAAGATAGGGAGAGAGGGGGCAGCCTTGTCTAGTCCCTGATTTTAGTGGGAGTGCTTCAAGTTTCTCTTCATTTAGTTTGATGTTGGCTACCAGTTGGCTGTATATTGCTTCTACTATGTTTAGATATGGGCCTTGAATTCCTCTCCTTTCCAAGACTTTTAGCATGAAAGGATGCTGAATTTGGTCAAATGCCCTTTCAGCATCTAATGAAATGATCATGTGGATTTTTTCTTTGCATTTGTTTGTGTAGTGGTTTGCATTGATGGATTTCCTTATATTCAACCACCCCTGCATCCCTGTGATGAAGCCTACTTGATCCTGGTGGATGATCATTTTGATTCTTAAAGAACAAAGACACAGTACTTCCAGCCAGGAACAAAAAGCTTGAAATCACATCTAATTGCCTTGAAATTTTGAGTACCCTCCTACCTCTGCAGACCTAATATTGGGAGTAAAATGTAAGCCCGGATCTATAAGCTTTTTGAGCATGGATTTTGATTTTAGCAATGTGTTTATGCCAGAGTCATGAACACTTGGGGTGTTCAAGCTATGCTGAAGGGAAGAAATGGGTGGGAAGCAGAACCAAGTTCACACAGATTACTCACTCCATGCAGTTACCTGGGCAATGATATCTGCACTCTTGGCATGAACTTGAGCAACGGCCTCCAGCTTTTCCAGGAAGGCAAAGATCTCATTGAGCTAAAACAGAAATAAACAGCATCACAGCATCTTTTAGCATCATGACAAAAATGGCCATTTATTAAAACCAGGACTTAACCTGTCTTAAAATGGATAGGAATATAGTCCAAAGAGATTTAAGAGACTTTGTCTCTATAAAAGATTTTTCATGATTTACATACAGTTTGGACCAGTATCTGAGGAACCTTCTCTCAGGCATCCAGATTGAATGGAGGAATTTTTCATTGAGATTAGACATGGTACACTAGAATTCTTTTCAACAAGTGCTCCAACAGCCCCCAAGGGCCTGGTCAAAGCTAACACACATATTCAAACTATTACTCTGAGTCTTTCAAGACAAAATTACCCTTACTCTCCACCAAGTTAAGACTACTATTTTCTTGCATTTCCCATGATTGATTCAGGTTTATCAAAACTCATGCACATCCATGATATTTCCTAGGAAAAGGCAAACTGATACAAATATGACAGCCAAGCCAGTGCGACGGGCAGGAATCTTACCTGATTCTATGAGGTAGACAAATGCTCACTTTCACCAGGTTTATAAGAGGTTCAGAGACCAGCTTTCCCTTATTCAAGCACCTTAGGTACCCAACCCATAACCTTCTTTAAAATGTAGTATGTACAGCAAGGTCTTCAATAAACGACCTGGCATAGTGGCCACCCACAAGCAACCATAGTGGCTCATGTCCCAAAAGCCAGGGTCAACAGCAACAATAGGAAACCCATGCAGACCATCCAAACCAGACAGCCTAATGGGTTGTTACCTCAGTGTTGAACAGTTGATATAAATCCTTGTAGGCTGTGTAAACCATGAAGGAATTTACACCTGCCAGGCAAGAAAAGGAAAAAAGTCAGGAAAAAGTCATGATTAGCTATCAACATAGTCTTCTCATGTTTATCATATATACATACAAAACCGCACCCACTCCCCCACCCCCCCCACACACAGATAGAGAGAGAGAGAGACAGAGATAGAGACATAGAGAAAGAAAGACCATGAGCACATGGCTCAGATGCCTGTCCAATAGAGGTGAAGACATTTGTAATGCTTTTATCCTATCTTGTCCTTTCTTGTCCTGTAAAATCCATAGTTTGTTAGTAGTGTCTTGGCAGAATGGTCTCTCCCGTCTGCAGCTTTAGCTACTCCCAATTCCCAGCATTGCCAGAATTTAGAAGAGCAAAATTGATATTGTTTGAGGAAGCAGATACCAAGAAGTAACATTAACATACCAGCTGTGCAAAGTCACTAGGGGTTGTAGAACATGAATGTTCCAACACACCACGATCACCTGGGAATGCTTCCCTTTGGGGCATCTGTTCCTCCACCCTTGTAAATTGGAAAATAACACTCACCTCATGAGGAAGTAGTTCACCATGAAAGGAGCCAATGATCTTTTAGTCCCTCTGAGGCGAGCATATGGTCTCCATGGGGTGGGTTTATTTCACTATTTGGTGAAAGACTGTTATATACTATGCTGCAGGCTGATGTGCCAAAGAGGAGAAAGAATACAATAAAACTAACCTTAAAAACTACTTATGGGCTAGACCTGGCAATGGGACAAGCTTATCATCCTATTATTGGGTTGGCTAAGGCAGGAAGATTAACTTGAATTTCCTTTCTATTACTTGGTGTATCCCATGAGTTTTGCCAGTGGCCTGGGCTACATAAAACTTATCTGGCCACCCAGTAAGGCTTTGCATCAAAATAAAATTAAAGCCAAATCTCTGAAAGCCTTGTATCCTCCATAAAAACTATTTTGTAATTTGTAGAATGTATTTACTTATA
The DNA here is from genome assembly GCF_947179515.1 of Apodemus sylvaticus. Taxonomy (NCBI): domain Eukaryota; kingdom Metazoa; phylum Chordata; class Mammalia; order Rodentia; family Muridae; genus Apodemus; species Apodemus sylvaticus. The sequence goes on along the minus strand of NC_067484.1, from coordinate 59,024,658 downwards.
GGATGTAATATTTTCTGCCATGGAACTTACACTTTTCAATACACACATACACAGCACATGTACACATGCATTCACATATACACAGCACACCTGCACAGCTTTTTCCAACTATATTATTTTCCAACGATTATCTACAATTTGTTTGAAGAATAAAACAGGTGGTGGTGACCCAAGCCTACTTTTATCCCAGCACTAAGAAGGCAGAGACAGGCAACAATCTGTGAGTCCAAAGTCAGCCTGGTCCACAGAGAAAGATCCAGGACAACCAAGGCTACAGAGAAACCCTATCTCAGAAAGAAAAAATAACCTAGTTTTCCATGTAAGAATATCATGACTTTTATTAGAAAAGGGTGGATACTATCTACTCAGTGTGGCTGTTTGGATAGGAGTGAATCCATAGGCTGAGTTATTTAAATGGTCATTATGGAGTGACAATGCTTGACAGTGATTAAGATGTAGCCTTGTTGGGTTTAGTATGGCCTATTGAAGCTAACTTGTCACAGGTGATGTGATTTGGAATTTTCAATTGTAGATTTAGTGTTTTTCTCGCTTCCTCCTGCCTACAGATCTAAATGTCTAAGCCTCAGCTACATCTCCAGCCCCATGTCTGTCTGTGTAGTGCCATCCTTCCGAGCATGGGGATAAAGGAGTAAACCGCCAAATCTGTGAGGTGGCCTCAATGACATGTTTCAGTTTTATAAGAGTTGCTGTGCTCATGGTATATTCACAGCAAATAGCATTGACTAAGAAAATGTTCAACAGTTTGAAGAATAACTCTTTCACGTGTGAAGTTTCTAAGCAAGTTCTGCCTTTGTAGTACTGGTATTGATGCATTGTGCTGGGTAGTTTCATGTCAACCTGATTCAAGCTAGAGTCATTTTGGAAGAGGGAACCCAGACAGAGAAAATGTTTCTACTGTGGGCAAACCTGTAATATATTTTTCTTGAATGGTGGCTAATGTGGGAAATCTAGCTCACTGTGGACAGAGTCATCCCTGGGATGATAGTTCTATGTGCTGTAAGAGGCAGACTGAGCAAGCCATGAGGAGCAAGCCAGTAAGAGGTGCTTCTTCAAGGTCTATACTTCCACTCTGACCACCAGGTTCCTGTCCTGCTTGAGTTCATGTCCTGCCTCCCTTCAGTGACAGACTACCAGCTGTAAGATGTAAGAAACCCTTTAGTCCTTGATTTGCTTTTGTCATGGTTTTTAATCATAGCAATAATTAACTCAGATGCCCATGAAGGTCGAAATCATAATTTTTGTGCAGATCTGTGGCCTATTAAATGTCACCCTAGGCAGTTATCCTGACTTCCTGCGTTTTTCTTTTTTTTTTTTTTTCTATTTATTTATTTATTTATTTATTTATTTATTTATTTTGGCTTTAAAAACAGCTTTTATTTAGCAAGGAAGTTACAACTTTATACATGTCCTTTTTTTGCTTTTGAGTGTCTGATCTTGTCTCAGCTGTACTTGATCTGGGGAAATGTCTGTCTCCATGTGCTTGCTTGTACAGTCTTAGATGTGATGATCTTTAAATCGGTGAGCTCATAAATGATCTTCTTCAACTCTGGAACAAGAAAGAGACAGGGCAGTGGGATTTTATTTCTAAGAAATTCGTGACAAGGACCCTGCTAATACAACACAGACTTTACAATACATAAGTAAACCAGCCATTCTGTTCACTCTTACAAAGAAAAATGGCTCAAAAATACGTTATGCATTCTTTTTTTCTGTTTTTTTAATATTTTTATTTTCTATATTCTTTGTTTACATTCCAAATGATTTCCCCTTTAAAGGATCCCCCTCCCCATATGTCCCATAAACCTTTTCTCCATCCCTTCTCCAATCACCTCCCTACTTTTTCTTTTTCCTTATATTCCCTTCCAATGCTAGATCAACCCTTTCCAGGATCAAGACTCTCTCCATACTTCTTCATGGGAGTCATTGTTATGCTACTTGTGCCGTGGGTTTTCAAGGCTTCTGGGCTAATTAATATCCACTTGTCAGAGATTGCATTCCATGTGTATTCTTTTGTGCTTGGGTTACCTCCCTTAGGATGATATTTTCCAGATCAAAACATTTGCCTAAAAATTTCGTGAATTCATTGTTTCTAATTGCTGAGTAGTATTCCATTGTGTAAATATACCACGTTTTCTGTATCCATTCCTCCTTTGAGGGGCATCTGGGTCCTTTCCAGCTTCTGGCTATTATAAATAAGGCTGCTATGAACATAATGGAGCATGTGTCTTTATTGCATGCTGGGGAATCCTTTGGGTATATGCCCAGGAGAGGTATAGCAGGGTCCTCTGGAAGTCTCATGTCCAGTTTTCTGAGGAACGTGCAGACTGATTTCCACAGTGGTTGTACCATCTTGCAGCCCTACCAGCAGTGGAGGAGTGTTCCTCTTTCTCCACATCCTCGCCAACACCTGCTGTCTCCTGAGTTTTTGACCTTAGCCACTCTGACTGGTGTAAGGTGAAATCTCAGGGTTGTTTTGATTTGCATTTCCCTAATGACTAATGATGTCGAGCACTTTTTAAAGTGCCTCTTGGCCATCCGAATTTCTTCAGGTGAAAATTCTTTGTTTAGATCTGTACCCCATTTTAATAGCGTTATTTGGTTCCCTGGGGTCTAACTTCTTGAGTTCTTTGTATATATTGGATATTAGCCCTCTATCAGATGTGGGGTTTGTGAATATCCTTTCCCAATTTGATGATATAGTTTTAGCTATCCTGGGTTTCTTGTTATTCCAGATGAATTTGAGAATTGCTTTTTTTAACTCTGTGAAGAACTGAGTTGGGATTTTGTCGGGGATTGCATTGAATCTGTAGATCGCTTTTGGCAAGATGGCCATTTTAACTATATTAATCCTGACAATCCAAGCACATGGCAGATTTTTCCATTTTCTGAGGTCTTCTTCAATTTCCTTCTTCAGAGACCTGAAGTTCTTGTCATATAGATCTTTCACTTGTTTGTTTAGAGTCAAACCAAGATACTTTATATTGTTTGTGGCTATTTTGAAGGGTGTCATTTCCCTAACTTCTTTCTCAGCCTGCTTATCCTTTGAGTATAGGAAGGCAACTGATTTGCTTGAGTTGATTTTATAACCAGCCACTCTGTGGAAGTTGTTTATCAGCTGTAGGATTTCTCTGGTGGAGGTTTTCAAGTCACTTCAGTAGACTATCATGTCATCTGCAAATAGTGATAATTTGGCTTCTTCCTTTCCAATTTGTATATCCTTGACCTTCTTATGTTGTCTAATTGCTCTAGCTAGAACTTCAAGTACTATATTAAAAAGATATGGAGAGAGGACAGCTTTGTCTAGTCCCTGATTTTTAGTGGGATTGCTTCAAGTTTCTCTCCATTTAGTTTGATGTTTGCTACCGGTTTTCTGCATATTGCTTTAACGATGTTTAGGTATGGGCCTTGAATTCCTGTTCTTTCCAAGACTTTTAGCATCAAAGGATGCTGTATTTTATCAAATGCTTTTTCTGCGTCTAATGAGATGATCATATGATTTTTTTCTTTGAGTTTGATTATGTAGTGGACTGCATTGTTGGATTTCCTTATATTGAACCATTCCTGCATCCCTGGGATGAAGCCTACTTGATCGTGGTGGATGATCGTTTTGATGTGTTCTTGGATTTGGTTTGCAAAAATTTTATTAAATATTTTTGCATCAATATTAATAAAAGAAATTGGCCTGAAGTTCTCTGTCTTTTTTGGATCTTTGTGTGGTTTTGGAATCAGCATAATTGTGGCTTCATAGAACGAGTTGGGTAGAGTTCGTCCTGTTTCTCTTTTTTGGAATAGTTTGAAGAGTATTGGTGTTAGGTCTTCTATGAAGGTCTCATAGAACTCTGTACTGAAGCCTTCTGGTCCCATGATTTTTTTCTTTGGGAGACTTTCTATGACCCTTTTTAATTCTTCAGGTGTTATGGGACTGTTTAGTTGATCTATTTGATTCTAATTTAGTTTTGGTGTCAGATATCTGTCTAGGAAACTCCATTTCCTCCAGATTCTCCAGTTGTGTTGAGTATAGGCTTTTGTAGTAGGATCTAATGATTTTATGAATTTCCTCAGTGTCTGTTGTTATATCTCGCTTTTCATTTATAAGTTTGTTAATCTGGATACTGTTTCTATGTCGATTGGTTAGTCTGGCTAAGGGTTTATCTATCTTGTTGATTTTCTCAAAGAACCAGCTCCTGGTTTTGTTGATTATTTGTATGGCTCTCTTTGTTTCTACTTAATTGATTTCGGCCCTGAGTTTGATGATTTCCTGCCTTCTACTCCTCCTGGGTGAAATTGCTTCTTTTTGTTCCTGGGCTTTCAGGTGTGTCATTAAGCTGTTAGTGTATGCTCTCTCCATTTTCCTTTTGGAGGCACTCAGGGCTGTGAGTTTTCCTCTTAGCACTGCTTTCATTGTGTCCCATAGATGTGTGTATGTTGTGTCTTCATTTTCATTAAGTTCTAAAAAGTCTTTAAATTCTTTCTTCATTTCTTCCTTGACCAAAGTATCATTGAGTAGGATATTGTTCAGTTTCCACGTGTATGTGGGTTTTCTGTTGTTTTTGTTGCTATTGAAGACCACTTTTACTCCATAGTGATCTGATAGGAGGCATGGGATTAGTTTGATCTTCTTATATTTGTTGAGGTCTGTCTTGTGACCAATTATATGGCCGATTTTGGAGAAGGTACCATGAGGTGCTGAGAAAAAGGTATATTCTTTTGCTTTAGGATAGATTGTTCTATATATATCTGTTAAATCTAATTGGTCCAAAGGTTCAATTAGTTTCATTGTGTCCCTGTTTAGTTTCTGTTTTCCTGATCGGTCCATTGAGCAAAGTGTAGTGTTGAAGTCACCCACAATTATTGTGTTAGGTGCAATGTGTGCTTTGAGCTTTAATAAACTGTCTTTTATAAATGAGGGTGACCTTGCATTTGGAGCATATATGTTCAAGTTTGAGAGTTCTTCTTGTTGTATTTTTCCTTTAATCAGCAAGAAGTGTCCCTGAGAGTCTCTTTTGATGACTTTGGGTTGAAAGTCAATTTTATGTGATATTAAAATGGCTACTCCAGCTTGTTTCCTGAGACCATTTGCTTGTAAAATTGTCTTCCAGCCTTTTACTCTAAGGTAGTGTTTGTCTTTGACCCTGAGGTGTGTTTCCTGTAAACAGCAAAATGTAGGGTCCTGTTTACGTATCCAGTCGGTTAGTTTATGTCTTTTTGTTTTTTGGATTTGGTTTTTTCGAGACAGGGTTTCTCTGTGTAGCCCTGGCTGTCCTGGAACTCACTCTGTAGACCAGGCTGGACTCGAACTCAGAGATCCACCTGCCTCTGCCTCCCAGAGTGCTACGATTACAGGCATGGGCTACCACCACCCGGCTAGTCTATGTCTTTTTATTGGGGCATTGAGGCCATTGATGTTAAGAGATATTAAGGAATAGTGATTGTTACTTCCTGTCATTTATGACGTTATTTTTTTTACATTTGATTGGTTAACTTGTTTTGGGTTTGATGAAAGGTTACTATCTTGCTTTTTCCAGGGTGAAGTTTCCCTCCTTGTATTGCTGTTTTCCTCCCATTATCCTTTGTAGGGCTGGGTTTGTGGATAGATATTGGGTAAACTTGTTTTTTTCATGGAATATCTTAGTTTCTCCATCTATAGTGATTGAGAGTTTTGCTGGATATCGTAGTTTTGGCTGGCATTTGTGTTCTCTTAGAGTCTGCATGAGATCTGCCCAGGATCTTCTAGCCTTCATAGTCTCAGGTGAAAAGGCTGCTCTGAATCTGATAGGTCTTCATTTATATGTTACTTGGCCTTTTTCTCTTACTGCCTTTAATATTCTTTCTTTGTTTAGAACATTTGGTGTTTTGATTATTATGTGACGGGAAGTATTTCTGTTCTGGTCAGGTCTGGTCAGGAGTTCTGTAGGCTTCTTGTATATTCATGGGCACCTCTCTCTTTAAGTTAGGGAAGTTTTCTTCCATAATTTTATTGAAGATATTTGCTGGCCCTTTAAGTTGTAAATCTTCACTCTCATCTATTCCTATAATCCTTAGGTTTGGTCTTCTCATTGTGTCCTGGATTTCCTGGATATTTTAGGTTACAAGCTTTTTGCATTTTGCATTTTCTTTAACTGTTGAGTCCATGGTTTCTATGGTATCTTCAGCATCTGAAATTCTTTCTTCTATCTCTTGTATTCTGTTGTTGATATTTGCATCTATGTCCCCTGATTTCTTCCCAAGGCTTTCTATCTCCAAAGTTGTCTCCCTTTGAGTTTTCTTAGTTGTTTCTACTTCTGATTTTAGATCCTGGATGGTTTTGCTTAGCTCCTTCACTTGCTTGTTTGTGCTTTCCTCTAATTCTTTAAGAGATATTTGTGTTTCCTCTTTCATTACCTTGGCCTGTTGACCAAAGTTCTCCTGTATTTCATTACGTGGTTTTTGCGTTTCCTCCTTATTGGCTTTTGTATTCTCCTGAATTTCTTTCAATGATTTTTGTGTTTCCCTTGCAAGGGCTTCTAACTTTTGATCCATTTTCTCTTGAATTTCTTTAAATATGTCATATACCAGCATCATGACCAGTGATTTTAAATCCAAGTCTCGCTTTACTGGTGTGATGGGGTATCCAGGACATGCTGTTAAAGGAGAATTGGGTTCAGATGTTACCATATTGCCTTGATTTCTGTTAGTGACATTCCTACGTTTGCCTTTTGCCATCTAGTAATCACTGGTGTTAGTTGGTCTTGTCAATGCTGGACTCACCAATGCAAGCTGCCTCTTCCCAGGTGGCCTCTGGTGCACAGCTTACCTCCTGCACTGCCTGGAGACAGCGTGCTGTTGTCCAGGCTGTTCAGATCCCGAAACAGACACCTGAAGGCTCCTGCTGGAGGCCCGCTGGATTCACCAGAGCACATTGACTACTCCCAGCTGGCCTCAAGAAGCCCCTATTGCCTCTTGCAGGACCTGGAGATGTGGTGTTGACACCCAGGCTGATCTGGATCTGAAAGCAGAGCGATCTGAGGACTCTTGCCAGAGGCCTCAGGACTAGAATGGTAGGGGCTGGGTCAGACAAGAAATGGGTAGTAGTGAGAAAATGGACATAGAAATGTTTTAATTATCTTTTAATTACATTTTAAAAGAATGAAAAAATTTTGATTATATGCTATCATTTCAAAAGTTTAAATTCCTTTCTCCTTTAATGAATGATACTCTCTCCTACCATCCCTCTCTCTCCATACTTTTTTCCATTAAGAGTAAAAAGAGAATCTAATCAAAGAAAAGGAAATGTACCCTTGGAACAAACAAAAAAACAGCACAAAATAGGATTGGCAGAATAACAACCCATAAAATGCTTCGAAGGACAGTGTTTGGCACCTGGCTGGAAACTCCTGATTACCACAACAGAAGAGCTGACAGCAGTTCTTGCCACTCTTGAACCTCATGACTTAGAGAATGTGATTGAAAAGTCCTCAAAAGTGGTGCCACTCTGCAGCAACAGGAGAGGAAGAGAGTTCCTGGTTCTGAGCACTTCAGTTCTGGCTTCTGTACACACTGAGTCTGTGTCAGGAGAACAGATCCAGTAGAAGCTGTCTGCATTTGGAGAAGCTGAGAGGATATTGGAGCATCTGAAGGTTGCTTCTCTGGAGTTGTCCTGGATATGGCAAGGGCCTGGACTTAACAAGATGTTGGAACACATTAGTATAGTTAGGGAATAAGACTAAGTACATTTGGGAGAAAGGAAAATTTTCTTAAGATGTACAATTGAAATCCAGAGGAATCCCACCCTTTGGAAAGGTAGTAAAGTGGGAACTTGGGCAGATGTACTTATCTGGATGGAGCCTACTTGGTCCATGAGCAGTAGATCTGGGTAGGTTTCCTGTAGCTAACAAGTTTATTAAAGAGATAACAACATGAGTTAACCACATGAACAGTCTTTAAGATGAGCCTTTGTGGATCAGAAGGAATAGAATTGAAGGTTGGGACAGTGACAGAGCAAAAGGGGAAATGTGAAGCATTTAATGGAAACAGAGTTTAGGTAAGGAGATAACTGTCTAGCTGTCAATGTAGTCAGGAGTCTGAGGAATAAACAATAACTTAGCAGTTATATTATTAAAGAATGACAGATTTCAGTAGCCAGCAGTTCTCTGTGGTCTCTGGTCTCCATGGCGGCTTTGGTTGTCAGTCTGGCTTTCAAGCACAGAAGATGCACAGCTTTTTCTGTGGAATGGATACCCATGACATGAGAAATGGCTTACTTTTGTTTAGCTAAGTCATTTGACTCAAGGTATCCAGTTTTGTCCACTGCACTCTTTCAGGCAGCATCCTGTGGCGGTGTCCATCTTTCTTCTGAGACCTCCTGGGAAAAGCTGTCAAGCCTTTGGGAATTCTGTCTGTCTTATATCTAATAACAAATGTCTGACAAGATTGAGCACAAGAGAGGAGAGCAATAGTTAAGAGAGAATAGGAATGGAAATCTTAAGTAGCTTTGACAGGTTGCATAGGTAGAGGAAAGTATATTGCCTTGGTTAGTAAAGATGCTAGGATCAGAGTTAGAAAGCTGGCAGCAATGGATAAAATTGTGGTGACAGAAAATGAGTTTGTCTAGGTAGATTTAGGCTTGTTAACATCAACTTGAGCACACAAGCTATAGGAGCAAATGAGTTAAGGGTGTGGGAACACAGAATAGGTGAGGTTCAGATTCTTCATCATGTACCAGACTGTTAATTTTAAAAGTATACAGTCGAAGACAAGTAGCACCCACTGGGTAGGGGAGAGAGTTGTTCTGCAAACTTAGCGTCCTAAAGAGTGCAGAAACAACTGAAAGGCAGCTAAGCCAAAGAGTCCAGATAGTCATGAGGACCCTTGGGAGCCAGGGCTAGAAATGCCGGAGCTTTAAAAGCGGGAGGAAGCATCCCGCCTGTACCAGGATTTTCGAGGACAGCTGCAAAAGCCAAAGGGAGACTCAGCATCACTTCCGGATTAGGATACACCCGAGGGTGGGTCTAGAAGTCCTAAGCAGGAGTGTCGACTAGGCATGAGAGGAAACCCTTCGTTCCAAAAGAGGTTGGCCAGACTTCATTTGAAAGCTAAGGGTTATTTACTATTATGGTTAATGTTTATTTAAATTTTTAATCTGCTAGAGGGAAGAACCTGACATGTAGCACACATCAGTGGAAGCCAGTGTAGACCGCTTGACTGTGGGACCCGGTCCCCCAACCATGCTTCTCCTGCCTATGCGTGGCTGCAAGACCAGTCATGGCCTGCTCTATTAACAGTAGAGGACATTGGGAGTGGTGGGACCTCACAGTGAAAAAGAGGAAAGACAGGGTGGTAGGGAGAACCCATAGAGCTGTGAGAGAATCGGGTAGTAGAATTGATGGGGCATCCCAGCAGCCAATGCAGAGCTGGGCATGGTCTGTGGCTAGGCTTTTGCAGGTAAAGGCCCTAGAAATCTGCATTGTAGCCAGCAGAGCGGGACAGTATGGTGGTGGGGGTGTGCAGCAATGAGAAAGGAGTGCATGCTTGTTGTGGCGAGGAGGCAGCATTGCTCGGCAGGGATGGATCACAGCAGATTCAGAGAGCTTGGAGAGACCTCGCCATGGGTAACAGTCACTGTCCCAACTCTGCAGCGGTTCTGATGAAAGTTAGTGATCGCGCATGCGCAGGGCAGAACTTCCTGTCAGCAGTGGAAGTAGGAAGTTAGGTAGCCTGCAGTGGCTGGGAAGTAGCTTGTTTCTTATCCTAGCAATGGCGCAGGAGGGGCAGAGCTGCCAAGGATGTGGCAGCAGCCACAGCAGCTTCGTCAGCAGTTCTGGAGCAGGAGGGGGTCTGGCGTGGGCTGCAGCAGCCACAGCCAAGGCCGGGGCTTGGCCAGCGTGCCATGAGCCCCGCGGGCCACAAAGCCAGCACGCGGGAAAACAAGGGGAACCAGTAGAATAAATGATGCTGTCATATCAATAAGATGCAGGAGTGAATTAGATAGCTGAGCCTGGTGGCACTTGCCTGGCAGGGCATTGCCTCTGCACACTGCTGAGTTCCACCCAGATAGAGGGAGGGAACAGAACAGCAGCGGGGAAATGTGGGAAGTGCAGAGACTATTGCTCTCACCAGTGGGGGTGTAAGACTTACACAGAGGCGTAATATCCCATGGTGTTTCTCATTCCTAGGTTTCAGCACCAAGATGAAGGGGCTTAAAAGGGGGGAGTATAGGGGGTTAGGTGAGTGTGGCTAGGCGGCCTGTGGGAAGGTGTCCAGTCGGGCCCTTGCCTGGGCATCTCTGCCCCTGAGGAATAACACACACACATACATGGTATAGAATAGAGTTTATTCAGAATAGGGGATGGGAGTTAGTGGTAGAGAGAGAGAGGGAGAGAGAGAGAGAGAGAGAGAGAGAGAGAGAGAGAGAGAGAGAGAGTGGAGGCCGGCCATGACCACGTGGAGGGGGGAAGAGCCCCAGGGGCAGAGAGGTGAGAGAGTGTGGGAGATCGGAGAGCAAAGAGAGAAAGGAGGAGCAAGTAGCACCTCTTATAGTGGGCCAGATCTCTGGTGCGGGGCATAACAGGCTATTGCCAGATAGGTGTGGGGTGGAGCTTAGACAAAACCCCAACACAGTCAAGTTAACATCTCAAATTAAGCATCACATTCCTCTGTAAAATGCTAGGGTTTCTAGGGCAATATAGGATGTTTACCCAAAGTCCAGGGCACATGCAGTTAAAGGGTTTCCTCACCTTGGCCCCACCATCATGCTATCCTGGGAGCTGAAGAAGGATGGTTCCCATGTCTGCTCTTCAAGACAAAGATGGCGGTATTGTAAAGTTTGGGAAGCTGCCTGGCTCGAGCTGTCTTCAAAGAGCACTTATGCCTAGTCCGCCAATTGTATTCTTCTCTGTGCCATGCCCGGTGCCACCATAGGCCTCTGAGGCCCCTGATGATCAGCTCTGATAGCAGCCTCTAGCCCCCAGCCTGATGAACTCACCAGCTGTAGCCCTAAGGCCCAGCCTGGTGAACTAACCAGCTGCAACCCTTAGGCTCAGCTTGGTGTGCTAACTAACTCACTACTACTCCAATTTTCTCTCTGAGTTAAAAGTACCTACTGTCTCCTGAATCTCACATGGATAAGGTAAAAATGTTGTTTTGGTCAAAAACTCCCTAGGTGGAGTCTGTAACACAAAAGCAGTTCTTCACAAACTTCCCTTGCCATCCAGGTGGGCCTTGGAAGACATATCCTGTCTGCATAACAAGCAAGCTCAAGAGTTAAAAGCAGAACAGGCTTAACATGTCAGTGGATGTCCCTGGGATATCCAAATTCAGTTGCAAGACAGAAAGCCTGGCCTGTGGAATGGGGGAAGGTAGCTATGAGCCAGGTACCAACTCAAATGTAAAATCTTTCTATTTTGTAAAATATCCATTCATATGGCAAGAACCTTGTAAGGTTTTTCTGATGTAAATATCCTTAGGCTGGACCTATTGTTTGTAATCTACCTGCTCTTAAGAGAGAAAGACCAAAAGAAAGAAAGAAAGAAAGAAAGAAAGAAAGAAAGAAAGAAAGAAAGAAAGAAAGAAAGAAAGAAAGAAAGAAAGAAAGAAAGAAAGAAAGAAAGAGAGAAAGAAAGAAAGAAAGAGAAGAAAGAATGAAACAAAGAATGAAACAAAGAAAGAAAGAAAGAAAGAAAGAAAGAAAGAAAGAAAGAAAGAAAGAAAGGAAGGAAGGAAGGAAGGAAGGAAGGAAGGAAGGAAGGAAGGAAGGAAGGAAGAAAAGAAAGGAAGAAAGAAAGAAAGAACCTGTGATTTAGAGTTCCTGGAATTTTTTTACAGTGATTACATAAATGATTAGAGCAAAGCTTAACAGAATTTTGGCTACAAGATGGATTCTTTCATATCTATATTTGCTTGGTTATACTATTTCCCTGTCACTAGGATGGAGGAGAGTTTTCAGAAGTATAGTAAATTGCCAAGTGAGATTTTCATCTTATGAATATACAGGGAGTTCCACTTTTTCCTAGGAGACTTTTCTCACCTCTGTCTGTAAAATATGATTTTCCAGGTTTCACTGGGCCATCATGGCAATATATTTTTAAGTTTTTATTTTTATGACAATAAAAAAGAATGCAATTCCAGGATGGAGATTTTGAAATAGCAGGAGCCTTTTTTTGTCGCTGTTTTTTAATTGTTAAATTACCCCTGTGTAGTATATTTGTGAACTGGAATGTAAGCATGGTGACTATTTATAAAGTCTTAACATTTTCAGGCATGAGATGAATGAGAGGTAGCCACTGGACAAGCTGCAGGAGCCATTTCTCCCCTTTCTACCATTTGTGGGCCCTTGGAATTAAAGTCAGGCTTATTCCTCAATGGCTCTAACTACTGAGCCCAACATGATGACTTGTAAAAGCTTTCTTAGCTCAGACTTCGTTATAAATTGAGGCAACAGTGAATGAACTTTAGTGTTAAATTCATATAGTTATTCACTTGTTTTTTCATGTAGAGCTTACATTCATATATTTATTCATTTACTTTTGTAACAACAATGATTAAAGACAAGAAGGCCGTAGATTTGGGAGGGGCTGGGTCAGACAAGAAATGGGTAGTAGTGAGAAAATGGACATAGAAATGTTTTAATTATCTTTTAATTACATTTTAAAAGAATGAAAAAATTTGGATTATATGCTATCATTTCAAAAGTTTAAATTCCTTTCTCCTTTAATGAATGATACTCTCTCCCACCATCCCTCTCTCTCCATACTTTTTTCCATTAAGAGTAAAAAGAGAATCTAATCAAAGACAAGGAAATGTAGCCTTGGAACAAACCAAAAACAACACAGAAGAGGACGATTGGCAGAATAACAACCCATAAAATGCTTTGTAGGACAGTGTTTGGCACCTGGTTGGAAACTCCTGATTACCACAACAGAAGACCTGACAGCAGTTCTTGCCACTCCTGTACCTCATGACTTAGAGAATGTGATTGAAAAGTCCTCAAAAGTGGTGCCACTCTGCAGCAACAGGAGAGGAAGTGAATTCCTGGTTCTGAGCACTTCAGTTCTGGCTTCTGTACACACTGAGTCTGTGACCTTAAGGGAATCATTTAACTACTTCCTCTGTTTTAGTTCCCCACTGAAAAGGTAGAGGGTTATTTCAGAAGAACTGGCCTTTGCTCTTTTAATGCTACAGTTGTTCTAAACAGCCTTCATTCTTATTTTTAAATGAATATTTGAATGTAGATTTATTCTTTATTCCTTTTGATGACACTGTGAAACATGAACACTCTGTACACAGTGAGCCACTTCAGGTCTAGAGAATATCACACAGGGGCCAGAATTCCAAAGCTTGATTGTGTAGGAATAAAGATGTTCCATTAGGAATAATTACATAGGTCAGATTAGAAGTAGGACCTTGCAGTGGGAGACTGCATCTGCAAGCAATCTGTTTGCAAGTGCCTCCCGTGCATGTGGCCTCTCCCCTTCTCTTCTGCCTTTGAAGTGGCCTTGATCAATTGAACAAAATTCCACTGATAGTAGTCACACACAAAGAAGTTGAGCAAATGCTCCGGGTTGGGAAACAGTGTTTTGTTTTGTTTTTTTTTTTTTGTTTTTTTTTTTTTTTTTTTTCTGCACGGCAGTTGCAAAATATCATATGCCAGTATGTTTCTATCTTGAGGGCAAATGTCCCTCAAGATTATCAGAGACCAGATTCTGCCAGTATGTTTCTACCTTGAGGGCAAATGTCCCTCAAGGTTATCAGAGACCAGATTCTGCAGAGGATCAGACAGTACTGCTGAACTAAAGGGTTACTAGCACCTGTTCAGTGATGTTACACCATATAGTAGAGTTTTGCATTTTACATTTGGAAGCCAGCAAACTTTGCCTTGAGAAACTCCTAGCTCTCCAAAGTGAAAGGGAAAAAGGTTAATAGCTTTTTGTTGTCAAGAAACATAAACATGATTTTGTATTCCTTGGCCCTTTGTTTTTCATAGAGCTTAACTAAAATATGGAACAATTTTACATATGCCTACATGTCTTCTCTCCTGAGTTACATTTAAAGCAGCAGGATGGCTTATAGATCCCAGAGGTCAAATTCAGGGATACCGATGCCCCCACACTATTTAATCACTGTGAGAAGGCTGGCAGAATTGTCTTGCTACTGAAAATATTGTTGAGATCTGACTCTTTGTTGTCTGTGTATTTCAGTCATGTGCAAAGTATAATTCACCTAACTGTTCATATGTTGTAACTCTACTGAGCTCATGAATATGAGATGTTTGAAGAACTTCTTCAGGTGCCCCAGGGTGACACTGTGTAAAACCAAGATATAGATAGTTTTACAGAGCACTGTTTTCAACTCTTGGGAAACTGAGGCCATCTAATGGTGTTCCCTATGGATAGTGCAGGCATAACCATGGTGACAGCACTCTGTTCCAAAGGGCCAGCTTGATTAACAGATGTCATTTGGAAAAGGCAGACAGGTGGAAGTAAATGGTCGACACTGAGGCATGAAAGCTTGTGTAGAGAAACAAGACCTGAAGGTGAGACTAGCATTTATAAATCTCCATATTCTAGTGTGACTGGGACTTGGTCCTTCTCTACTAAGAGAAAACACACACACACACACACACACACACAGACTCACACACACACATATGTAGAAACATATAAAGACTCAAAGCCCACTTCTTTAATTCAGCACCTATCTCTGAAGTTCTCAAATGTTATTTGTGACATTTTGCTTGTACTCCATCACTGTTTAACTCAGAGCATTTCCCTGACCTTCAGAGGCGTGAATGGGTGAAATATAGCAACCCAGAGATGAGCCTGCAAGTGTCAGGGTCCAAGTGCATGCTCCAGATTCCACCTTTTGTTCTTCTGTATTGATGACACCATGTGTTGGATGTGTTATGCATTTAACTTCCCTCATCTGGCCACTCCTGCTCTTGGACCTTGTCAACATCCTCCAAAACAGGAGCCTAAAGGCCTGCAGGGCCAACAGGTCTCCACAGGGTGATTTGGACTGTTCTGTTCTGTGTCTTTAAACATTTAGAAGGGAGTAGAAGCTCAGGTGACCTCTAAAATTTAAATCTCTAGATTGTATTGCCATTTGGCATCTTTCTGAGCACTGTTGCTTCCAGAAGTGGGGATATGCTGGTTACCAGGCAGGGTAGGAGTTGGGTAAATTACTGGTACATAGTGTGTGGCTAGTGAGAAAGAAAAACAAACAGAAACAAATGCAGTGGGTTGTGCTGTGACTCAGTGGTAGAATATATGCTCAGCATGAGTGAAGACCTCAGTAGTAGAATATGTGCTCAGCATGAGTGAAGACCTGGGTAGATTCCCAGCACACACACAGAGATAGAATCACTGAATCTGGCTGTGTAGAATAGCTGGTTCTGAGCACCACTTACTGCTGTGCATTTTAAGAAGAGGAAAAACATCAAGAAGAAAACAAACCAAGCAAGCAAGAAAACAAACAACAACTTTCCCAAGAACTGGTAATTGCTTCTTTGTTTTACTTCCTAATTTGGGCTAAAAGTTAGCACCCACCAGATGAAATATAATTATTTCTGAGAAGGATTAGTTCTGAGAACTTCAGAAACCAGTGGGACTACTTTATCCTTTCTTCTTTTCCCAGTGCAATCTGTCCAAGCAGATTCCTACCCCCCCTTATTCTACAGAGCATCTGAAAGGCCTGAGCAGTGTTTGAAAACCAAAATGTCCTGGATGTAAATCACTCTGGGCACTGCAGTTAGAAATCTCCAGGGCATTCCCACTGACTCTTCGTGGAGGGGTGGGGCAGGTAGCTACCTTTGGGCAAAGATGGTAAGATCCTGACTCCTTAGAATGATGCATCCTCCTAAGAGCCAATGATCCAATTGCAACCCTGGTGATAGGCATGAATCTCAAGCAGAATAGAGCATTTTTTTGAGACAGGGTTTCTCTGTGTAGCCCTGGCTGTCCTGGAACTCAACTTGTAGTCCAGGCTGGCCTTGAACTCAGAAATCTGCCTGCCTTTGCCTCTCAAGTGCTGGGATTGAAAGTGTGTGACACAACAGTCTGGGCCAGCATTTCTAAATTAACCCCAGTGATCTAATTAATTAGTGGAAATCCAGAAATGCCTGGATTTCCTATATTTATGGCTGTCTTGGTGACTCTTGAATTAGTAACTAGGAAGGCAGCTGTTGGTATTATTGCAGCTATTGATATTCTTGTTGCTGCTCAAGGTTGACAGGGATTCTGGGCTGCATTGTTTCATATGCTCAGTTGCCAGGCATGGAAATTGCTTGGCTCAGCCCCTCCGTGTTCCTGTGTTCTGTCTTCAAGATATCTGTCTTTTACTCCTGTTCACCTGTGATTGCTAGTCACTGCGATTTCAGTGTGCCTGCTCAATATGACACCCTGAGTCTCTGTATTTCATTCTGTGTGCTGTTCTCAACTGGTGGCCGATTAAAATGCTCCCACACCAAAAGAAAAGTTATATGTATAAATATATATGTGTGCTTCTGTTGAGCTATAGCGTATGTGATAAAAACGTGCATTCATGGATTAAAATGTCTTCTGTAACAGTATTCCCTTGGTCTTCCTTTGTCATCTGTGTGTGTGTCTCTGGCCCTTCCAGGTTATCTGCACTTGCTTCCATTTCCATTAAGCAAAAAGTCTCTTTCGCATGGATGGCGCTGTCGCTCTGTATCTGGAACAGGAACAGTGAAAACAGGAACAGTGCAGTAACATATAAAGGCCTGCATAGATGCCTCACCAGCCATAGTGCAAGGAATGGCTTATGATGCAGCTATGAAAGGACAGAAATTCAGCACCTATGTTAAACAATCCTATGGTAGAGGAGGAAAAGGAACCTCGAAGCCCATTTGTTTTAAATATAGTGAGTCAGCACATATGCAAAGGCAATGTCCAAAAAGGCAAGCACTGGAATGATGAATTGAAATCAAAGCTCCACAAGGATCGACCACCCCTTACAGGGCAAAAGAAAGGAAAACTCAACTTACATTTTTAAAGTCAGAGGCAGCCCCTCAGCCACAAACTTGAAAGAGATGAAACAGCTGTTAATATGGACGTAGAACTAGTAACCTCAGACAACCAAAATAAACAGCATTTTTCATAAGGGCCAATAAAGGCTCTTTTAATATAGATAAGGTGAAATAAAAATGAAAAAAAGCCTATATGGCTCAATTGTGGCCCCTAACGGAAGAAAAAATGCAGGCTATAAATAAACTTGTACAAAAACAATTGGCAAAGAAACATATTAAGAAAAATAACAGTCCTTAAAATACTTACATATCGTAATAAAGAAAGTCAACTCTGTACCCCATTTTAATAGGTTTATTTGGTTTTCTGGGGTCTATTTTCTTGAGTTCTTTATATATATTGAATATTGGCCCTCTGTCTGATGTCGAGGTTGGTGAAGATCTTCTCCCAATTTGGTGGTTGCTAATTTGTCCTTTTGATGGTGTCCTTTGCTTTACAGAAACTTTGTAATTTCATGAGGTCCCATTTCTTAATTCTTGATCTTAGCGCAAGTTCTATTAGTGTTTTGTTCAGGAAATTTCCCCCTGTACCGATGTCCTTAAGGGTCTCCCCCTCTTTCTTTTTTATTAGCTTCAAAGTGTCTGGCTTTATGTGGAGGTCCTTCATCTATTTGGAGTTGAGCTCAGTACAAGGAGACAAGATTGGATCAATTCACATTCTTCTGCATGCTGGTCTCCAGTTGAACCAGCACCATTTGTTGAAAAGGCTATCTTTTTTTCCATTGGATGTTTTCAGCCCCTTTGTCGAGGATCAAGTGGCCATAGGTGTGTGGGTTCATTTCTTCATCTTCAATCCTGTTCCATTGATCTGCCTGTCTGTCACTGTACCAATACCATGCAGTTTTTAACACTATTTTTCTGTAGTATTGCTTGAGGTCAGGGATACTCATTCCGCCAGAGTTTCTTTTGTTGTTGAGAATAGTTTTAGCTATCCTGGATTTTTTGTTATTCCAGATGAATTTGAGAATTCCTCTTTATAAGTCTATGAAGAATTGAGTTGGGATTTTGATGGGTATTGCTTTGAATCTGTATATTGCTTTTGGCAAAATGAAAATTTTAACTATATTAATCCTGCCAATCCATGAGCTTGGGAGGTTTAATCATTTTTTGAGGTCTTCTTCTGTTTCGTTTTTCAGAGTCTTGAAGTTCTTGTCATACAGATCTTTCACATGTTTGGTAAGAGTCACCCCAACGTACTTTATACTGTTTGTGGCTATTGTGAAGGGTGTTATTTCCCTAATTTCTTTCGCGGCCTGCTTATCCTTTGGGTATAGGAAAGCTACTGATTTGATTGTGTTGATTTTATAACCTGCCACTTGGCTGAAGTTGTTTATCAGCTGTAGGAGTTCTCTAGTAGATTTTTTTGGGTCACTTAAGTAGACTATCATGTCATCTGCAAGTAATGATAGTTTGTCTTCTTCCTTTCCAATTTGTATCCCTTTGATCTCCTTATGTTGTCTAATTGCGTGAGCTATTACCTCAAGTACAATATTGAAAAGATAAGGAGAAAAGGGGCAGACCTATCTAGTCCCTGATTTTCGTGGGATTGCTTCAAGTTTCTCTCCATTTAGTTTGATGCTGGTTACCAGTTTGCTGTATTTTGCTTTTACTATGTTTAAGTATGGGCCTTGAATTCCTGTCCTTTAGGCAGGGAGCCTAAAAAGGACCAAATGCTTTAATCTCCTTCAAGAGGGGATCTTCATATATGTCTCCATAGGATACTAACTCCTCACTTGAGATCCCTGAGCAGCTTGTGTGATTTACAGCTGTTCAGAGAGACAGCAGAGAAAAGAAAAGCAAGAGAGACAGAAGACAAAAGGGAAGCTACAAAAGCTTTCACTGGCTCCAAAGAGACTGCTGACTGCTGACATGGACACAGCTAAAGAATCTAAAAAGAGAAGCTATAGAGTTGGTAACTGTTCAGTAGCAGCCACAGACTCTTAAATTTATTTTCCTTGCATTGTATGATTAATTGCTATGCATGTAGACATACCAACTGTGTGGATTCGGACATAGATAAATATATAACAGTCATGATTCTAGAATCATGCAACATATGATTCTATATATGTCATGCTTCCTATAGATTTCAAAGATGCTTGGTTTGACAAGGAAATTTTACAGCTATTTAAAAGATTGAAGGGGCTTATTAGACCAAAGCATTTTATGACAGCCTTGATATTAAATATTAGTGCTTTGATTACAATTATAACTTCATTTAAAGCTTTATCAGTGGCTCTAGTCTCAGAAATGAAGCCTGCATACCTCGTTAATGATTTAAATAAAAATATTTCTTTGATGCTACTAAAGCAACAAATTATAAATAAGAAAGTAGAAGCAACGTTTGATGCTTTAGAGGATGTAGTTTTTGGATTAGGACAAGAGGTAGAAAATATTAAGATTCAGCTTTCTACCAGGTGCCATGCAAGCTTTCGATACATATGCATAATGCCATTAGCCTATGATAAACAACATAATTGGACTCTTATTAAAAATCATGTGTTGGGAATTTGGAAAGATAATAGTATTACTCATGATATGGCTCAATTACAAACTCAAATTTCAGCTATGAGCAAGGCATATGATGGGTCCAAAAATCTAGAAGACTTAGCTCAATCTATTAGTCTTGGTCTATTAGTCTTAAACCAACCCTTTAAGTTGGTTACATTGGATTATTGTCATCACTATGGCTACAGGAATAACCCTTTTTCTCCTCCTTGTTCTTCCATTCATTTTGAGACTAGTCTTCTCCATTTCTGCCAAAGAGATATATATGAGCTTCAATTAAAAAACTAGAAAAGGGAGAGATGCCACACCAACCCCAGTATATTCTGCGTGGCAAAAATTTTCCACAGAATGAGGCATTTGACTCAGAGGAGAAAGTCTCCTGGAAAGTCTGTGGAACTCTCCAGTTGGAGAATAATTCTGCGCCTTTGTTCTCAAAATCAGTTTACAATACAATTTCCTCTTTTCCTCTCTCACAAGTTGGTCCTAAGAGCCCTGGCCGATAATCCATTTTTTGAAGTGGAATCACTGACTCCAAACTCTTTTTAAGACCTACAACACTTTGCCTCATTGTCATTTACATAATTACAACCCCCAACATCATGCAGGTCTACATGGCTATGCATATGTAGAAGAGGGTTTCTCTGACACTGTACTAAGGAAAGCATTGATTAAGTTTATAAGTTTTTACAAGTTAAAAGGTACATGTTAGATAAGGATTTCACCTGGGAACTCATTAAGTCCCAGGGTGTATAAGAAACTTGAAACTCTTTTTAAAGGTTTGCTGTTAACTACAAGTAGCTCTGTATTCTAATCAGGAAGATACTACCAAGTATCTACAGATACTATCAAGTATCTGTAAATTGATCCTCTAAATCTGTTACATGAGAAGCATTGTGCCTGATTGATTTTGCATTTCCTTGTGCCAAATGCTTATAATAATTGTGCCTGCCTTACTGGCGACATCTTTTGAAATGGTAATGGCAACTCTTCTTGTATAAAAATCCTTATTTAGAGCTCCTAAATACATTCAGATTCAATCCTCCCCTGTTGTAGTTTCTGTTTGCCACCACTGAACCTATATCTCTCCTGAAATCCAAAGTCTGCCCTCAGATTAGAATCCTCCAGGCTTGGATTCTCCTTTATCCCCCTGGGTCCTGCTTCTTTTCCACAGCCATAGGTGGATGTTCCAAGGCCCATAATCTGAACTAGACAGACAACAGAATCTTTGGGAACTTTCAACTAACTCATAGACTCATCACAGCTCCACAGTTAGAAAACTGGGAAATCCAGGGCCTGTTCTGGAGTTAGTGGGCTTGGAATCTCTGCTCACCAACTGCCTTGTAGCCCCTGCCATACTAAGTTTCCTATATGCTTTTGCCATTAGCCAAAGGTTGGGTTTCAGCACCCTAGGTTCTGAAGAGCACCAGCCTCAGGTGTATGCTCTCATTTTTCAGGCTGCACTGGTCCCTTTCTCCTCTATCTTCTCCTCAGATGTAAGTTTCTTCCATGATGGGTTGGTGTGAGAAGAGCGACTTCTCAAAAGTTCTTTGGGACCAGACTGCTTTTGTTACTCCTAACCTGCAGGAGAGTCAACAGTGTTCCTGGAGCTACATAAAATGAGGGCAGAGGGGCAAAGACACAAAGAAACCGACAGCAAGTCTAATCCCAATTAACCTGTCAAATTTTATGTTTTACACAAGCCAATATAAAGGGAAGATCACAATCCCCATCCCGCCCCCCTGTATCCCATCAAAGCAGTTGAGATCTACCAGTTGAGAACAACTGTTCTAAAGGATCAAATGACCATCTTGGCCTCCAGAGAGGGAAATGGCTGAGAGGATACTAAGCATTGCTGTAGATGTCAATAGAGGCAGCAAAAGATCAGCAAGTATAGCTAGCTACAAGTAGGAACATGATAGAATGGAAGAACTATTAAGGCAGTTGGAGTAGAGCCAGTAGCAAGGACAGGAGTCTTAAGATGCGGTCACATACACTGGCAGAATAAGATCCTAAAGGAGGTCCACTCAGGGCTCTTCAGGGCTTTTCTCAAGTTGGGCATTCAAGGCCCAAATCTGAGTGTCTGTGGTCACACCCATTGACCTTCATTTATAAATTTTCCTGGGGACTGGACTGTGTAGTCAGTGAGCATTATCAATCACCTTTGTGTGTTGTGCAGATATTATGCCCAGGGCTGGGGTTATATCCTTGTGAACTATGCCATGTCCCACAGCGGCATTTATGGCCTATGAGACAAGCATGATTAGACCACCCAGGCAGCAGAATTCCAATCCAATCCTTGTCACTTCATGGGCAGTACTGAGGCAGGGAGAATGTGTATCCCTATGAACCGGTCAAGGAAGGATGAAGCATGTGGAGCTTACCCCTGCCTTCTGTGCATTGACCAGGCACATTGACCCTGTCCACATAGTATGAGTGATGGGGGAGTAATCAGTACTGCTCATCCAGCTACACTGTAGCAATGCCATTTCTTCAGTCCCAGAATATAAATTACAGTAAGAAAATGTCTATACTGGGGAAGTTTGGCTTTCATTCTCTTTTCTAGTAAGCCAAAAACTAAAGTAGAGAACTCAAGACATCCACTGTTATCACATTCTCAGTGTCTGGGATAACTCACTTGAGGAGAATTCCAAGAATACTGGAAGGTGATGAGGAGAGAAGGACTCAGAGAAATGAGGACCAAGACCCCATCTTTAAATCATCCAGACTACTCGAGTTTTGTGTGTGTGTGTGTGTGTGTGTGTGTGTGTGTGTGTGTGAGAGAGAGAGAGAGAGAGAGAGAGAGAGAGAGAGAGAGAGAGAGAGTTCAAATGAACCACAGTAATTGAAAGCTGTAAGCATTTTCAGAATGGAGCAACCTTGGGCAAGCTAGATGGCTAGGTATCAAGTTGTTCTTGTATTAAGCCTTTTGGGAAGAATTTGTCTATAAAAAATACTACTATCATTATGTCAAATCCTTCCAATTTGAAACTTAAGTATTATAATAATATGTAAGAATTATTGGGGGAAACGAAATTTTCTTTGGCCAAACTTGTTTAGAAATCCTGTTTTCGAAAAGATAAGGAGAAAGGGGGCAGCCTTGTCTGGTCCCTGATTTCAGTGGGATTGCTTCAAGTTTCTCTCCATCTAGTTTGATGCTGGCTACCGGTTTGCTGTATATTGCTTTTACTATGTTTAGGTATGGGCCTTGAATTCCTGTTCTCTCCAAGACTTTAAGCATGAAGGGATGCTGAATTTTGTCAAATGCTTTTTCAGCATCCAATGAAATGACCATGTGGTTTTGTTCTTTGAGTTTGTTTATGTAATGGATTGTATTGATGGATTTCCGTATATTGAACCAACCCTGCATTCCCGGGATAAAGCCTACTTGATCATGGTGGATGATCGTTTTGATGTGTTCTTGGATTCGGTTGGCAAGAATTTTATTGAGTATTTTTGCATCGATGTTCATAAGGGAAATTGGTCTGAAGTTCTCTTTCTTTGTTGGATCTTTTTGTGGCTTTGGTATCAGCGCAATTATGGCTTCGTAGAAGGAATTGGGTAGTGTTCCTTCTGTTTCTATTTTGTGGAATAGTTTGAAGAGTATTGGTGTTAACTCTTCTTTGAAGGTCTGGTAGAATTCTGCACTGAAGCCATCTGGTCCTGTGCTTTTTTTGGTTGGAAGACTTTCTATGACTCCTTCTATTTATTTAGGCATTATGGGACTGTTTAGATGGTCTAGTTGGTCCTGATTTAATTTTGGTATTTGGTATCTGTCAAGGAAATTGTCCATTTCCTCCAGATTCTCCAGTTGTGTTGAGTACAGGCTCTTGTAGTAGGATCTGATGATTTTTTGGATTTCCTCAGTTTCCGTTGTTATATCTCCCTTTTCATTTCTAAGTTTGTTAATTCGGATACTTTCTCTGTGCCCTTTGGTCAGTCTGGCTAAGGGTTTATCTATCTTGTTGATTTTCTCAAAGAACCAGCTCCTGGTTTTGATGATTTTTTGTATGGTTCTCTTTGTTTCCACTTGATTGATTTCAGCCCTGAGTTTGATGATTTCCTGTCTTCTACTCCTCCTGGGCGAAGTAGCTTCTTTTAGTTCTAGGGCTTTCAGGTGTGTCATTACGCTGGTAATGTATGCTCTCTCCATTTTCTTTTTGGAGGCACTCAGGGCTATGAGTTTTCCTCTTAGCACTGCTTTCATTGTGTCCCATAGATTTGGGTATGTTGTGTTTTCAGTTTCATTGTGTTCTAAAAAGTCTTTAATTTCTTTCTTTATTTCTTCCTTGACCAAGGTATCATTGAGTAGAGTATTGTTCAGTTTCCACGTGTATGTGGGTTTTCTCTTGTTTCTGTTGCTATTGAAGACCACTTTTACTCCATAGTGATCAGATAGGAGGCATGGGATTAGTTCTATCTTCTTATATTTGTTGAGGTCTGTCTTGTGACCAATTATATGGTCGATTTTGGAGAAGGTACCATGAGGTGCTGAGAAAAAGGTATATTCCTTTGTTTTAGGATAGAATGTTCTATATATATCTGTTAAATCTAATTGGTCCAAAGCTTCAATTAGTTTCATTGTGTCCCTGTTTAGTTTCTGTTTTCCTGATCGGTCGGTCCATTGAGGAAAGTGCAGTGTTGAAGTCACCCACAATTATTGTGTTAGGTGCAATGTGTGCTTTTAGTTTTAATAAAGTTTCTTTTAAGAAAGAGGGTGCCCTTGCATTTGTGGCATAGATGTTCAGGATTGACAGTTCTTCTTTTTGTATTTTTCCTTTGACCAGCAAGAAGTGTCCCTCAGGATATCTTTTGATGACTTTGGGTTGAAAGTCAATTTTATCTGATATTAAAATGGCTACTCCAGCTTTTTTCCTGAGACCATTTGCTTATAAAACTGTCTTCCAGCCTTTTACTCTAAGGTAGTGTTTGTCTTTGACCCTGAGGTGTGTTTCCTGTAAGAAGCAAAATGTAGGGTCCTGTTTACGTATCCATTCAGTTAGTCTGTGTCTTTTTATTGGGGCATTAAGTCCATTGATGTTAAGAGATATTAAGGAATAGTGATTCTTACTTCCTATCATTTTTGACGCTATTTTTAAAATTTGAATGCTTAACTTCTTTTGGGTTTGATGAAAGGTTACTATCTTGCTTTTTCCAGGGTGAAGTTTCCCTCCTTGTATTGGTGTTGTCCTCCTATTATCCTTTTTAGGGCCGGGTTTGTGGATAGATATTGGGTAAACTTGGTTTTGTCATGAAATATCTTAGTTTCTCCATCTATGGTGATTGAGAGTTTTGCTGGATATAGTAGTTTTGGTTGGCATTTGTGTTCTCTTAGAGTCTGCATGAGATCTGCCCAGGACCTTCTAGCCTTCATAGTCTCCGGTGAAAAGCCTGCTGTGATTCTGATAGGTCTTCCTTTATATGTTACTTGGCCTTTTCCTCTTACTGCCTTTAGTATTCTTTCTTTGTTTAGAACATTTGGTGTTTTGATTATTATGTGATGGGAAGTATTTCTGTTCTGGTCCAGTCTGTTTGGAGTTCTGTAGGCTTCTTGTATATTCATGGGCATCTCTCTCTTTAGGTTAGGGAAGTTTTCTTCCATAATTTTATTGAAGATATTTGCTGGCCCTTTAAGTTGTAAATCTTCACTATCATCTATGCCTATAATCCTTAGGTTTGGTCTTCTCATTGTGTCCTGGATTTCCTGGATATTTTGGGTTACAAGCTTTTTGCATTTTGCATTTTCTTTAACTGTTGAGTCCATGGTTTCTATGGAATCTTCAGCATCTGAGATTCTTTCTTCTATCTCTTGTATTCTGTCAGAATGGCTAAGATTAAAAATTCAGGAGACAGCAGGTGTTGGAGAGGGTGTGGAGAAAGAGGAACACTCCTCAACTGCTGGTGGGGTTGCAAATTTGTACAACCACTCTGGAAATCAGTCTGGCGGTTCCTCCGAAAACTGGGCACCTCACTTCCAGAAGATCATGCTATACCACTCCTTGGCATATACCCAGAAGACTCCCCACCATGTAATAAGGATACATGTTCTACTATGTTCATAGCAGCCCTATTTATAATTGCCAGATGCTGGAAAGAACCCAGGTATCCCTCAACAGAAGAGTGGATGCAAAAAATGTGGTATATCTACACAATGGAGTACTATTCAGCCATTAGAAACAATGAATTCATGAAATTCTTAGGCAAATGGATGGAGCTAGAAAATATCATACTCAGTGAGGTAACCCAGACTCAAAAGGTGAATCATGGTATGCACTCACTAATAAGTGGATATTAACCTAGAAAACTGGAATACCCAAACATAATCCACACATCAAATGAGGTACAAGAAGAAAGGAGGAGTGGCCCCTGGTTCTGGAAAGACTCAGTGAAACAGTATTCAGCAAAACCAGAACAGGGAAGTGGGAAGGGGTGGATGGGAGGACAGGGGAAGAGAAGGGGGCTTACGGGACTTTCGGGGAGTGGGGGGGGGCTAGAAAAGGGGAAATCATTTGAAATGTAAATAAATTATATCGAATAAAAAAAAAAGAAATCCTGTTTTCATACTTTGAATTCTGCCCACCATTGCTTCGGCACCAATCTGTTGCTATGGCTGTGCCTGGGAGTGTCTGAGGAAGCCTAGTCCTAAAAGTCCCAGGGAATTCATGAGATTCTTCATTCCTTCTAACCATCATACATCGCTGGTACTCACCTTCCTCTTTTGAAATGCATCAAGGTGGAACTTGCCTTTGGATGCTGTATGAGGCCTATGTTATACTTCTTAAAAAGTAGGTAGAGATTCAGAAGGAAATGCTGTTCCTTAAAGTTGGTCGGCCCCTCATTTCATTTGTTCAGCATAAGGGACAAACATATGTCGATAATCCTTACAAATTTTTTGGCTTTCATTTTTTTCTACCTTCTGCCTCCAGAGTTTGCACAATCATGTCCTATGAGGTTTTGCAGCCAGCATTAGAAAGAGGTTTTACTATGTTTCAATTTCAACTGTTAACAATACCCTGGAATAGTAGGTAGGGGGGGAATTCTATTTGTGTGTCTATTGCGAATTGTGTCTTCACTAGAAGATATCCATGATTGATTAGTGGTATCTACTACAGAAAACAATACAAGAATAGCAGTGATTGACATATGCATCCCTTTCTGATGGGGTGGTAACGAAAAGGATTAACAAAAATATAGGGGCAAAAAGAAATTAAGAAGTGAGATTCAAGGAAAACGCTCAGCAATGATAAAAAACACATCCTTGAGAGGACCATCTGTTCCTTAGGACTATATTTAGAATAGAATTTAGAGAAAGTAGCATTCTCAATTGATTGGAATTAGAATACTGTTCCATCCAGCTGATTGTACTAAATTTTTAATTCAAAACAAGGTGATAACAATGCCCACATCACATGACTTAGATTTGTTTGAGAATACTGTATTTATAATAGTCACGTCATTGCTTGCTTTATTACACAGTTTGTGTGTGCATGTGAATATGTGTGTGTGTAGAAAGAGCCTGACCCAGGTCCTTGTTCTTTGTCACAAGTGCTTTTACACAGGTGCTTAGGGTACCTCCCCTACCCAGCATCCCTAAGTTAGGCTTTTTTATATTAATTATGAGCACCAGAGGTTTTAAAAAGCACTTATGTTGGATGATGAGATCTTTTGGAAATTGAACTTTAATAACTCCAGGAGGAAGCCATATTCCATCTCTCTGTTGGAAGTACTTTCAATTCTCCCTGAGAATGGTTGTCCAAAAAAATGTTCATAGTTTCAATATCTAAACCCCTTTATTCTGTCCCACAATTGCACGTCCTATTTAACCATGGAAGAAGAGCTGTGTGAGTCCTCCTTACCAGACAATCACAAGTCAGAAGGCTAATGCAATTAATTTTCTATCGTGAAATATGAAGCAAGGGTAGCTTACACTTGAAAACACACTGTCTGAGGGTTATTCCAAGCACAGAGCCCATGTGGGATACACCAGCAGAGGGCAGGAGAGGTTAATGTACTGGGTGGATAGGGTGAGTGTAATGGTTATTCCTGCTCTTCCTTTCTCCCTCCTTTTCACCTCTTCCTATCCAAACCTCACTTCTAGTAAGGATAATTTGACTGCTTTTCTAGTTCTCCCAAATGCCTCTTATCCACTGCAGTAGGATCATTAACTGCTGAGCAATAAACCAGCAGTTTTTCCATAAAAATGGAAAAGTGGGAAATACCACAGAACCTTACCACTAGGAAGACAATTGGACACTTACATAGATTCTTGTCCCATTGGAAAAGGTTCCAAAAAGCCAGAGAACTGAGAAATATCGTCAGAATTCAGCTGGACTGCCCCTAAGCACCATAGTCACTATGAAATGGATTTTCCTTGGGACCACTTAGTTAATGAATCACTCATCTTAGGTCTCTGCTAGCAGATGGTCATCAGCACACAGCACCAACAATGCATGACTGCCTGGGGAAGCTTCTTTCACAATCAAGGTAGTCCACATCTCTAGTTTCTCAAATACACTAACCCAAAGAGCCTTTCACAAAGGACAGACACAAAATTAAAATAATAAAATAAAACATTTGAACAGGGAGTTCTAGACACTGCAAGCCCTGGTTAAATTAAACGCAGTGGACAGCACAGCAGAAGGCAGAAAGGCAAGGAGGACAGAGCCCTGTGTCCTGAAGACCAAAGCACAAAAGTCATTCTACTCCTTTCTAAACTAGCTTGTTCTGACCTGAATGTTCAGGTACAGTGACCACACCTCTGATGAGCTCTGGGGACTGGCCTGATAATGCTGGCTCTGGGGCAGCCTCTGATTCAGACATGCAACCAGGACCCAGGCAAAATAATCAAATTCTTAGATGCTTGCTTGGGCCATTTCTTCATTGCTTCCTTCACTGTGAATTGAGTACAATAGATACCCCCTTTCCCTTATCATCTATTCCTTTCACAGTTAATACTGATTGTGGATCCAACAGGGAGATAAAGAACTATAAAAAATGGTGGACGAGAGGGTTAGTGTCCTAATGTCATTGCTGAAACCTGCCAAGCTAACTGTGCCCCAATCAGAAGCAATATTTTACTTGTTGATGGTTGATTTAACCCAGTTTTGACCAGGATCTTTGATTTGTATAGTCTGCATAATATTTACTGAACTATCTATTTTTGTATCTTAGAAAATGTGGACTGACTGAAGACAGATGGAAAATGTGTGGAACATGGACTAAGTCTTAGAGAAATTAATTTGTGGTGTTATTTTGGGCAAATTACTTAAGCATTCTGAGCTTAGTTTACTCAAATGAAAGATGGAAAGACGCCTCAGAATTCTAGTTATAGGTAGGACTTCATAGAGACAATGGCAAGGAACAGAAGAAATGCCATTTCTATTACACTGGGCACCCTGAGAGGGAGGGGAGGGGCTACATAGGGCAGTGGGAAGGTCACCATCCTGGGAGACCAGACCACCTTTCTTCCTGGCATGTGAGAGGAGATCATCGACACTCTTGTTCATGACCTTGGTGACATAGGGGGACAGTTGTTCTGGCTGGTGACAGTGATGGCATGGAACACAGCCTCAGTTTCCAACTATAAATCCTAGACCCAGCAATCAGTAAAACAGAGCTCCTCACCATTGATAGGTCCTGCCTCTATAACAGGTGCTGATAAAGTACTTTGATGAGGCTAAGAACCACCCAGGAGGATTTGAATTTACATGACTTGGATCTGCCTCTGGGATTCCTCTTCTTACATTCCTGTGTTTCCCTCTGTATGGGAGGAGGAGAATATCATAGGGTTGTGCCTAGGGCACTGCCTGTCATTGTACCTTTCTCCTCTCCTGTAGTTAGCATGAAGCAGCCCCCTCCAACATGCCTCTATTCCCCAACCTCAGGGCAGAGTCTCTGGGCAAGCAAAATCCCATCATTCACAGGTGAAGACTATTAGGAACATGAGTTCTTCAAGAGATTTCCTGCAGCTATGGTGTCAGGAAAGGTTAGTTCTACATAGGATTTCTTATTAGAATTTTTACTAAGCCTTAAAGCACAGCAACTCTTTTTATTACTGATCTCTTCAAGCCTACTACAATGTAGAGTTCATGCTTCCAAATATGCCAACTAAGCCAGCTGCACTTAATCCATGTGGGGAATACTGATTAGTTCACCCACACTTGATTAACCAATGGTGATCTGGGAGGTCGGGCTCTCTTGATTGACTGAGAGTAAAACCTGGTTCTGTTATGTACAAGGCAGGGAACCTCTGGTAGATCTCAGAATCTCTCAGTGGTGCTGCTGCTCTCCTGGCTAAGTGGGAGCACCAAAGAGTCCTGATCTCTGGAGCCATTGTAAGGATGAAATGATTAATCCCTTTGAGAAATCAGTGCCTGGACCTGTGGCTGTTGGTGTGATTGTTGGTCAGTTTCTGACCAATGCTAAGTCTGCCATTGCCTAAACCCTGAGCAAGTCCAGCTCCTCCTAGAGTACAGACACAGTGGTGATTCATCATGGATTCAGCAGCCATTTGTTTTCATATGGATATAACTTTCTGGATTAGCTTGCACAGACCAATACTAAAAAAATGCTTCAAATGGCTTACGGATGTCTAGTGGCTTCATAAAGCAAAGGAGTCACTCCATTGTATATATGGTTCAGTCAGCTTGAGGAACTGGGTTGACTGAGCTGTAATGTTCCAGATGGCTTTGGGGTGCAGGTAACTGCAAGCACTCAGACACAGCACCCCGGAGAATATGCTCAGTGCCCATTGCTCTGCTTTCTGAACAGCATCAATTGAGATTATGTCTTTGTGAGCTTTGAGTTGAAAGGCATTGGCTTTACCTAGGCTCAGACCCCCTCCCCTTCATACCTTTGCTGACCACTTCAGCAGCCTCTATGACTCCAGCCCTGGCCCCTTTGATCCTGCTCCCTCCAGCTGACAAAGGATTTTCTGCACTTGGATGACATGACTATCTCTAGAATGTTACTTCGCCTTTCAACTATACTCAAAAGAGCTTCAACAGCTGGAGAGACTTACAGCTAAGTGGCTTTCTTCCTAAAAAGGAGAAGGGTCTGGGAATAGTTGAGTTGGTGGATGTAGAACAAGGTTGAGAAATGAAACCATGGAACAAAAATAAATTTTGCTGTGAAATCCCTGGTTGCTTCTGAAGAAATCTGTCTTGCCAACCTATCTCTTCAGAGACCAGAATTTCCAGTTTCACAAAGTGTTGACCAGTATGGCCAGCTAACTCCATTGAAATGAATTTTTAGTCCTTCAAACATGATTAGCCCAGGGCTGACCTCTAACTTTACCTATGAATGGCCAGTACATTGAACGGAAGCAATAATACCTGAAATAATGCATGTAGTTTACACAGTTAGGAATAAGTGTCTCTAACAGAGACCCTGGTATCATTAACGCACATATTTTTTTTCAGGAATGCTGTGTGTGACTGGAATTTCCATCCTTAATTTACAGATAATATCAACTGACAACATCTAGAAAGCTGACCATGTTCTACATCTCCTTCTGGATGCACTTGATACAAATGTATTATTCAGCTTGCAAAAATGTATAGCACCATTGTAATAGGAAACTTTCCCTATATCTGTGTTACATGTAAATTTCTTGCTGGCTATAAAAGAGATGAGGGAAGATCTAAATGTTTAGGTTCTACTTCTTCAGTGGAGTTTGCCATAAGAAGATTAGCTTCATTGATATGGGAGCCTTGAGATCCCATAATGTGGAAGGTCAGAACAACACTGCTCTCAGATTGGTGGGCAACTAATTCCAAGTTCTGTGCCCTGTGCCAGCAACAGGTGCTGACAAAAGAGACAAGAACCACTAGGCATATTGACTGAAAAGTCTGTTCAACTTCCTTCCCCCCTTGTCAATGTTTTGTAAGACTCACAGCAATTTGAAAAAAGTACATAGAATTTCTCTAGAATTTGGGATGATTAGCAAAGGATGAAACATACAGCTCTACTAATCACGCACTAGGGAGCATAAGGCAATTGAAGGGCAGAGAGCATCTCCATTACACTTTCTAGCCAGAAGAGGTCTCTGAGAGAAGTCACCCAACAATGATAAATTGAATCTTAGATTCTATCACATTCTTCCAGTCACATTTGTGCCTAAACTGTGTGTGGATGTGGCTCAAGCAAGAACAAATAGAAACATCCCAGAGTACATTAAGTGAGTGGCAAGCTAGGACTGTGACAACCAGTCTCCCAGAAAACACTGGTGAAAACAAGTCTCATGCCCATCTTGGCTTTTCACCCTGTGCTTCTCCCCTCAACCCGCGTGAAACCCACCTCCTCCTGTCAGCTCAGAATGTGGGCTTCTTGCCTGTTATCCACATGTCTAGCATCCATGTCTGCTCCTAAAATAAGAGAAACAAAATGGGAAATATTCTTAGATGACTGAAGGCAGCATTTGAGAAAATTATATTTTTATGCTCTGGGCTAAAATGCATTCAAGGGGTAAAAGTACAAAATTTATTATGTTGGGCAAATACATCTTTCTGCATTTAGAGCAATATAGTCACATCTTTAAAAAGTTAACTGGTTTCTTTTATAATCATCATCATCATCATCATCATCATCATCATTGTTATTACTATCATTATTATTAAGGTCTTTTGATAATCGTGTCCCTGTTTTATCTACATTACCAATAAAATGTCACTTATTCTTCAAGTCTTTCAGACCCAACCCCTGGGAACATCTCCTTGCCTACTTGCTGGCTGGGTCAATCTTTCCTTTATTTCTATTCAATGAAAGGGAAGAATGGATACAGAAAATGTGGTATACTTACTCAATGGAATACTATTCAGCAATTAAAAACGAATTTATGAAATTCTTAGGCAAATGTTTGGAACTAGAAAATATCATCCTAAGTGATGTAACCTAATCACAAAAGAACACACATGGAGAGCAGTCACTGATAAGTGGGTATTAGCCCAGAAGCTCTAAATACCCAAGACATAATTTAAATATCAAATGATTCCCAAGAATAAGGAAGGAGAGGGCCCTGGTCCTGGAAAGGAGTGTTCCTGCATTTTACGGGAGTACCAGGACAGAGAATTAGGAAGGGTTGATTGTAGAATGGGCTGAGGGAAGAGGGCTTATGGAACTTATGGGGAGGGGTGAACTGGGAAATAGAAATCATTTGGAAATGGAAACAAAGAATGTGTGTGTATATATAAAATACAGGTCTACAAACAAAGAATGTGTGTGTAAATATAAAATACAGATCTTGTACAATGTGAAGTGTTAATTTCCTGGTTAGTTTTAGTAACTTTATCATTGAAAAAAGAGACCTATGAACAACAATCTGTATCTGGAAATGAATATACACACCCACAGTAATAAACCTAGTCATATCAGTAATTAGAGTTAGTTCACTGGTACTATTTTATCCAGTCAATAAAAGATTAACATCCTAATTAATGAGTGATTTTGTTTTATAGCTACTGACACTGGTGTTCAGGTATTTCTACTTTACAATGGATGCTGAATCCATTTACTTTTTATTTAAAACTTCTGGATTGTCTCTGGTTCCACATCCTAGTTATGATGTTCTTTCATTATTAGCACCTTGGTAATGCTCTTACAGAGAGCAGTGTATCTTTTTCTCATTTTTGTGGTATGGATACAGTACAGGGTGTAATGATATGAAATGCCTTGTAAGCTACAGCATAAAAAAGAAACTTGTAAATATTTTATGATATACTAAGAAAAGTTGGAGTGATATTATATGAATAACATCAAATGTAAAGTATTGTGGCTTGCATTCACTAACTGGGACTGTGTTCAGAAGTCATGATTTAAATATTACTCTATTTTATAAAAGCTTTTCTGGAAGATTTTATTCAAATTCTATTCAAAACCCAACTTAGAGCTCATTATTAAATAATTAGTGATGTCTCTAGAAAAAAAAAAACTTTAACTAGAGATATAAAATTCCATAATAGAATTATTTAAACAATTTAAAATTGAAAATAAATAAGATCATATATGTTCAGCATTATTCTTAATAGGTACAGGTGTCTCTCTTTTCTTGGAGTCCATCCCAGTGGCAGATTAGACAGGCAATACCATAAAAGGTCACACACAGGATCAGGAAGTGTTGCTGAGTGGTTGGTGCAGATCCAAGTTTATTGTGGCTAAGTATCTACAGCAGTTCTAATTGACTTCTGGTGTGATTGGCTTCTAAGAACACCAAAGTGCAGAACATCCTATTAAGAGCAGTAAAGTATGTGAGAAAGTTTTCTTATGGTGCTAATGATAGCACAAAATGTCAGATTAGACATAAAATACTTACCTCAACTATCTGCAACTTGATTGAATTTGTTATCACCTAGGAGACTAGATTGATGAGGCATACTTCTGGGTGTGTCTACATATTAACTGAGGGTGGGCAAAATTCTTCTGGACAATTCTATCAACCAACAGAAAGCCAAGGGCCAGACAGTGGTGGTACACACCTTTAATCCCAGCACTTGGGAGGTAGAAGCTTGCGGATTTCTGAATTCAAGGCCAGCCTGGTCTACAGAGTTTGTTCCAGGACAGCCAGGGCTATACAGAGAAACCCTGTGTCGAAAAAACAAACCACACCAAACAAAGCCAAACCAAACCAAGCCAAAGCAAACCAAAGCAAACCAAAGCAAAGCAAAGCAAACCAAACCAAACAAAACAAAACCCAACAAAATGAAACAAAACAAAGCAAAACAAAACAACAAAAAACAAACAAACAAACAAACCAAACAAAATAGAAAGCCAAATGCCCAGCACTTGGGAGGCAGAGGAAAGCAGATATCTGAGTACAAGGCTATCCGAGTCTGCAGATCAAGTTCCAGAACAGCTAGGGCTATACAGAGAAACACTATCTCAGAAAATCAAAGAAAACAAAACAAATCCGGCATGGGAATGGTTGGTGTGGTATGTCAGGGGGAACACACAGGAGTAAGCCTTAAGGACTTACATCACACACTATAAAAATATATTTGCACATTTGGAGCAATATAGTCATATATTTAAAAAGTTAACTGGTTTCTTTTATCATTATTATTAATATTTCTATCATTATTATTAAAATCTCTTGAGAAGAGTGTCCCTGATTTATCTACATTACCAATAAAATGTCACTTATTCTTCAAGTTTTTCAGACGCAACACCCTGGGAACATCTCCTTGCCTACTTGCTGGCTGGGTCAATCTTTCCTTTATTTGTATTCAATGAAAGGAAAGAATGG
The DNA here is from genome assembly GCF_947179515.1 of Apodemus sylvaticus. NCBI lineage: Eukaryota > Metazoa > Chordata > Mammalia > Rodentia > Muridae > Apodemus > Apodemus sylvaticus. Next base: position 58,989,880 of record NC_067484.1, on the reverse strand, counting down.
ATACAGAAAATGTGGTATACTTACTCAATGGAATACTACTGAGCAATTAAAAATGATGATTTCATGAAATTCTTTGGCAAATGTTTAGAACTAGAAAATATCATCCTAAGTGATGTAACCTAATTACAAAAGAACACACATGGAATGCAGTCACTGATAAGTGGTTATTAGCACAGAAGCTCTGAATACCCAAGACATAATTCACATATCAAATGATTCCCAAGAAGAAGGGAAGAGCGGGCCTTGGTCCTGGAAAGACTTGTTCCTGCATTGTAGGGGAGTACCAGGACAGAGAATTAGGAAGGATTGATTGGAGAATGGGCTGAAGGAAGAGGGTTTATGAAACTTATGAGGAGGGGTGAACTGTGAAAGAGAAATCATTTGCAATGGAAACAAAGAATGTGTGTGTATATATAAAATACAGGTCTTGTACAATGTGAAGTGTTAATTTCCTGGTTAGTTTTAGTAACTGTATCATTTAAAAAAAGAGACCTATGAACAACAATCTGTATCTGGAAATGAATATACACACCCACAGTAATAAACCTACTCATGTCAGTACTTAGAGTTAGTTCACTGGTACTATTTTATCCAGTCAATAAAAGATGAACATCCTGATTAATGAATGATTTTGTTTTATAGCTACTGACACTGGTGTTCAGGTATTTCTATTTTACAAGGGATGCTGAATCCATTTACTTTTTATTTAAAACTTCTGGGTTGTCTCTGGTTCCACATCCTAGTTAGGATGTTCTTTCTTTATTAGCACTTTGGTAATGCTCTTACAGAGAGCAATGTATCATCTTCTCATTTTGGTGGTATTGATACAGTGCAGGGTGTGGTGATATGAAATACCTTGTAAGCTACTGCATAAAGTAGAAACTTGTAAATATTTTAAGACCTACTAAGAAAAGTTGGAGTGATATTAGATGAAGAACTTCAAATGTAAAGTATTGTGACTTGCATTCACTAACTGGGACTGTATTCAGAAGTCATGATTTTAACATGACTCTATTTAATAAAAGGTTTTCTGGAAGATTTTATTCAAATTCTAGTCAAAACCCAACTTAGAGATCATCATTAAATAATTAGTGATGTCTCTAGAGTAGAAATTTTACTAGAGATTTAACAATCCATGATAGAATTATAACCATTTAAAACAGAAAATAAATAAGATCATATGTTCAGCAATGTGTATGCTAATAGAATTATTTCCAAACTATGAGGTACAAAGTATTCTTTAAAAAATTAAAAGTGTAATAAAACCAACTATAAAAGTACCAAAGGATAATTGAAAATCGACGTTCTTTTCTCTGGTGTTTACAGAAATATACAATAGAATATATTTAAGCATTTGGCTATTTTGATGGTTTGTAAAGGAACGGATGTTGTGAGATAGGACAGTCTAGACAGATAAAGCAGCCTGGGACAAATTAAACTTAATATATCACTCAGTTTTACTTGGAAAAAATACTGACTATTGTCATATGTATTATCTCTCATTGATCTATAACACTTTATAAGGAACAGTACCATGGTTATCAAATTCTTTAGGACATGCAAATGTTATAAAACAATGTATCAGAATATACTATCATTTATAAAATCTTTCCATTGGCAACACCTATATAAATGTTTAATTATATTGTACTTATAATAAATTTTCATTGCAGGAAAAAATTAAATAAAATAAAATTGAGGGCTAAAAAAATTTTATTCAACTCCTATTCAAAATGGAACTCTTATTCTAAATAAGTGCAAGTGTCTCTCTTTTCTTGGAGTCCATCCCAGGGGCAGCTTATAAATGCAATAGCATAAAAGGTCACACACAGAATCAGAAATATAGCTGAGTGGCCGGTGCAGATCCAAGCTTATTGTGGCTAAGTATACACAGCAGTTCTAACTGACTTCCATTGTGATTGGCTTCTAAGAACACCAAAGTGCAGAACATCCCAATAAGAGCAGCAAATATATGTGAGAAAATTTTCTTATAGCTCTAATGATACCAAAAATGGCAGACTAGACAGAAAATAGTTACCTCAGCCTTAGCATTCTTTCTGCAACTTGATTGAATTTGTTATCACCTAGGAGACTAGATTAGTGAGTGATACTTCTGGGTGTGTCTACAGATTAACTGAGGGTGGGCCAAATTCTTCCAGACAATTAAAACAACCAACAGAAAGCCAAGGGCCAGACAGTGGTGGTACACACCTTAAATCCCAGCACTTGGGAGGTAGAGGCTTGGGGATTTCTGACTTTGAGGCTAACTTGCTCCACAAAGTTCGTTCCAGGACAGCCAGTCCTATACAGAGCAAACCTGTCTCGAAAAAACCAAACCACACCAAAGCAAACCAAAGCAAACCAACGCAAACCAAAGCAAACCAAAGCCAAGCAAGCCAAACCAAACCAGACAAAACAAAACAAATCAAAAAAGAAAGCCAAATGCCCAGCACTAGGGAGGCAGAGGCAAGCAGATATCTGAGTTCAAGGCTATCTTAGTCTGCAGATCACGTTCCAGGGCAGCTAGGGCTATACAGAGAAACCCTATCTCAGAAAAACAAATCTGGCATGGGGATGGTTGGTGTGGTGTGGCAGGGTGAACACATAGGTGGAAGCCTTAAAAACTTATATCACACACACTATGAAAATATCTCTTAACACCTCAGAGGCTGATTTTTCTATTATATCAACCTCCTTTTGTCTTCTGGCCATTCTCATTGATTGAATTCTAGAAATATTTTCTTTCAGGCGCTAGTAAGAGCCCTCCTCCTTAATGAGGCACATAAAGGTTAAGGTTTACAATGAAATGTCTTCTGCCTTATATCAACTATCTTCGGGAAACAAGTGTTAACGCATAATGAAGCCAGTTTATCAGGGTCAAACTCTTAACACAGCTTCCATGAGTCCATCACAACAATAAAGACTTCACTATTCTGGACAAAGCACAGTTGTGGCTTCCTTGCACGAATGAGGAAATGACCCTTGTTTTATTTTTGCTTGGAACATAGGAGATACAGATTAAATGTTTTTTTAAAATTTTTCTCCCTTCCCTTTTTCCTTCCACCCCCTCTCAAATACCTGCCTCTCACTTCCCCTCAAAAGCATGGCCTGTTGACATGGTTTTTAAAAATATTGTTATTGTTGCATATATGTAATAGCAGAGAAATCTACTCAACCTGATGACCAGGAGGCTCAAGTGTTTATTTCACAGATGTTTTCTGCTAAGTCAGCATCTCCCTAAGTAGCTATGGCTGGCCTTGAAATAAAAATGTAATAGCAGAGACATCTAATCAAGTTGAATCTTTTTGGAGGCACTCATATGCACATAATTTCAGGATTAACTAATTTGTATTAGATATCTATCTCTGAACTCATCCTGGGAGAAGCTTGTTCTCCTTTTACCTGCAATTCTTTGCCTAGTGTTGAGGCCCTATGTGATTTTGTTCTTCTGGGTCATCATATCTACTACTGTTTTTGCTTGGGTCTTGTTTTGGATGTTCTAAGATGGTGTTAACAGGGTTGAGGTTTCCCAGTTGTTTCCTGGAGACACACTCTCACGGCTGACTTCCTAGAGGATCTTACAATTATTCTGACTCCTCTAAGTCCTGTCAGTGTGAGAGCAGCTCTGTTGTAGCTATAACCACTGAGATAGTACTTCTCTGTCTTTGACCTGGTACAGTTTTCTGATTATCTCTGTTTACTACAAATAGATATTTCCTAATTGTGCCACGCTGGTTCCCTGACAAACAGGGAAGAAAAACTAGCACACCAGTTCCTTCCAGAGAGAGTTTACTCAGAATGAATGTTTAGGTTCAGCTTGCTGGGTGTACCCCCCGAATCTCCCTAGAGCGTGACTGACATACCCTTGGTAGGATGGCCCATGGTCCGAGACGACGCTTCGCTCTACCATTGGCCAAGTAACATGGCGTGAGATGACGCCACTGAGTGATCCCAGCCTCAAGCCTTACACGGACTTCTTTACTCCGGACGGCCAGGCTCCGGCAGCACCATCTTTAAGGCGCGGTAAGCTCTCCACAGTTCTCCCTTTTTGTTTTTATAAAAGGCTGATACCATTTGTTCAAACAAAACCCTTCATGAGTGGTCCTGTGATCAAGAATGGTTAGGCCAAGAAGTTGACCCACATTACTGGGTGCAATGCGCAAGAATCCCTCCAGGTGCAAAGGCTGGGCCACAAAGCAAATGGACACCCATCCACAGTAGAATGTGAACAATGTCACGTGGAGTGCAAGGGCTGTCCTATGCTCTAGAAATTGGGGAAAGGATGTTAGCGCTTATCAAAACTCACCCAGAGCACAGGCCCCCAGCAGGGCAAGAGTCAACACTCCTACTCCTGCCCACTCCTTTAGGTGAGACATTGCTTGAAGAATCCAAGAACAAAATCCTTCAGCAATCGAGGCATCCACACGTGGAGAATTAACAATGGTAATGGAGACATGCAATTCTTTCATGAGGCTGTCAAATGATCTGGACCAATTACCTGTAAGATTGCTAGACAATTCTTTAGAAAGATTTGTAGCTTGAGAATAATTATTATAATATACAGAGGTCACACACAATCCAGAAAACTTTCACTCACATCCCAATTGGGCTATCTGCCAGAGTGTATCTATTTGTTCTTGCACTAAGTCAATTCGCTGATTGACAACCATGAGGCCTCCCTTAATCTGCCCATTAATGGAGGCTTGTACATCGAGTGCTTGTGCAACATTGGCCGATAGATTATTTAACGCGGCAGCATTTTGAATGCCCTGGGAAAGAGCCACACCAGCCGCAGCAGCTAATTTTTCAGAAGAGAGAGGCCACTGAGGAACCCACACTGGCTCCTCTGTCTTCCAGGTGATAGGAATATTCTCAGAGGCCCCTAAGAAAAACCCAGTCCTTTTTTATCACTTTTAGGGGTTGCCGTTACTGGATGTATATCCCCCTGAGAATCTTTACCCAATCCTTGCCCAGGCTGCCATCCCATGTGCCACATCATCCACTGTGAGGGCATTGAATATCCACTATTGGTCAATTGATATCCCTTGAGTGTTAGCAGGCCTCTGCCCCAAAAGCTGATAGGTAACTCCAGCACATAAGGTTGGGATTGACCACTATGTCCTTCTTCATCCTTCCAAGAAAGGAGGGCTGCGCTCATATTAGGAGCTTTTGCATACCCTTGGCCCTGCCGGGACTGAGCAGATGCCTATATCGGCCAGGCGGTAGGCCAATCCTCAGTGGCAATGATGCTACGATCAGCTCCAGTATCTAATAAACCCTGGATTTTCTTGCCATTAATTATTAATTGTAACATCGTCCAGATGTAAACTAAAGAATATAGCATCATTACCTTTTGAGCCAAATCCGAGGATACCTTGGTGAGTTGTACGCGCAGCAAATGTACTATGGCAACTGGTCAAAAGTAAAACTTGGGTGATGCGATCTCCTGGAGTGATGGCGGTAACCCCCCTAGGAAAGGAGGCCATGATTTTAACAACCCCTTCATAATCAGAATCAATAACTCCTGGATGAATGATTGGACCCTTTAAGGCAGAAGAGGATCTCCCCAACAGCAACCCCATGTTCCTGCTGGTAATGGACCTTTAAACTCCATAGGGATCAGCTGTACCCCCACCTGTGGTACTAATACGACTCCGGTGGTGCATAGGTGGTCCAACCCTGCGGATCCTGGGGTTGACCTTCTCGGTATCTCGGAAAGCCCAGTGTAGTTCCAGGGGCTGGCGCTGTCATGGCCCCATATATTTGTGGGCCCTGGGGTTGAGGGCCCCTCTGCACGTTTTTTCGCAGGGGGCCACCATAGCCCTGAGTTAAAGGCTGGCCATGGATGTCCTTGACCGACCTGCACTCATTGGCCCAGTGATTTCCTTTACAACACCTGGGGCAAATCCTCCTTTATTAGGGCATTGCTTCTTCAGGTGTCCTTGCTTACCACAAGAAAAGAAAGCTCCAGGAGATCTTTGGTTAGTTTTAGAATATTGAACTACTCCTTGCACAACAGCTGCTGCCAATCCAGCATTAGATAAAGGTCCTCCTATCTCGCGACATGCTTTCACCCAGGCCTGAAGTCCCTTCCCTTTCCATGGGGTAATGGCATTGCGGCATTCACGAGTGCACTGCTCAAAAATTAATTGTTGCACCAGTGGCATGGCCACATCGGCATCTCCAAAAATCCGATCTGCTGCCTCCATCATTCTGGCCACAAAAATCTGACAATGGCTGGGTAGCCGCTTGATGAATTTTGGCTGTTCCCAGAAACCTCTCCTTTATATGGGAGAGACTTCCTGGCCTTCTTGGCTATCTGTCTCACCTGATCATACACCTGGATGGGAAAGTTAATCTGATTGTTCAGCCACTGTCCTTTGCCCATGAGCATGGCATAAGTCTAAGCAGCCTGGCCATTAGCAACATTCTCCCTGGCTTGTTGTTGTACCAGTTCAGCGTATATGGACTTCCAGTCTAGATATTGCCCCATAGTCAAACATGCCTTACCTGTGGATTGCCAATAAGAGGGCATCATAACATTCCCAGATATGTGCTCAACCAGCGCAAGGGTGAAAGATGCATTAATGCCATATGCTTGAACTGACTCTGCCAAATTGTTTAGGAGCTTGATGTCGGGCAGTTCATGAGATCTCACTTGATTAGCATCTTCATAGACTGGAAAAGACATAGCGGCTTCTCTCCACGTATTAGGGCAAAAGGTATGAGATGCTTGGGCACCCTCTGCTGATCCTAGGGACGATGGGCCAGCGGACACTTCCGCATAGGGCGGAGGGGCTGTCTGCAACACCCTGTGTCTCACTTCCATGTTCTCCCCCTTTAACTCCTTGTCTTTCTTCTCCTTCTTCTCTTTCTTTTTTCTCCTTCATTCTACCTTTGCTAGGAGCTCCCGTATAGCTTCTTCTAGATCGTCCATATCTAGCACACTCTCAGAGCTGCCATCTGTTCCTGAATCCTGCTTCCCCTCTATTCCTTTCAAGCTAGGATACAGGCATGGTGGTTTGCTAGCAGGCTCTTGAGATTTAACAGAGCGTGTATCAGAGCGGGCCTCTTTAACCTGCTCTAAGGCCTCAGCTGTAGCTGTATGGCAGGCAGGCAACTCTCACAAGTCAGACAGCTGCAGATAACTTTCCACAAACCCCGCACTCCCATTAAAAAGTTCTGAATAGTTGTGCCTTTGAACTTATGGCAACGGAGGCAAAAACAGCTGATTAAAGTTATCAGAACCACTGCTACAAACACCAGAATGACAATTAACGGGGGGATTTCTCCAGGCATGAACATAGTCTGCTGGCTGCTTTTACTTTCACTTTATGATGCCTCCTTCCAAGGACCTAAAAGGGATGAGGCCTCCTTCGGAATACTTTCTAATGTGGGGCCCAACTTACCGGCCACTTACCAAGCGTTTGCTCTGACTCTCAACAGGTTCTGGAACTCCCGGGGACGTGAAGAAAAAAGAGTGCCCGTACAGGCCACCAAATATGCCATGCCGGTTCCCTGACCTGCAGGAAGGAAGACTAGCACACCAGTTCCTTCCAGAGAGAGTTTACTCAGAATGAATGTTTAGTTACAGCTTGCTGGGTGTGCCCCCGAATCTCCCTAGAGCGTGACTGATATACCTTTGTTAGGATGGCCCATGGTGCGAGGTGACGCTTCGCTCTACCATTGGCCAAGCAACATGGAGTGAGATCACGCCACTGAGTGATCCAAGCCTTATACAGGCTTGTTTACTCTGGATGGCCAGGCTAGGGCAGCGCCATCCTTAAGGCACCGTCAGCTCTACACACCTAATGAGGAGGGGAGATACATTTCTCTCTGGGTTTAATGACATTGTGTCATTTAAGAAAGCTCAGCCCTAGCTTGGCAATTTGGGAGATTTGAAAATTCTCCTTGTTTCTACCCCAGGGAGATTGCATTTTGCTCTTACTCCTGTGGAAGCATACAGGAAAACTCTTGAGGATAGCAGATGCCTTCCTTTAGGTGACATGGTATAATGTTTAGCTGTAGCTGAATCTAATAAATACACACTAGAAATTATCCAAATGCAAAAATGCCCTGATTCTTCTTCCTTATGGAGAACAGATCTTTCCAAGATCAGGAAGAAGTGGGGTGAAGAGGAGGGGGAGAGCATCTGCACTGAGGAGCCACAGGGGGGAAACTTTCCAACCAAGCAATGGCACTACAAGTCCGAAATACAAGAAGCAGACTGGATTCCATGGCTGCCAAGGAAGAGCTAGGTCCTCTGGCTGCTGGGCTGAACACATGGGAAGGGGGAAGGGGTAACAGTTCTTACACCCATGGTCTATCCCATGAGAGCACTACAAACTGGGGACTCTGGGTAAATAGATTTAAGTTTGGGTGTTCAGGAGACATGGGAAGAAAGCATATCACTGCACTAAAACATGTCAGAGTGAATTGTATACTTCGCTCACCTCCTCCTATCTCAAGATATTGCTGAGCCTCTGAAATCACAACAGCTAGAGTCCTGTATTTTGGGACTTGAAAAGGAAAGGAGCCCCAGATACAGTATCTTTGAGTAAAGATGCCTGCTGGGGGATATCAATTTGAGAGATTAAAATTGCTTCTACTGGTTATTCATTATGATCCATAAGCCAGTGGTAATATCATGTTGAGCCTGAAGTTGAGTGGCTCTTTTACTTTTTAAATTAATCATTTTATTTACATCCCAAATGCTGTCCCTTTCCCAGCTACCCCTGCCACAGTTTTAAACTTATATTAGTCCCCAAATAACTGCACTGAGAGACCAAGTTTTCTTTATTTATTTTATTGAAAATGGTCTAGTGGCACATACTTTTAATCCCAGCACAAAGGAGACAGAGTCAGGCAGATCTATCTCTGTAAGTTCAAGGACAGCCTAAGCTACATGGTGAGAATGGAAGGGGTCACAGAACAACATGAGAGCCTATATAGCACTCCTGTAGGCCTGACTGCCACAGTCTGTGACCTCTGCTTATGTTCTGACGGAGATTAGTTTGAATTCTCTTTGGCATCGAAGGCTATGCAAAGCCTGTTTGTGCTGGCCTCTACAGTCAAGTGCCTGGCACCAGGTGTTCAAGAGATGCTGCAGGAAGGAACTGTTTTCCTCACTGTGAATGTCATCAGATGAATGGAGATCTCCATCTCCTTTTCTTCCTGGTTCCTCCTAGCAGAGTTCAGGGCTGAGTGCATTTCGCAACGCATGTCGGGACTGTGCATCCATCCGATTAGGCAGTCCAGGAAATGGGTAGTGAATGGCTTCGCTTCCTAGAGATGATCATTGTGGACCTTGTAGCTCTTGCTTTCATCATTTCTTTAGCAAGTTAATATGGTTCCTGAGAAGCCAGTGGATCCCAACATGACCGAAATTCATTATTATGGAAGGTTCTGAGATCTGCTGTCCTGGGTCAAATTTCTGAAGAAATGCTGCCTTAGCACAGGCATAACATCACGTAGCTTTGGCTCACTCTCAAACTCTTCTTTTTATTATAGCCTTGTTCCCTAGACTGTCCAGTCCTCTCCTTGCTTGTTTTACTTTTCATGACTTGCTCTATCTTTTTTTGTAGTTGTTATTTCTGGTGTTTTTTGTTCTTCTCTCAGAGACCAGGAAGCGCAAGTGTTTGTTTTACAGATGTTTTCTGCTAAGTCAGCATCTCCCTAAGTAGCTATGGCTGGCCTTGAAATGAAAACTTATTTCTCTTTCTTAATACTCAGATTGTGACTGATGAAAGGGTGACTGATGATCACAATCTTAGGTTGCTCCTGGAATAAGATGGCATGCCAGGACTTCTCCAGAAATGTTAGTCAATGGAAATTTGGGTACCGTTAGGGGCACTTTTGAGCTTTTGCAGTCTCTGAATTTTCCTGTCCTTAGCTCTTCTCATCTTAAACCACCGGTGCACTTCAGATTGTCCCATATACAGCTGTCTTGCAAGGATCTTCTTTGTGATCTCATTAGGGTACTGAACTTCTTGAAAAGCTTGCTCAAGTGTGCCTTGCTGCCAGGGTGTAAGACCTCTACGTATTCGTGGTCGAGTGCACCGGGGCTGAGGTTTTGGAACTCTGGCAACTATGGTCTCCAATCCTTCCAACTGTAGATGTCTGGGGCTTTGATGGCTCTCTTGGTTTGAGAAGGTGACATCACCACCAAGGTCGTTCAAGCTGACTTCTAGCTTCTTATCACCCTGTTGATTCAGGATATCATGGTGCTCGGGGTTGTCCAGAAAGCTTAGTGCATGTTCTAGGAGAACACTGTTCTCTTCAGCAGCCAGTACTTGTGGTTGTTGAACTCTGGCATCTAAGGTGTCCAATACCTCCAACTGTACATGTCTGGGGTTTTGATGACTCTCGTGATTCCAGAAGGCGACATCAACACCAAGGTCATTGAAGCTGACTTCCAGGTTCTTATCACCCTGTTGGTTCAGGATACACTGGTACTCGGGGTTGTCCACGAGGCCTAATGCAGGATCATGGAAAATGCTATTCTCTTCAGCAGCAATTACCTCTTGGTCATCTTTGATTTCCACCTCAATCTCAGGTTCCACCATGTTGAGGATATTGGATGTAGAGTTATCTCTGAGGAGTTCCATTTCTTGAACTCTGTAGAAGAAGCCTTCTTTCATAGATAAGGACGTGGTCTGCATAATCCAACAGTCAGTGTCTTTCTCTATCTGAAAAAGCTGACAATCCAGAGCTGCTCAGTACACCAAGCTGGACTTCTCCACAGTCTCAATCTGGCATAGAAATCTGAACAGAATCCTGTTGTACTGTTCTACAGTCTTTGGTCTTTGGTGAAATCGCAAGGAACTTGGTCCTACTTCCAGTGATGGAGCAGCAAACAACAGGACAAGGTAACTGACCAGCCAGAAGGAGGGCAAGTGGCAGAAAAGCAAACATTCCTTCCATCAAGTCCTTTTATAGATGTCCCAGGCAAAAGGCCCCGCCCACATTTAGGGAGGGCCTCACATCAAAAGGTCAATTACAGAAAACTCCTTGGTATCTGGGCACAGTAGCACACACCTTTAATCCAAGAATTCTGGAAGTAGAAGCAACGGGATTTCTTTGATCTCCATGGGGAATTTTGTATATAGAAAGTTCTAGATGGAAGGATGGAGGTAGAGAGAGATATGCAACAGAGAGAGACAGACAGAGAGAGAGAGAGAGAGAGAGAGAGAGAGAGAGAGAGAGAGAGAGGAGCTGTGCATGACCTTGTTCAGGAATTTGTTTTTGATTCCAGATGCAATTAAAAGAACGGCCAATAATCCAATCAAAATTTTCTAGACGTAAACTCTTTTAGTGACAGAAGACTTACTTAGCATGTAACTTTTAGATATTCCTTTCTTCACTTCTTATCTAACTAAATATATAAGTTGAAACTGCTGCCTCAAAATTAAAAACAATTGGAGAAGATATCAGTCAAATTAGCAAGAAAATTTTGTAACCAGATTTATGGTGAAAATTTGAAGATTCATTTTTGTTTGGTTGGGTTTTTTGTTTGTTTGTTTGTTTGTTTGTTTGTATGGGCTTTGGTTTTCTGAAACAGGGTTTTACTATACAATTTTGGTTGTCCTGGAACTCACAGGATCTACCTTTCTTCTGACTCCTTAGTGCTGGGATTAAAGGTACACACCATTAACTGACCTTGAAAATTAAGATGCGTTTTTGCGTTTTGTTTTGATTTTGAGATAGCCTTTTTTGTGTAGTCCTGGTTGTTCTTAACCTGGATTTGTAGACCATTCTGGCCAAAAACTCAGAGACCCTACAACCTCAGACTCTAGAGTGCTGGGATTAAAAGCATTTGCTACCACTGCCAGGCTGATGACCAAATCTTTTTCTTTTTTTTAATTCGATGTATTCTTTATTTGCATATCAAATGATTTCCCCTTTTCTTGGTCCCCACTCAGCACAAGTCCCATAAGCCCTCTTCCCTCCCTCTGTTCCTCCATCAACTCCTTCCCACTTCCCTGTTCTGGTATTCCCCTATACTGTTGCATTGAGTCTTTCCAGAACCAGGAGCCACTCCTCTGTTCTTTTTGGACATCATTTAATATGTGGATTATTTCTTGGGTATTCAATGTTTTTAGGTTATTATCCACTTATCAGTGAGTTCATACCATGGCTGACCTTTTGAGACTGGGTTACCTCACTTACTAGGATGTTCTCCAGTTCCATCCATTTGTCTACGAATTTCATGAATCCATTGTTTCTAATGGCTGAATAGTAAGTAGTCCATTATATAAATATACCACATTTTTTGTATCCATTCCTCTGTTGAGGGACACCTGGGTTGTTTACAGCTTCTGGCTACTACAAATAGGTCTGCTATGAACATAGTGGAGCATGTGTCCTTATTAGATGCTGGGATGTTGCACCATCTTACAATCCCACCAGCAATGGAGCAGTGTTCCTCTTTCTCCACATCCTTGACAGCACCTGCTGTCTCCTGAGTTTTTGACCTTAGCCATTAGGACTGGTGTGAGGTGAAATCTCAGGGTTGTTTTGATTTGCATTTCCCTAATGATTAATGATGTTGAACATTTCTTAAGGTGTCTCTCAGCCCTCTGAAGTTCTTCATGTGAAAAATTTTGTTTAGCTCGGTACCCCACATTTTAATGGGGTTATTTCATTCTCTAGGTTCTATCTTTTTGAATTATCTGTATATATTAGATATTAGCCCTATGTCATATTTAGAGCTGGTGAAGATCCTTTCCCAATCTGTTGGTTGACGTTTTGTCCTTTTTACAGTGTCCTTTGCCTTACAGAAACTTTGGAGTTGTATGAGGTCCCATTTGTCAATTCTCGATCTTAGAGCATAAGCTATTGGTGTTCTATTCAGGAACTTTTCCCCTGTGCCCATGTCCCCAAGGGTCTTCCACATTTTATTTTCTATTACTTTCAGTGTGTCAGGTTTTATGTGGAGGTCCTTGATTCATTTGGAGTTGAGCTTAGTACAAGGAGATAAGAATGGATCGATTTGCATATTTCTGCATGCTGACCTCTGTCAGGTTAGACTCAGGTTCAGGCACCACATGGTCAACTGAAGACAGAGGGCAAAATGTGTGACTCAGACACAGCGTGGTCTCCATGCCTCATTCCTGGTCCTTCCTGCTTAGTTGACTCCAGGATTTGGAACAAATTGCTAGCTTTCTGAAACCTAGGCTTTCTTTTCTTAAAAATGGGTGTTAAGTAAATAAGGAACATATTCTGACATTATTTTCCATCTAAGTTTGCCATTTGACTAAGTGAATAATGCATATATAAGGTGCTTCACCGATACCTGTTGCATGCTAAGTGTTCTGTAAGTGTTAACACCACTATACTCTGCATCCTGCTGATACATATTTTTATATAATTGTGGGTGTATCTGCATCTATTTGTGTCAGCTGCTGGGTGGAGTGCCTCAGAGGACAGCCATGTTAGTCTTCTGTCTTAAGCATACATGGGTATCATTAATAGTGTTGGAGATTGGTGCTTGCCGGTGGGATGGGTCTTCAGTTGGGCTGGTTATTTGTTGTCCTTTCCCTCAGTCTGTGCTCCATCCTCCATCCCTACATTTCTTGTTGACAGGATACATTTTGTGTCTAGAGTTTGGTGGGTGGGTTTGTGTCCCTATCACTCTATTGGAACTATTGTGAGAGGCTTTTACCAGCAGGCAGGCAGTGACCAGTGTATAAAGTGAATAAATTAACAAAAAACTAAAACAATAATGGAGTTTTATTGTCAGATTTGTTGGTCAACTTGATAGAGGCTGGAGTTATCACAGAGAAAGGAGTCTCAGTTGAGGAAATGTCTCCATGAGATAATATTAGTTTGGTTGCTCATCAGCTGTAAGGCATTTTCTCAATTAGTCATCAATGGTGGGAGGGCCAATTGTTGGTGGTGCTGTTCCTGGGCTGGTAGTCTTGGACTCTATAAGAAAGCAAGCTGAGCAAGTCAGGAGAACAATCCAGTAAGTCACATCCCTCCAAGAACTCTACATTAGCTCTTGCTTCCTGACCTGCTTGACTTCCAGCCCTGACTTGCTTTGGTGATGAACAACAGTGGCAAGTGTTAGATGAATAAAGCTAGCCAGGCAGTCCTGGCACAAATCTTTAATCCCAGCACTTGGGAGGTACAGGCAGATGGATTTCTGAGTTTGAGGCCAGCCTGCTCTACTGTCATTTCAGACAACTAGGGTTATAAGGCAAACCCTAGTTCAAAAAACCAAAATAACAACAACAACAACAACAACAACAACAACAAAAGCTATCTAGCGAGAAAAAGATGCTTGGTAATCTCCAAACTGAGCAAATTAAAAAACAAAACAAAACAAAACAAAACAAAAAAAAAAAAAAAAAACAAAACCAAAACCAAAAACAAAAAAAACAAAAAACAAACAAACAAAAAAAAAAAACAAAACCAAGCAGTCTCCCAGCTGCCTTGAGCCAAACAGGTGATCACCTTGGACAGCTGATTTGAGTTTGTGTTCAACCGTTGACACACACCCCTTCTCTTAGAACCCCTCTTTAAGCCAAGGTTGGTCCTTGGCAGTTATAGATGACACTAATTATTTTAGAAAATTTTGTGGTTGTTTAAGCATTTATTCTAGCATAGAATTCTCCACTATATACTTTATTTGGATCAGAGCGTTAGACTCCCATTGGACACTCAGTTAAGAACACTTAGTGGGTATCTGCATATTTGGTCCACCTGTCTGGCCTTCCTAGGAATAAAAATGCTTGTATATCATTGGCAGCTGCTTGAACCTAATCCAGACCAAAGCTGTTTTCACTTGACCGACATTCAGAATTTCCCTTACATGAGTGAAATGAACTGGGACACAGTCCTGCAGAAGATGCTCATTCTAGGCTTTGTTCAACGTTGAGTCAAGACTTCCAAGTCCAAAACGTACCCACATTCTTTTCCCATTACTCTGTGCACAAGTCCACCCTGGGTCGCACTTGATGAGTACACCAGTAGAATAACACCCTGATGACAGAGAAGAAAATGGAGGCATATGTAGGGTAAGTTGAAAACCCTAAGTCACATGATTGGCAAGTCACTAAGCAGGATGTTAATATATGAACTTCTAGGCTTTAGCCACACATTTTTCTATAAGTGGTTCTAGTGTTCCTAATAGTCATTTTCAGAAATATTCTCATAGAAATTGAAGTTTCCTTATTGCAAAGAGGTACTCTTTAATGTCCATTGAAATCTATGATTTGGTTAATGGTAAAACTCCAGGATCATTCCTCCTCTTTTGTTAGTTTTATTGTACTGATCCATAGTTTTCCGGACTAATAGTAAAATTAATAATAATATAAATAAATTAATAAAAGTTAAAAAAAACTAATAGTGACAGAGAAATAATTTCCGTTGGTTCAGTACCCAATCAAGGGATATTGTGTCTCATGGAATATTGCTGGGTAAGTGTTAGGTTGGAGCCCTACTGAAGCTCGTCTCTCTTTTTCTTTCCTTTGTATTTAAAATACTCTACAGGATTTAGGAATATTGGCAAGAGCAATATGCTCTGCAGAGGTGTTTAGAGAGAATTCGGGGGTTTCTCTTCACGTCCAAGCGAGGCACTTGTCCTGGAGACATGGGCAACTGGCTGTTTCAATGAACAGCTGGAAAAGGTGCATTGTTAATGTGTCAGATGAAAGCCTTGTGGAAGTTGGAACAGTGTGGTGGCATTCGAGTATGTCAGTGTCTACTCTAGTGAGTAAGAGGAAAGTGAGGTGACTATGGGGGACCCTGGGTGCCACTTGCCACAGACAACACCTTCCTTCTTTTAGCTGTTCCTCACACCCTAAGAGAACATCCACCTTAGAGATCTTGGCCCTTTCTGTAAATCTGACTCTTTGCAGAATTTATCAAGTTTCAAATTCTTGGCCTCACATTCAGAAATCCTGATATTGAAACCTGGTTGTGGAACTTGGATGGTGACCAAGCAGTGGCCATGATACTGGTCTACTGAGAATCCCATAATTTCAAACCTTAGCAATATTGTTTTAGTATGGTCTGCCTCATTGCTCACCTAGGTATAGTTAGATATTTGTAAAATTAACTAAACTATACTATCAAAGAATGTAACAATAAATGCTGCCATTAAATGCTATAAATTCTGAGAGAGAGAGAGAGAGAGAGAGAGAGAGAGAGAGAGAGAGAGAGAGAGAGAGAACCTGTTATTATTCTTGGGCTACCCCATCAAGACTATTCATTACTCTCTCTGCTAGTCTTCTATGTTTTAGGAATGATACAGGGATCTGAGGACTGAGCCCTGCTTTCCTTCTTACAGAAAGGCAGGCTCAATTGTGATCTCACTTTGAACTGGAAGAAGTTATTTTGGAGTCTAAAACTCTTCACAAAAAAAAGAGGTTCCTGGCAAAAAAGGAGTAGGAAATGAGGAAAGGTGACTCCTCTCAGGTAGATAGGCTCCCAACCAAGCTAAGGGAAGGGCAGTTCATTTCAGATCTGCTAAGGCAGTACATCTTGGAAGCTTGCACCTGCATGATGTTGGGGGCTTATAATAATAATGGAGGCACAGCAACAGAGGACATTATGTTATTTGTCTTCAGCCCTGTGATGCAGCAACAAGCAGCAAAAAGAAGACAGTTTCCCAGGATTTAAAAGATATTGTCACAATTTCCCATCTGTAAGGTGTGGTACAGGTTTCTGAAGGTACATGTGCAGGATTCCTCTCAGAGACACAATGGGTGGAATAACCGCTACAGTATTAGCAGTGAAATTGCAATTTATCTGCACCTACTCATGGAAGTTATGCGTGATTACATACACACACTCACACACACACACACACACACACACACACACACACACACACACAATATGTATGTCTATATCCTAGAGTTCCAAAAACATTGTACCTAATTCTGATAGAGCAATGATACAATGTTGAGAACTATCTTAGTTAGGCTTTTAGTGCTGTTAACAGACACCATGACCAAGGCAATGCTTATAAGGACAACATTTTATTGGGGCTTGCTTACAGGTTCAGAGGTTCGGTCCATTATCATCAAGGCAGGAACATGGTAGCACCCAGGCAGGCATGGCGCTGGAGGAGCTGAGAGTTCTACATCTTCTTTTGAAGGCTACTACCAGAATTCACACTTCTGGGCAGCTAGGATGAGGGTCTTACAGCACACACCCACATTGACATACCTACTGCAAAAGGGCCACAATTTCTAGTTGTGCCACTCCCTTTGCCAATTAATTTGGCCAAGGTTATATATATATGTCGGACACTTTGTGCATCTGGAAACAGATATTCCTCTATATATGGTGCTCACTGAATGTTCTATGGTGTATGGGACATTTGAGGTCCCCATGTGTCAAATAAGTGTGCCTCTGTTTCTTTGTCATGTTCCCCTTGAAGACATGCCTTCTTCAAGTGCATCTTGATGCTGTTCTGAAAGAATTTATTATTTTCAACAAAGAAAAGTAAGTAACTCTGGGCTGTATACCAGTGACTTAAAATGATATCATATAGGCAGATTTTGTTTGCAGGGATTTCATATATGTTATAGACAAAAGTCTGCCACAAGATAACCAGGATTCTTTGGTCCAGGAAGGCACAGGTCCAGGGTGATGACAAACTGACAGGACCACAGAAGCAGTATGAAATAAGAATGTATATTTCTGGATGTCACCTAGTCCAGTCTGAAGGACTTTTGTCACCAGGATGAAGGGGCTTAAAAGGGGGGAGTATAGGTGGTTAGGCTAGTGTGGCTAGGAGGCATCTTGGGCACCTCTGCCCATGAGGGACGACAGACACACATACATGGTATAGAATAGAGTTTATTCAGAATGGGGGATGGGAGTTAGTGGTAGAGAGAAAGGGTGGAGAGAGAGGGAGAGAGAGAGAGAGAGAGAGAGAGAGAGAGAGAGAGAGAGGAGAGAGAGAGTGTGGAGGCCGGCCATGACCACGTGGAGGGGGGAAGAGCCCCAAGGGCAGAGAGGTGAGAGAGTGTGGGAGCGCAGAAAGCAAAGAGAGAGAGGAGTAGCAAGAAGCCCCTCTTATAGTGGGCCAGATCTCTGGGGCAGGGCATACCTGGCTATTGCCAGGTAGGTGTGGGGTGGAGCTTAGACAAAACCCCAACATACCCCAAGGTTTGGTTAATTAATTAAAGAAAAAGAAAAAAGAAAAGAAGGGACGGAGAATACAGTGAAGCAGGAATAGGGTCGTTCTTGAGATCTGGCTGCTTCATGATGACATTGGGGCGACGTATCTCTGCGGAACCTAGAGAAAGCGGTAAGGGGGGTGATTGCCCAGTCTCAGGAGGACAGGCTGCTTCTTTGCTGTCCAGGGTTTGTAGAGCCATTTGAAGATAGGTCAGGAGAACAGGTCAAGTAGAAGCTGTCTGCATTTGGAGAAGCTGAGAGGAGATTGGAGCATCTGAAGGTTGCTTATCTGGAGCTGTCCTAGATATGGCAAGGGCCTGGACTTAACAAGATGTTGGAACACATTAGTATAGTTAGGGAATAAGACTAAGTACATTTGGGAGAAAGGAAAATTTTCTTAAGATGTACAATTGAAAGCCAGAGGAATCCCACCCTTTGGAAAGGTAGTAAAGTGGGAACTTGGGCAGATGTACTTATCTGGATGGAGCCTACTTGGTCCATGAGCAGTAGATCTGGGTAGGTTTCCTGTAGCTAACAAGTTTATTAAAGAGATAACAACATGAGTTAACCACATGAACAGTCTTTAAGATGAGCCTTTGTGGATCAGAAGGAATAGAATTGAAGGTTGGGACAGTGACAGAGCAAAAGGGGAAATATGAAGCATTTAATGGAAACAGAGTTTAGGTAAGGAGATAACTGTCTAGCTGTCAATGTAGTCAGGAGTCTGAGGAATAAACAATAACTTAGCAGTTATATTATTAAAGAATGACAGATTTCAGTAGCCAGCAGTTCTCTGTGGTCTCTGATCTCCATGGCGGCTTTGGTTGTCAGTCTGGCTTTCAAGCACAGAAGATGCACAGCTTTTTCTGTGGAATGGATACCCATGACATGAGAAATGGCTTACTTTTGTTTAGCTAAGTCATTTGACTCAAGGTATCCAGTTTTGTCCACTGCACTCTTTCAGGCAGCATCCTGTGGCGGTGTCCATCTTTCTTCTGAGACCTCCTGGGAGAAGCTGTCAAGCCTTTGGGAATTCTGTCTGTCTTATATCTAATAACAAATGTCTGACAAGATTGAGCACAAGAGAGGAGAGCAATAGTTAAGAGAGAATAGGAATGGAAATCATAAGTAGCTTTGACAGGTTGCATAGGTAGAGGAAAGTATATTGCCTTGGTTAGTAAAGATGCTAGGATCAGAGTTAGAAAGCTGGCAGCAATGGATAAAATTGTGGTGACAGAAAATGAGTTTGTCTAGGCAGATTTAGGCTTGTTAACATCAACTTGAGCACACAAGCTATAGGAGCAAATGAGTTAAGGGTGTGGGAACACAGAATAGGTGAGGTTCAGATTCTTCATCATTTACCAGACTGTTAATTTTAAAAGTATACAGTCGAAGACAAGTAGCACCCACTGGGTAGGGGAGAGAGTTGTTCTGCAAACTTAGCGTCCTAAAGAGTGCAGAAACAACTGAAAGGCAGCTAAGCCAAAGAGTCCAGATAGTCATGAGGACCCTTGGGAGCCAGGGCTAGAAATGCCGGAGCTTTAAAAGCGGGAGGAAGCATCCCGCCTGTACCAGGATTTTCGAGGACAGCTGCAAAAGCCAAAGGGAGACTCAGGATCACTTCCGGATTAGGATACACCCGAGGGTGGGTCTAGAAGTCCTAAGCAGGAGTGTCGACTAGGCATGAGAGGAAACCCTTCGTTCCAAAAGAGTTGGCCAGACTTCATTTGAAAGCTAAGGGTTATTTACTATTATGGTTAATGTTTATTTAAATTTTTAATCTGCTAGAGGGAAGAACCTGACATGTAGCACACATCAGTGGAAGCCAGTGTAGACCGCTTGACTGTGGGACCCGGTCCCCCAACCATGCTTCTCCTGCCTATGCGTGGCTGCAAGACCAGTCATGGCCTGCTCTATTAACAGTAGAGGACATTGGGAGTGGTGGGACCTCACAGTGAAAAAGAGGAAAGACAGGGTGGTAGGGAGAACCCATAGAGCTGTGAGAGAATCGGGTAGTAGAATTGATGGGGCATCCCAGCAGCCAATGCAGAGCTGGGCATGGTCTGTGGCTAGGCTTTTGCAGGTAAAGGCCCTAGAAATCTGCATTGTAGCCAGCAGAGCGGGACAGTATGGTGGTGGGGGTGTGCAGCAACGAGAAAGGAGTGCATGCTTGTTGTGGCGAGGAGGCAGCATTGCTCGGCAAGGATGGATCACAGCAGATTCAGAGAGCCTGGAGAGACCTCGCCATGGGTAACAGTCACTGTCCCAACTCTGCAGCGGTTCTGATGAAAGTTAGTGATCGCGCATGCGCAGGGCAGAACTTCCTGTCAGCAGTGGAAGTAGGAAGTTAGGTAGCCTGCAGTGGCTGGGAAGTAGCTTGTTTCTTATCCTAGCAATGGCGCAGGAGGGGCAGAGCTGCCAAGGATGTGGCAGCAGCCACAGCAGCTTCGTCAGCAGTTCTGGAGCAGGAGGGGGTCTGGCGTGGGCTGCAGCAGCCACAGCCAAGGCCGGGGCTTGGCCAGCGTGCCATGAGCCCCGCGGGCCACAAAGCCAGCACGCGGGAAAACAAGGGGAACCAGTAGAATAAATGATGCTGTCGTATCAATAAGATGCAGGAGTGAATTAGATAGCTGAGCCTGGTGGCACTTGCCTGGCAGGGCATTGCCTCTGCACACTGCTGAGTTCCACCCAGATAGAGGGAGGGAACAGAACAGCAGCGGGGAAATGCGGGAAGTGCAGAGACTATTGCTCTCACCAGTGGGGGTGTAAGACTTACACAGAGGCGTAATATCCCATGGTGTTTCTCATTCCTAGGTTTCAGCACCAAGTGAAGGACTTTCAGCAGCAAGATGAAGGGGCTTAAAAGGGGGGAGTATAGGGGGTTAGGTGAGTGTGGCTAGGCGGCCTGTGGGAAGGTGTCCAGTCGGGCCCTTGCCTGGGCATCTCTGCCCCGGAGGAATAACACACACACATACATGGTATAGAATAGAGTTTATTCAGAATAGGGGATGGGAGTTAGTGGGAGAGAGAGAGAGAGGAGAGAGAGAGAGAGAGAGAGAGAGAGAGAGAGAGAGAGAGAGAGAGAGAGAGTGGAGGCCGGCCAAGACCACGTGGAGGGGGGAAGAGCCCCAGGGGCAGAGAGGTGAGAGAGTGTGGGAGATCGGAGAGCAAAGAGAGAAAGGAGGAGCAAGTAGCACCTCTTATAGTGGGCCAGATCTCTGGTGCGGGGCATAACAGGCTATTGCCAGATAGGTGTGGGGTGGAGCTTAGACAAAACCCCAACACAGTCAAGTTAACATCTCAAATTAAGCATCACATTCCTCTGTAAAATGCTAGGGTTTCTAGGGCAATATAGGATGTTTACCCAAAGTCCAGGGCACATGCAGTTAAAGGGTTTCCTCACCTTTGCTCCACCATCATGCTATCCTGGGAGCTGAAGAAGGATGGTTCCCATGTCTGCTCTTCAAGACAAAGATGGCGGTATTGTAAAGTTTGGGAAGCTGCCTGGCTCGAGCTGTCTTCAAAGAGCACTTATGCCTAGTCCGCCAATTGTATTCTTCTCTGTGCCATGCCCGGTGCCACCATAGGCCTCTGAGGCCCCTGATGATCAGCTCTGATAGCAGCCTCTAGCCCCCAGCCTGATGAACTCACCAGCTGTAGCCCTAAGGCCCAGCCTGGTGAACTAACCAGCTGCAACCCTTAGGCTCAGCTTGGTGTGCTAACTAACTCACTACTACTCCAATTTTCTCTCTGAGTTAAAAGTACCTACTGTCTCCTGAATCTCACATGGATAAGGTAAAAATGTTGTTTTGGTCAAAAACTCCCTAGGTGGAGTCTGTAACACAAAAGCAGTTCTTCACAAACTTCCCTTGCCATCCAGGTGGGCCTTGGAAGACATATCCTGTCTGCATAACAAGCAAGCTCAAGAGTTAAAAGCAGAACAGGCTTAACATGTCAGTGGATGTCCCTGGGATATCCAAATTCAGTTGCAAGACAGAAAGCCTGGCCTCTGGAATGGGGGAAGGTAGCTATGAGCCAGGTACCAACTCAAATGTAAAATCTTTCTATTTTGTAAAATATCCATTCATATGGCAAGAATCTTGTAAGGTTTTTCTGATGTAAATATCCTTAGGCTGGACCTATTGTTTGTAATCTACCTGCTCTTAAGAGAGAAAGACCAAAAGAAAGAAAGAAAGAAAGAAAGAAAGAAAGAAAGAAAGAAAGAAAGAAAGAAAGAAAGAGAAGAAAGAATGAAACAAAGAATGAAACAAAGAAAGAAAGAAAGAAAGAAAGAAAGAAAGAAAGAAAGAAAGAAAGAAAGAAAGAAAGAAAGAAAGAAAGAAAGAAAGAAAGAAAGAAAGAAAGGAAGGAAGGAAGGAAGGAAGAAAAGAAAGGAAGAAAGAAAGAAAGAACCTGTGATTTAGAGTTCCTGGAATTTTTTTACAGTGATTACATAAATGATTAGAGCAAAGCTTAACAGAATTTTGGCTACAAGATGGATTCTTTCATATCTATATTTGCTTGGTTATACTATTTCCCTGTCACTAGAATGGAGGAGAGTTTTCAGAAGTATAGTAAATTGCCAAGTGAGATTTTCATCTTATGAATATACAGGGAGTTCCACTTTTTCCTAGGAGACTTTTCTCACCTCTGTCTGTAAAATATGATTTTCCAGGTTTCACTGGGCCATCATGGCAATATATTTTTAAGTTTTTATTTTTATGACAATAAAAAAGAATGCAATTCCAGGATGGAGATTTTGAAATAGCAGGAGCCTTTTTTTGTCGCTGTTTTTTAATTGTTAAATTACCCCTGTGTAGTATATTTGTGAACTGGAATGTAAGCATGGTGACTATTTATAAAGTCTTAACATTTTCAGGCATGAGATGAATGAGAGGTAGCCACTGGACAAGCTGCAGGAGCCATTTCTCCCCTTTCTACCATTTGTGGGCCCTTGGAATTAAAGTCAGGCTTATTCCTCAATGGCTCTAACTACTGAGCCCAACATGATGACTTGTAAAAGCTTTCTTAGCTCAGGCTTCGTTATAAATTGAGGCAACAGTGAATGAACTTTAGTGTTAAATTCATATAGTTATTCACTTGTTTTTTCATGTAGAGCTTACATTCATATATTTATTCATTTACTTTTGTAACAACAATGATTAAAGACAAGAAGGCCGTAGATTTGGGAGGGGCTGGGTCAGACAAGAAATGGGTAGTAGTGAGAAAATGGACATAGAAATGTTTTAATTATCTTTTAATTACATTTTAAAAGAATGAAAAAATTTGGATTATATGCTATCATTTCAAAAGTTTAAATTCCTTTCTCCTTTAATGAATGATACTCTCTCCCACCTCCCTCTCTCTCCATACTTTTTTCCATTAAGTGTAAAAAGAGAATCTAATCAAAGACAAGGAAATGTAGCCTTGGAACAAACCAAAAACAACACAGAAGAGGACGATTGGCAGAATAACAACCCATAAAATGCTTTGTAGGACAGTGTTTGGCACCTGGTTGGAAACTCCTGATTACCACAACAGAAGACCTGACAGCAGTTCTTGCCACTCCTGTACCTCATGACTTAGAGAATGTGATTGAAAAGTCCTCAAAAGTGGTGCCACTCTGCAGCAACAGGAGAGGAAGTGAATTCCTGGTTCTGAGCACTTCAGTTCTGGCTTCTGTACACACTGAGTCTGTGACCTTAAGGGAATCATTTAACTACTTCCTCTGTTTTAGTTCCCCACTGAAAAGGTAGAGGGTTATTTCAGAAGAACTGGCCTTTGCTCTTTTAATGCTACAGTTGTTCTAAACAGCCTTCATTCTTATTTTTAAAGGAATATTTGAATGTAGATTTATTCTTTATTCCTTTTGATGACACTGTGAAACATGAACACTCTGTACACAGTGAGCCGCTCCAGGACTAGAGAATATGACACAGTGGCCAGAATTCCAAAGCTTGATTGTGGAGGAATAAAGATGTTCCATCAGGAATAAATACATAGGTCAGATTAGAAGTAGGACCTTGCAGTGGGAGACTGCATCTGCAAGGAATCTGTTTGCAAGTGCCTCCTCTGCATGTGGCCTCTCCCCTTCTCTTCTGCCTTTGAGGTAGCCTTGATCAATTGAACAAAATTCCACTGATAGGAGTCACACACACAGAAGTTGAGCAAATGCTGCGGGTTGGGAAACAGTTTTTTTTTTTTTTTTCAGCATGGCAGTTGCAAAATATCATATGCCAGTATTTTTCTACCTTGAGGGCAAATGTCCCTCAAGATTATCAGAGACCAGCTTCTGCAGAGGATCAGACAGTACTGCTGAACTAAAGGATTACTTGCACCTGTTCAGTGATGTTACACCATATAGTAGAGTTTTGCATGCTACATTCGGAAGCCAGCAAACTTTTCCTTGAGAAACTCCTAGCTCTCCAAAGTGAAAGGGAAAAAAGTTAATAGCTTTTTGTTGTCAAGAAACATCAACATGATTTTGTATTCTTTGGACCTTTGTTTTTCATAGAGCTTAACTAAAATATGGAACAATTTTACATATGCCTACATGTCTTCCCTCCTGAGTTACATTTAAAGCAGCAAGATGGCTTATAGATCCCAGAGGTCAAATTCAGGGATACTGATGCCCTCACACTATATAATCACTGTGAGAAGGCTGGCAGAATCGTCTTGCTACTAAAAATATTGTTGAGGTCTGACTCTTTGTTGTCTGTGTATTTCAGTTATGTGCAAAGTATAATTCACCTAACTGTTCATATGTTGTAACTTTACTGAGCTCATGAATATGAGATGTTTGAAGAACTTCTTCAGGTGCCCCACTGGTTACACTGGGTAAAACCAAGATATAGATAGTTGTACAGAGCACTGTTTCCAACTCGTGGGAAACTGAGGCCATCTAATGATGTTCCCTATGGATAGTACAGGCATAACCATGGTGACAGCACTCTGGTCCAAAGGGCCAGCTTGATTAACAGATGTCATTTGGAAAAGGTCGACACCTAGGAAAGAAAGCTTGTGAAGAGAAACAAGACCTGAAGGTGAGACTAGCATTTATAAATCTCCATATTCTAGTGTGACTGGGACATGGTGCTTCTCTACTAAGAGAAAACACACAGACACACACACACACACACACACACACACACACACACACACACACACACACACATGTAGAAACATATAAAGGCTCAAAGCCCACTTCTTTCATTCAGCCCCTGTCTCGGAAGTTCTCAAATGTTATTTGTGACATTTTGGTTGTACTCCATCACTGTTTAACTCAGAGCATTTCCCTGACCTTCAGAGGTGTGAATGGGTGAAACAGAGCAACCCAGAGATG
Source organism: Apodemus sylvaticus (assembly GCF_947179515.1). Classification (NCBI taxonomy): domain Eukaryota; kingdom Metazoa; phylum Chordata; class Mammalia; order Rodentia; family Muridae; genus Apodemus; species Apodemus sylvaticus. Next base: position 58,964,400 of record NC_067484.1, on the reverse strand, counting down.
AGCCTGCAAGTGTCAGGGTCCATGTGCATGCTCCAGATTCCACCTTTTGTTCTTCTGTATTGATGACACCATGTGTTGGATGTGTTATGCATTTAACTTCCCTCATCTGGCCACTCCTGCTCTTGGACCTTGTCAACATGCTCCAAAACAGGAGCCTAAAGGCCTGCAGGGCCAACAGGTCTCCACAGGGTGATTTGGACTGTTTGGTTTTGTGTCTTTAAACATTTAGATGGGGGTAGGAGCTCATGCGACCTCTAAAATTTAAATTTCTAGATTGTATTCCCATTTTGCATCTTTCTGAGCACTGTTGCTTCCAGAAGTGGGGATATGCTGGTTACCATGCAGGGTAGGAGTTGGGTAAATGACTGGTACACAGTGTGTGGCTAGTTAGGAAGAAAAACAAACAGAAACAAATGCAGTGGGTTGTGCTGTGACTCAGTAGAAGAATATGTGCTCAGCATGAGTGAAAACCTGGTAGATTCCCAGCACACACACAGAGATAGAATCACTGAATCTGGCTGTGTAGAATAGCTGGTTCTGAGCACCACTTACTGCTGTGCATTTTAAGAAGAGGAAAAACATCAAGAAGAAAACAAACCAACCAAGCAAACAAACAAAGAACAACTTTTCCAAAAACTGGTAATCGCTTCTTTGTTTTACTTCCTAATTTGGGCTAAAAGTTAGCACCCACCAGATGAAATATACTTATTTCTGAGAAGGATTAGTTCTGAGAACTTCAGAAACCAGTGGGACTACTTTATCCTTTCTTCTGTTCCCAGTGCAATCTGTCCAAGCAGATTCCTACCCCCCTTATTCTACAGAGCATTTCAAAGGCGTGAGCTGTGTTTGAAAATCAAATTGTCCTGGATGTAAATCACTCTGGGCACTGCAGTCAGAAATCTTCAGGGCATTCCCACCTACTCTTTGTGGAGGGATGGTGCAGGTAGCTAACTTTGGGCAACCCTGGTAAGATCCTGACTCCCTAGAATGATGCATCCACCTAAGAGCCAATGATCCTATTGCAACCCTGGTGATAGGCATGAATCTCAAGCAGAATAGAGCATTTTTTGAGACAGGGTTTCTCTGTGTAGCCCTGGCTGTCCTGGAACTCAACTTGTAGTCCAGGCTGTCCTTGAATTCAGAAATCTGCTTGCCTTTGCCTCACAAGTGCTGGGGTTGAAAGTGTGTGCCACCACAGCCTGGGCCAGCATTTCTAAATTAATCCCAGTGATCTAATTAATTAGTGGAAGTCCAGAAATGCCTGGATTTCCTATCTTTATGGCTGTCTTGGTGACTCTTGAATTAGTAATTAGGAAGGCAGCTGTTGGTATTATTGCAGCTATTGATACTTTTGTTGCTGCTCAAGGTTGACACTGATTCTGGGCTGCAGTGTTTCATATGCTCAGTTGCCAAGCATGGAAATTTCTTGGCTCAGCCCCTCCATGTTCCTGTGTTCTGTCCTCAAGATATCTGTCTTTTACTCCTGTTCACCTGTGATTGCTAGTCACTGCAATTTCAGTGTGCCTGCTCAATATGACATGCTGAGTTTCTGTATTTCATTCTGTGTGCTGTTCTCAACTGGTGGCCGATTAAAAAGCTCCCACACCAAAAGAAAAGTTATATGTATAAATATATATGTGTGCTTCTGTTGAGCTATAGCGTATGTGATAAAAACATGCATTCATGGATTAAAATGTCTTCTGTAACAGTATTCCCTTGGTCTTCCTTTGTCAACTGTGTGTGTCTCTGGCCCTCCCAGGTTATCTGCTCTTACTTCCATTTCCATTAAGCAGAAAGTCTCTTTAGCATGGATGGCGCTGTCGCTCTGTAGCTGGAACAGGAACAGTGAAAACAGGAACAGTGCAGGAACATATAAAGGCCTGCATAGATGCCTCACCAGCCATAGTGCAAGGAATGGCTTATGCTGCAGCTATGAAAGGACAGAAATTCAGCACATATGTTAAACAATCCTATGGTAGAGGACGAAAAGGAACCTCCAAGCCTACTTGTTTTAAATGTAGAGAGTCAGGACATATGCAAAGGCAATGTCTAGGAAATAATAAGAGCAACTCCAATAAAAGGAGTGCTCCTCCAGGAGTTTGCGCTCATTGCCAAAAAGGCAAGCATTGGAATGATGAATTGAAATCAAAGCTCCACAAGGATCGACCACCCCTTATAGGGGAAAAGAAAGGAAAACTCAACTTAGTTTTTTAAATCAGAGGCAGCCCCTCAGCCACAAACTTGAAAGAGAGGAAACTGCTGTTAATATGGACACAGAACTAGTAACCTCAGACAAGCAAAATAAACAGCATTTTTCATAAGGGCCAATAAAGGCTCTTTTAATATAGATAAGGTGAAATAAAAATGAAAAAAATCCTATATGGCTCAATTACGGCTCCTAACGGAAGAAAAAAAAAATACAGGCTATAAATAAACTTGTACAAAAACAATTGGCAAAGAAACATATTAAGAAAAATAACAGTCCTTTAAATACTTACATATCTGTAATTAAGAAAGTCAACTCTGTACCCCATTTTTAATAGGTTTACTTGGTTTTCTGGGGTCTACTTTCTTGAGTTCTTTGTATATATTGGATATTGGCCCTCTTTCTGATGTAGGGGTTGGTGAAGATCTTCTCCCAATTTGGTGGTTGCTAATTTGTCCTTTTGATGGTGTCCTTTGCTTTACAGAAACTTTGTAATTTCTTGAGGTCCCATTTCTTAATTCTTGATCTTAGCACAAGTTCTAAGAGCAAGTTCTATTAGTGTTCTGTTCAGGAACTTTCCCCCTGTACTGATGTCCTTAAGGGTCTTCCCCAGTTTCTTTTCTATTAGTTTCAGGGTGTCTGGCTTTATGTGGAGGTCCTTCATCAATTTGGAGTTGAGTTTAGTACAAGGAGACAAGGATGGATCAATTCACATTCTTCTGCATGCTGGTTTCCAGTTGAACCAGCACCATTTGTTGAAAAGGCTATCTTTTTTCCATTGGATGTTTTCAGCCCCTTTGTCGAGGATCAAGTGGCCATAGGTGTGTGGGTTCATTTCTGGATCTTCAATCCTGTTCCATTGATCTGCCTGCATGTCACTGTACCAATACCATGCAGTTTTTAACACTATTTTTCTGTAGTATTGCTTGAGGTCAGGGATACTGATTCCCTCAGAGTTTCTTTTGTTGTTGAGAATAGTTTTAGCTATCCTGGATTTTTTGTTATTCCGGATGAATTTGAGAATTGCTCTTTATAACTCTATGAAGAATTGCGTTGGGATTTTGATGGGTATTGCATTGAATCTGTATATTGCTTTTGGCAAAATGAAAATTTTAACTATATTAATCCTGCCAATCCATGACCTTGGGAGGTTTTACCATTTTTTGAGGTCTTCTTCTGTTTCGTTTTTCAGAGTCTTGAAGTTCTTGTGATACAGATCTTTCACATGTTTGGTAAGATTCACCCCAAGGTACTTTATAGTTTTTGTGGCTATTGTGAAGGGTGTTATTTCCCTAATTTCTTTCGCGGCCTGCTTATCCTTTCAGTTAGGAAAGCTACTGATTTGCTTGTGTTGATTTTATAACCTGCCACTTGGCTGAAGTTGTTTATCAGCTGTAGGAGTTCTCTAGTGGAGTTTTTTGGGTCACTTAAGTAGACTATCATGTCATCTGCAAATAATGATAGTTTGACTTCTTCCTTTAAAATTTGTATCCCTTTGACGTCCTTATGTTGTCTAATTGCCCGAGCTATTACCTCAAGTACAATATTGTAAAGATAAGTAGAAAGGGGGCAGACCTATCTAGTCCCTGATTTTAGTGGGATTGCTTCAAGTTTCTCTCCATTTAGTTTGATGCTGGTTACCAGTTTGGTGTATTTTGCTTTTACTATGTTTAGGTATGGGCCTTAAATTCCTGTCCTTTAGGCAGGGAGCCTAAAAAGGACAAAATACTTTAATCTCCTTCAAGAGGGGATATTCATATATGTCTCCACAGGATACTAACTCCTCACTTGAGATCCCTGAGCAGCATGTGTGATCTTCAGCTGTTCAGAGAGACAGCAGAGAAAAGAAAAGCAAGAGAGACAGAAGACAAAAGAGAAGCTACAAAAGCTTTCACTGGCTCCAAAGAGACTGCTGACTGCTGACATGGACGCAGCTAAAGAAGCTAACAAGAGAAGTTATAGAGTTGGTGACTGTTCAGTAGCAGCCACAAACTCTTAAATTTATTTTCCTTGCATTGTATGTTTAATTGCTATGCATGTAGACTTACCAATTGTGTGGATTCTGACATAGATAAATATATAACAGTCATGATTCTAGAATCATACAACATATGATTCTACATATGTTATGCTTCCTATAGATTTCTAAGATGCTTGGTGTAACAAGGAAAATTTACAGCTATTTAAAAGATTGATGGGGCTTATTAGACCAAAGCATTTTATGACAGCCTTGATATTAAATATTAGTCCTTTGATTACAATTATAACTTCATTTAAAGCTTCATCAATGACTCTAGTCTCAGAAATGAAGCCTGCATACCTCTTAAATGATTTAAATAAAAATATTTCTTTGATGCTACTAAAGCAACAAATTATAGATAAGAAAGTAGAAGCAAAGTTTGATGCTTTAGAGGAAGTAGTTTTAGGATTAGGACAAGAGGTAGAATATATTAAGATTCAGCTTTCTACCAGGTGCCATGCAAGCTTTTGATACATATGCATAATGCCATTAGCCTATGATAAACAACATAATTGGACTCTTATTAAAAATCATGTGTTGGGTATTTGGAAAGATAACAGTATTACTCATGATATGGCTCAATTACAAACTCAAATTTCAGCTATGAGCAAGGCATATGATGGGTGTAAAAATCTAGAAGACTTAGCTCAATCTATTAGTCTTGGTCTGCAGTCTCTGAACCCTATAAGTTGGTTACATTGGATTATTGTCATCACTATGGCTACAGGAATAACTCTTTTTCTCCTCCTTATTCTTCCATTCATTTTGAGACAAGTCTTCTCCATTTCTGCCAAAGAGATATATATGAGCTTCAATTAAAAAACTAGAAAAGGGAGAGATGCCACACCAACCCCAGTGTATTCTGTGTGGCCAAAATTTTCCACAGAATGAGGCATTTGACTCAGAGGAGAAAGTCTCCTGGAAAGGCTGTGGAACTGTCCAGTTGGAGAATAATTCTGCGCCTTTGTTCTCAAAATCAGTTTTCAATACAATTTCCTCTCTCACAAGTTGGTCCTAAGAGCCCTGGCCGATAATCCATTCTTTGAAGTGGAATCACTGACTGCAAACTCCTTTTAAGACCTACAACACTTTGCCTCATAGTCATTTACATAATTACAACCCCCAACATCATGCAGGTTTATATGGCTATGCATATGTAGAAGAGGGTGTCTCTGACACTGTACTAAGGAAAGCATTGATTAAGTTTATAAGTTTTTACAAGTTAAAAGGTAAATGTTAGATAAGGATTTTACCTGGGAACTCATTAAGACCCAGGGTGTATAAGAAACTTGAAACTCTTTTTAAAAGTTTGCTGTTAACTACAAGTAGCTCTGTATTCTAATCAGTAAGATACTACCAAGTATCTACAGATACTATCAAGTATCTGTAAATTGATCCTCTAAATCTGTTACATGAGAAGCATTGTGCCTGATTGATTTTGCATTTCCTTGTGCCAAATGCTTATAATAATTGTGCCTGCCTTACTGGCTACATCTTTTGAAATGGTAATGGCAACTCTTCTTGTATAAAAATCCTTATTTAGAGCTCCTAAATACATTCAGATTCAAACCTCCTCTGCTGTTCTTTCTGTTTGCCACCACTGAACCTATATCTCTCCTGAAATCCAAAGTCTGCCCTCAGATTAGAATCCTCCAGGCTGGGATTCTCCTCTATCCCCCTGGGTCCTGCTTCTTTTCCACAGTCATAGGTGGATGTTCCAAGGCCCATAATCTGAACTAGACAGACAACAGAATCTTTGGGAACTTTCAACTAACTCATAGGCCCATCACAGCTCCACAGTTAGAAAACTGGGAGATCCAGGGCCTGTTCTGGAGTTAGTGGGCTTGGAATCTCTGCTCACTAACTGCCTTGTACCCCCTGCCACACTAAGTTTCCTATATGCTTTTGCCATTAGCCAAAGGTTGGGTTTCAGCACCCTAGATTCTGAAGAGCACCAGCGTCAGGTGTATGCTCTCATTTTTCAGGCTGCACTGGTCCCTTTCTCCTCTATCTTCTCCTTAGATGTAAGTTTCTTCCGTGATGGGTTGGTGTGAGAAGAGCAACTTCTCAAAAGTTCTTTGGGACCAGACTGCTTTTGTTACTCCTAACCCTGTTCAGTGTCCTCACTCCTGGCCTGTCCATGTGTGATGATCACGTACTGGAGGCTTCATTGGCATGAAAGGTAGCCAATGCATCAATCCTTCAAAGAGCTGTTTCCAACTTCCCCTATGTTCCATCCCAGTGAAGATCATTGTAAGTGACTACCACCCCTTTAGAAGCCAATCAAACATTTAGCAGGCTTAACTGGCTGTTCCTGGGTCATGAGAAGGGAAATATCTTTGACCACTCCTGAGGTTGGCGAAAATTAATCTCTTTGGCTGAGAATATTGAGGGAATATCTCTCCTCCTGAGTTTCCAAGGCAGATAAAATGAAAATCTAGAGAGATGCCAATGACCAGTTTAGCCTTCCCAAGGAATGAGCTTTACTGGGGCAGAACCACTTAGTTGTGAAGGCTGGATTGAGATGGAAACTGCCTGGGTTCATTATTTCCATTCAGCAAGCTCAAGTTTGCCCTATTTTATCTGAGCTCTTTAGACATCCTAAAACCCCACTTCCAGACCTGCCCATGTACCCATCTTGCCATATGCAAATGAGAACTGGATTCAGGAATGTTTCCCAACACAGGGAGAGAAATGATGGAGGTTCATAGCCAAAAGGATTTAAAAGACCTGACTTAAGCTTTGATCTCTTTGTTCGTTTGGGGGTTTTATGTTTCTGTTTGTATAGTTGTGGGGATCGAAACTAGGGCCTTTTGCCTGCTAGGTAAACAAATGCTCTGCCCACAAGCTTCATCCCCAAGGATGGACGACCTATAAACACTCATTACACAAGTCAAAACTTCCAACTTTCTAATATGCACAGTGAAGCTCCCAGAAGTGAGGGCATGGCCAGGAGTTTTTTTCAGTCATTTTTCAGACTCTTAGAGATCAGCTTGCTGAAGTATACATCTGGTGTGCATTTAGATGGGGGCTTTTGCTCCATGCCTAGACTTTAGGGACTAAGATGATGGTGTATACAGAAGGGCATAATAACCTCTGTTGGGAGAAGACACGTACACACACACACATACACACACATACACACACAAACCCAAAAAATACATAAAGGCACAACTTAAAAAAACCCTTTTTAAAGTTATGTTTCAAAATCATCTAGACTTATCCCCAATAAACATTTTTTACACCTATAGTAAATGTGATTTCTTATTAGAAATCTTAAGTGATCTCCAAGGTTTCACCTTTCATTGTCAGGTCAGTGGCTCACAGTTCAATGTCAATGAAGGAAAATAGACATTTCTTCTTTTGTCTTGTATGGTATGTGAGTGTGACTGTGTGTGTGTGTGTTTGTGTGTATATGTGTTTGTGTGTGAAACATATACATGTAGATGTGTCTATGCATACGTGTGCATGATGCATGATCCTGGGAACCAGGAAAGGACATCATATGTTCCTTTGTAACAATTTTCACCACTGAATCAAAATCTCTACCTGAACATGAATCTACCAAACCCAGCTGTCCTTCTGTCTCTACCTCATCCCCAGCACCATGGTTATGGGTACACATGTTAGTCATACCTATGTTTTTAGGTGGGCACTGAGGTTGGAACTCAGGTCTTCTTTCTTATACTGTGAGCTCTCTTACCCAATGAAACATTTCCTAGACTCCCAGATTTTCAATATATTAGGTGAAATGGTTTTCCTCACACAAACTACTAGAGAGCAAAGGTGGTCATTTTGTAATTATTTGAGTAACCAGGTTTACATTAACAGTCAGTTGGTGAGCTTTTTTGTTTGTTTCTTTAATCTCAGCTAACTCAATACAGTTTTCTTCACGGTTCAATCCAAATAACTCTTCAATCTCCAAGCTGCCTCACAGTTAGCACAGGTCACAGGGGGACTCACTATCTTTCCAAAGCCACAATACACAGAACTGAACACACACACACTTTGTCTCAATGGGAATTTCAAGGAATGCTGGCTGCCTGGACCAGCGCATGACTGCATCACAACTCAAGCTGGGCTGTCTAGGGCAGAAGCTGCGAGGCTTGGGGCAAGAAGCAATGTCAAGAAGCACTCGCCTTTTGGAAGCGACTTAGCAGAAAGAGCAAAATGTTTCCAGGGTTAGGACTCAGGCCTTGGGAGTTAGACCTCTGTATATCATAATAAAGAAAATCCAAAGTGCTACTGAACTTTGAAGATGGAGTGAGGCTATTTTGGCACATAACTATAATCCTATTAGTTTTAGAAAAACAACCCTCCCCCAAAACTTTGAGATCTCAGATTTTCCTCTGGAGAAGCTGCTTTAATTGTTCCAGAGAGACCATATCAACCTCTTGAATCTGTGGCCGTTTCAGAAAGAATGTTGATAAACAGATTGCCACTGTGATCTCAGAAATAACTTGGCAGTTGGAGATTGCAGGATTTTCTTAGAGGGGGATTGGTGAAAAACCCAGAAGACAAAGCCTCTTAAGAGAGCATACTCGCCCGAGCTTCACTCACGTGCCAGCGATCTTGGAGAGAAACCCTAGAGCAAAATGCAGCTCACTGTCATTTTCCTCCCTGAAACCCACTGACTGGGGCTGTCTTGTCTGTGAAGCAGAACCATTTACATTTAAACTTGTAATTCAAGTAACACAGTAGCCAAGAAAAATTCCAGTTGTGGAGCTGCTCAGGAATGCTCAGGATTTACTATCCTTGGTGCTACTTATAGTTAATGAAGATAGGGGCACATCCTGAGATGGCACCTTGAGGACTTGGAGAAGCTAGCTGCTCCTTGCTTGAGTGGAATATAAGGTTTTCGGGATACTTTGGAAGTGCCAAGTGCAGTGCAGATAACACAGCGGAATTCATTTTTCATGACCATGGAGACCCTGGAGGGCCTCAGGTATGGGCAACCAAACAATGTTGGGGGCCCAGAATTACAGTTCATTTACATGTCTCTTCCCCATAATGTGGCCACTGATGGTAGTATATCCTGTGCTGCTGCCAAACCTGGCTATTGAGGTATTTAGTTTACATGCTGCAGAACTGGCAAACACTGTTTGCATCTAAAAGTCCTTCTGTTTTCCTGGATATGTCCCCAAATTTGAATTGTAGTTCAAAACTTCATTCCTGTCTTTTTCTGCTAATGTTGCCTTTAGAATGAAAGCACCATGAGACCTTTAAAATAACAAGATTCCTATTGTGAGTTAAAAGAGTCTTTTCCATGATTAGAACAGAAGGGAGCTTTCTTAAGGAAATTCCATTCTCTGCTACTTCCAAGTCCTTATGTATCCAAACTGCTCATATTTCTCTAGTTTTCAGTTTTATTACAGCCTACAGTCAGGGCTTGGGGCAAGGGCACAGTGACAGAGTTTTGCCTAGCATTCAAGCGGCCCTGGACTCAGTTGTCCAGCATCACAAAATGAAATAAAGAAAAATTCCCCACTTCAAAAACAATACCCAAAACATAATCCACACATCAAATGACTTCCAAGAAGAACAGAGGAGTGGCCCCTGGTTCTGGAAAGACTCAGTATAATAGTATAGGGCAAAACCAGAACAGGGAATAGGGAAGGGGTGGATGGGAGAACAGGGGGAGGGAAGGGAGCTAATGTGACTTTCGGGGTGTGGGTGGCCAGAAAAGAGGAAATCATTTGAAATATAAATAAAAAATATATCGAATAAAAAAGATAACTTAGCAAAAACAAACAATACCTGCAGGCAGAGATGGTGGTTTTTCATAAGTAAGTAGAAAGTGTATGAGGACTGCTCTGTTCCTCAGGATAATTAATGCTCAGTGCAATAGTTCTCACCAAGATGGCCCCCAGAGCACAGAAGTCTGAGCCAAGGTGGCTGCCATGTTTTCTGCAGGAGAGTAGCTGGCTAATACACACCCCTGCCTTGCTCACAGAATCTGGGTCATGATTGATTCTGGAAATGGTATGAGAGGAACATGGGCTTCCACCTCTGACAGACTGCCCTGATCAGCAGGGCAGACAACAGGGTTCCTGGAGCTACCTAAAACAAGGGCAGAAGGGCAAAGACACAAAGAGACTGACAGCAAGTCTAATCCTGATCAAGCTGTCAAATTTTATGTTTTACATAAGCCAATATAAAGGGAAGCTCACTGGGTTTGGGAGGGGTAAAGGGGGTACAATCTCAGGGGGTTGGCGTCATTCTAAGAAACATAATTTCTGGGTAAAGCTAGTTATTGATGCTGGAATTTGGGCATGATAAAGGGGGTCAGGAGAAGGTAAAGTGGAAAGGGTTGCTATAGTAACCTATCCACAGAAGAGCTTCGAAAGGAAGGGGTATCGACATCTATGTAAGAATGGTTCCTGGAATGGAGATCTAAATGAGAATGACCACTGTTATCAAGGTCTCCTGGCATTGAGATCTGGGTGGGGATGGCTTCTGGTATTGAGATTTCTTGGCATTGAGATCTAAGTGAGGATGGCTCCTGACATCTCCACCTTCTCTGTATAGTAGAGACCAGAGTTCAGACAGCCATTGATGTAAAGCAGATAAGGAATCAATATAATAGGAGAGTGCTTGTCTTAATAATCAACCCAGTCATCCAACATCCTGTTCCCATTAGGATGTCTCTGCCAGCCTCCAGAAACTCCTGTCTTAGGTGGGACTGGCCCTGGGAAGTTGCGAGTCATTGGCTAACTACCCAGAAATTTAATTGTTACTGATGCCTTCATCTTGTGGGGCTCCTTATGGAATCCCAGCTGGAATGGCTGTGACAAAGTTGCACACTCTGTTAAGGTACGAGAGTGTGTTGTTTGGGCTGTTTTGCCCTGGGGATATAGGTAGCCGTCTCTCAATCCTACAAAGCCAAACGATGGTAACGTACCTGAATAGGCTTGGCTGCCAAGTCATCTTCCTGCTTCTTAATTAGGGCAGTGATGCATTTAAAAGCCCATGGTGCAGAAGAAAATAACAGTAATATTCCTACAAAGAGACCTAATATACTGGGTAAAAGTGTATTGAGCCATGGAGAGGTGGAAAACCAATTTTCATACCAACTTTCTTTCTGTTCTCTTTCTCTCTTATGTTTTTCTACTCCTTTTCTATTTTCATGCTATTGTTTACAACTCCTGTCTTACTAGCATAAAAACAGAACACTTCTTTCAAAGCTGCACAAAGTGCACCCTGTTGGAAGAACATTAGATCAAGTCCTTGCCTATTTTGGAGTACAACCTCAGCTAGGGGGTCAATGGAGTCAGAGAGATCAATTATCCCCTACTGAAGGCGTTGGACATCTTGATCAATGGTGGCACTTAGCTCTGTGTACCTAGAGTTTCAAAGAACAAGGGAAGAAATACCTGTCCCCACTCTCAAAGATCCAAGGCCAAGTAGGACAGAGAGAGTAACAGCAGAGATAGGTTCTCTGCAAGGGCGGCTCAAAGAAGTGGAAACTTCAGTGGATGTGGATTGATCCCACAAGTGAAAAAATTCTTCAGAGTGATAATAAACTAAGTGAGGAATCATCTTAATAAGAATGAAAAACTCAGGCCTCACACCATTCTTTTGATTTTGAAAAACTGAGGTGGTGAGGCAAGGTATAAGGCCATCAAGGCATGCCAACCATGTTCCTTCTGCGGAGGGGGGGGGGAATAAAATAATTGCCAGGAGGAGGAAATTAGGTTTGATTCCACATGTGAGCATAAACTGAGGGGTCATTTGTTCCACTAGAGATCACACAAAGTCGCAGGCCATATATTTGGGTTAATGAAAGACCTGTACAAGTGCCCTTTTGCCAATGGCAGCGCTGTGGATCATCAGCATGGGGGGTATCACCAAGAACAGCAGTTCCTTCATAAAAGTGTGGTTGGGAATGGTAGTACAACCAGCAATCCTCATCAAGTTCAGAGGAAATGTCATTTAAGGTGAGAAATATCTGATTAACTAAAGAAGGCACAAGATTTTTAGTGGAAGCTGGCTGTACAGGCAATTTAGTGGCTGATGCCTTACCTGCTGTCTGGAGGGGAAATACAGACGGTAGGGAGGTGCCTTTAAAAGCAGGAGCACGGGTGGTGTCTAGATCAATTCCTTTAGGAGGAACAGGGTTTGGTATCAACATAGAATTAGGTCCCATTGGGACTGGCTGGGCATGATATAAAGGCTCTTTAAGGAGCTTAATAGAGAAAATAATACCTGCATCAAAGCCAAGTACATAGAGGTGAAGACCCCATTCATAGCCTATTTGCCAGTGTAGATTGGGAGATTTTGCATGGGTAGTAAATGTAGTTCATAAATGTGTGCACCATCCTTTTGTAGAAGGATTAGAGGCCAGGCAGGACGCACCATATTTTTGAGATCTAGCTGAGCATGTAACATTATGCTTTACTTGAATGTAATCCCACAAGAAGTTTAAAGGCTCTCTCAAGGGTCCCAAACAACCAAAGTAAATCCTGTGGATGTCTTAAAGAAAATAAATGGCAGGCCACCTTCTATCTTGTCTACACTTGAAATCTGTAATATTTAAATATACGGCCGTTTGAGACCCTGAAGGAGGGGCAATCAGCAGTAGCCAATATCTCCCCTTTAATCTGTTTATAATTTGTTTAATTTTGAGCTAAATAAAATTGCCATGCAAAGAGGGATGTTGATGTCTGTGGTGTAAGCATTAGTAGGAGACACCCAAAGGTGTTGAGGACTGTATCCATTTTTAATGATTATAATCGGCATCATTATTTGTCTCAGCATTAGCATAGTTTGACAGCTAGCATGTTCCTTCTGCATCCTGTAGAGAAAACACAAGCATGCCCTCTTTTCTACAGTCAGAGTGTTCCCTGTCATTAAAATTTTAAAATTTTTGTGGTATATAAAGATATGACTCTCCCCTCTTTTATTTATTAAAATATTGTTGTAAAGTTTTATGGGCCTGTACCATAATATTTTGTCCTTGAGGGTTATAAGGAATCTCAGTAATATGAATAATAATAAATAAATAATAAAACATCTTACTGGCTTCAATAATCAGTTATAATATTTGTCTTAATCTGATATGGAACATTCAGTATAGAAAAAATAATATATGAAATGACTAATTTTAATTTTTATTGTTGTTTCTTCTGTAAAACATTTATAACTAGAAACCCTGAAAAGCTGTTAATAATCATATGTATATCTTTAATTAAACTTTTTAAATTGTATTTGTATAAATAGTTAAAACAAAGAATTAGTAGTATTACAAAAAATTCAAGCAATTATAAGCCTCGAGCTATATATATTATTAATATATAAATAAAAGTTTGATTTTTAACATTGTAAAAAGAGCAGCTACCACACCCAATTCAGTTATCTTTGCTAAAACAAGGGGAAGCTCAAAGGAATAACGATGTGATCTAATTATATTTGCTTTTCTCCCACAGTAGATGCATTTTTATAGGATGCATGTATAAGTCTATAAATATATAAAAATATGTATGGAGGCACATTTTAAACAATTCATCTTTTAGAAAACAATTATTAATTTTGTCAAGAAAGGCTTGCCATGTAATAGATTAACAGTTAATAATAATCAATTTGATTGCTGTTTAAAATAAGGAACAAACATTTCATCATGCCCTTAAAACATTCCTTTTAAAACTTTTTTATGATTTTATCTTGCAACACTTTATTATTACACCAAATCCTTATTCGAGATGTTAGAACTTTATTTGGAGAGATTTTACATTAAAGTTCTCTTTGTCAAGCAATGGAAATGAAGATATATCATAAACTGGAAACAAATACTTATTGTAGCTTTCTCCAAGTTATGTCTCTCAATATTTATTTTGCATTTACGTTGAGAACATCAGAGGCACACTCTTATGGCAAACTTAAAGCAGTGTCTTAGCCAAAGAAATTTTCTTAACCTTTATTGAAAATCATTTACTTAAAAATTTTTGAAGCCCATTGTTAAGAGAAAGCCATTTCTTGAGGAAGAACTTTTTTAATGAAATTACTTTATTGTTTTTTTAAAGTTAGCTTCTCTAAAGCCATATTAACATTTCACAGATCTAAGTTTGAATTTATTTTGAACCACATCTGTATGAATCTGTTAAAAAGGTTCTTTTGGACTGAAACTCTCTAGGTGAGGCCTGCAAGAGGAAAGTTGCATCTCTCAAGCCTCTGTTTAGACAGCTCTGAGCTTTGTATTAAATCAAATGTAAAATTCTGATCTGAGTTGATTATCTCTAAGACCAGACCTACACCCATCAGTCTGGCCAGGAGTAGCCTGTAACTAGACCCAACTGTATGAAGGTCAAATAACAAAAGGAACCTGTAATATCAAAGCAAAACTACAATTTTTTGAAAGCAAAACCCAGTTTTAAACAATCTCTTCTCAAAATTAATGTAAAACACATCACTTTCACATTGCAACGAGTGTCCATCATCTTGTATGTTTGAATGTATGACAGTGTAACTTAATATTTTAAATCTTATTTTTATAAGTCTGATTTCTAGAATAAGAACCACTTAAAACATTATGCTAATTTAGAAATATCTCAGAGGTCTGTTTATCTTGGGTTGTGTCACGTCACATGCTGCTTAAGATAGCTCTAACCCTGAATTATCAGCTTTAAACTTTCCTTTTGTGACCATCATTATATTTTTTAAATGATGTCCAATAACTTATGAGCCAATACTCTATAGTCAAGGCACATAAAACATTTACACCTTTAAGATCAACTAGAAATAAAGAAAAGTGATCACACAAATCTCATAAATTTAAAGCAAATACATTATTTCCAGCTGTAATTTCAGGGGAATAACGCACTTTGAAACCAATCATCACCATGGTAGAATTTTTTCTAGGAGAATTAACCATTCCTACTTGTCCTAGATGTTGAGACTGTTGGCCCTTTAAGAAGTAGCTTTTGTTCAGCTGTGTTTGACTCCTAATTATTAATGTGAGGCACCTTAAATCACCCTCCTCTGTGTAAATTTCAGACTGGCAGGACTGCCAGCATATAACACTTTTTTACCATTTTTTTTCTTTTCAACATAAAAGATTAAAAAAAAATCATTCAGCCAAACAAAACAATAGGCATACATAAATTGACACACATACGGACAGGTTTTGGTGCACCAAAGACAGACAACAGACAGAGAGGGAACTTGATGTTTTAAAGAGATCTAATATATAAACCAGAACTCAGGATATCTCCAGTAGGATTCAGAGAGGAATCAGGACATCTTCTATTTTCATCTCCTCCCCAGGAGAGTTTTGAAATAGCTTTTAACCATTTTTTTTTTTTGATAGCACATCCTGCACAAGGAAAAACAGCTTTTCTGAAACCTGCTTTTTTTCTTGTCTGAGAATTAACTCCTGGTGAAAACAAGTCTCATGCCCATCTTGACTTTTCACCCTGTGCTTCTCCCCTCAACCCTCATGAAACCCACCTCTTCCTGTCAGCTCAGAATATGGGCTTCTAGGTCAGTTATCCACATGTCTAGCATCCATGTCTGCTCCTAAAATAAGAGAAACAAAATGGGAAATATTCTTAGATGACTGAAGGCAGCATTTGAGAAAATTATATTTGTATGCTCTGGGCTAAAATGCATTCCAGGGGTAAAAGTACAAAATTTATTATGTTGGGCAAATAAATATTACTGCATTTCGAGCAATATAGTCAAATCTTTAAAAAGTTAACTGGTTTCTTTTATAATCATCATCATTATTATAAATATCATTATTATTAAGATCTTTTGATAGTCGAGTACCTGTTTTATCTACATTACCAATAAAATGTCACTTATTCTTCACGTCTTTCAGAACCAACTCTCTGGGAACAACTCCTTGCCTACTTGCTAGCTGGGTCAATCTTTCCTTTATTTCTATTCAATGAAAAGGAAGAATGGATACAGACAATGTGGTATAGTTGCTCAATGGAATACTACTCAGCAAATAAAAATGATGAATTTATGAAATTCTTAGGCAAATGTTTGGAACTAGAAAATACCATCCTAAGTGATTTAACCTAATCACAAAAGAACACACATGGTAAGCTGTCACTGATAAGTGGGTATTAGCCCAGAAGCTCTAAATACCCAAGACATAATTCACATATCAAATGATTCCCAAGAAGAAGGAAGGAGAGGGCCCTGGTCCTGGAAAGGAGTGTTCCTGCATTGTAGGGGAGTACCAGGACAGAGAAGTAGGAAGGGTTGATTGGAGAATGGGCTGAGGGAAGAGGGCTTATGGAACCTATGTGGAGGGGTGAACTGGGAAAGAGAAATCATTTGCAATGGAAACAAAGAATGTGTGTGTATATATAAAATACAGGTCTACAAACAAAGAAAGTGTGTGTAAATATAAAATACAGGTCTTGTACAATGTGAAGTGTTAATGTCCTGGTTAGTTTTAGTAACTGTATCATAGAAAAAAGAGACCTATGAACAACAATCTGTATCTGGAAATGAATATACACACACACATTAATAAACCTACTCATGTCAGTACTTAGAGTTAGTTCACTGGTACTATTTTATCCAGTCAATAAAAGATTAACATCCTGATTAATGAGTGATTTTGTTTTATAGCTACTGACACTGGTGTTCAGGTATTTCTACTTTACAAGGGATGCTGAATCCATTTACTTTTTATTTAAAACTTCTGGATTGTCTCTGGTTCCACATCCTAGTTATGATGTTCTCTCATTATTAGCACTTTGGTAATGCTCTTACAGAGAGCAGTGTATCTTTTTCTCATTTTTGTGGTATTGATACAGTACAGGGTGTAGTGATATGAAATGCCTTGTAAGCTACAGCATAAAAAGGAAACTTGTAAATATTTTATGACATACTAAGAAAAGTTGGAGTGATATTATATGAATAACATCAAATGTAAAGTATTGTGGCTTGCATTCACTAACTGGGACTGTATTCAGAAGTAATGATTTTAATATTACTCTATTTTATAAAAGCTTTTCTGGAAGATTTATTCAAATTCTAGTCAAAACCCAACTTAGAAATCATTATTTAACTAGAGATTTATCTATTTAACTAGAGATATAAAATTCTATAATAGAATTATTTAAACCATTTAAAATTGAAAATAAATAAGATCATATATGTTCAGCATTGTGGATGCTAATAGAATTATATCCAAACTATGAGGTAGAAATTATTCTTTAAAACATTAAAAATGCAATAAAACCATCTACAAAAGAACCAAAGTATAATTGAAAATCAATGTTCTTTTCTTTGGTGTTTTCAGAAATATACAATAGGATATATTTAAGCATTTGGATATTTTGATGGTTTGTAAAGGAACTGAAGTTGTGATATAGGATGGTCTAGGCAGATAAAACAGCCTGGGAAAATTAAAATTTATTATATCACACAGTTTTTGCTTGGAAAAAATTCTTACTATTGTCATATGTATTCACCTTTCATTGATCTATAAAACATTATAAGGAACTGTACCATAGTTATCAATGTTCTTTAGGACATGCAAATGTTATAAAAATGTATCAGAAAATATTATCATTTATAAAATCTTTCCATTGGTAACACTGATACAAATGTTTAATTATATTGTACGTACGATTAATTTTCTTTGCATGAAAAAAATAAAATTAAATAAAGGGCTAAAAAAATTTATTCAACCCCTACTCAAAATGGAAGTCTTATTCTAAATAGGTACAGGTGTCTCTCTTTTCTTGGAGTCCATCCCAGGGGCAGATTAGACAGGCAATACCATGAAAGGTCACACACAGGATCAGGAAGTGTTGCTGAGTGGTTGGTGCAGATCCAAGTTTATTGTGGCTAAGTATCTACAGCAGTTCTAATTGACTTCTGGTGTGATTGGCTTCTAAGAACACAAAAGTGGAGAACATCCTAATAAGAGCAGTAAAGTATGTGAGAAAGTTTTCTTATGGTGCTAATGATAGCACAAAATGTCAGATTAGACATAAAATACTTACCTCAAATATCTGCAACTTGATTGAATTTGTTATCACCTAGGAGACTAGATTGGTGAGGCATACTTCTGGGTGTGTCTATATATTAACTGAGAGTGGGCAAAATTCTTCTGGATAATTCTATCAACCAACAGAAATCCAAGGGCCAGACAACGGTGGTACACACCTTTAATCCCAGCACTTGGGAGGTAGAAGCTTGCGGATTTCTGAGTTCCAGGCCAGCCTGGTCTACAGAGTTTGTTCCAGGACAGCCAGGGCTATACAGAGAAACCCTGTCTCGGAAAAAAAAAAAAAAAAAAACCCACACCAAACAAAGCCAAACCAAAGCAAGCCAAAGCAAGCCAAGCAAACCAAACCAAACCAAACAAAACAAAACGAAACGAAACGAAACGAAACGAAACGAAACGAAACGAAACAAAACAAAACAAAACAAAACAAAACAAACAAACCAAACAAAATAGAAAGCCAAATGCCCAGCCATTGGAAGGCAGAGGCAAGCAGATATCTGAGTACAAGGCTCTCCGAGTCTGCAGATCAAGTTCCAGAACAGCTAGGGCTATAGAGAAACCCTATCTCAGAAAATCGAAGAAAACAAAACAAATCCGGGTGTGGGGATGGTTGGTGTGGTATGTCAGGGGGAACACACAGGAGTAAGCCTTAAGGACTTACATCACACACTATGAAAATATATTTGCACATTTGGAGCAATATAGTCAAATATTTAAAAAGTTAACTGGTTTCTTTTATCATTATTATTAATATTTCTATCATTATTATTAAAATATCTTGAGAAGAGTGTCCCTGTTTTATCTACATTACCAATAAAATGTCACTTATTCTTCACGTTTTCCGACGCAACACCCTGAGAACATCTCCTTGCATACTTGCTGGATGGGTCAATCTTTGCTTTATTTGTATTCAATGAAAGGAAAGAATGGATACAGAAAATGTGGTATACTTACTCAATGGAATACTACTCAGCAAATAAAAATGATGATTTCATGAAATTCTTGGGCAAATGTTTGGAACTAGAAAATATCATCCTAAGTGATGTAACCTAATTACAAAAGAACACACATGGAATGCAGTCACTGATAAGTGGTTATTAGCACAGAAGCTCTGAATACCCAAGACATAATTCACATATCAAATGATTCCCAAGAAGAAGGGAAGAAAGGGCCTTGGTCCTGGAAAGACTTGTTCCTGCATTGTAGGGGAGTACCAGGACAGAGAATTAGGAAGGGTTGATTGGAGAATGGGCTGAGGGTATAGGGTTAATGAAACTTATGGGGAGGGGTGAACTGGGAAAGAGAAATCATTTGCAATGGAAACAAAGAATGTGTGTGTATATATAAAATACAGGTCTTGTACAATGTGAAGTGTTAATTTCCTGGTTAGTTTTAGTAAATGTATCATTTAAAAAAAGAGACCTATGAACAACAATCTGTATCTGGAAATGAATACACACACACACATTAATAAACCTACTCATGTCAGTACTTAGAGTTAGTTCACAGGTACTATTTTATCCAGTCAATAAAAGGTGAACATCCTGATTAATGAGTGATTTTGTTTTATAGCTACTGACACTGGTGTTCAGGTATTTCTACTTTACAAGGGATGCTGAATCCATTTACTTTTTATTTAAAACTTCTGGATTGTCTCTGGTTCCACATCCTAGTTATGATGTTCTTTCATTATTAGCACTTTGGTAATGCTCTTACAGAGAGCAATGTATCTTTTTCTCATTTCTGTGGTATTGATACAGTGCAGGGTGTGGTGATATGAAATACCTTGTAAGCTACTGCATAAAGTAGAAACTTGTAAATATTTTAAGACATACTAAGAAAAGTTGGAGTGATATTATATGAAGAACTTCAAATGAAAAGTATTGTGGCTTGCATTCAGTAACTGTGACTGTATTCAGAAGTCATGATTTTAACATGACTCTATTTAATAAAAGCTTTTCTGGAAGATTTTATTCAAATTCTAGTCAAAACCCAACTTAGAGATCATCATTAAATAATTAGTGATGTCTCTAGAGAAGAAATTTTACTAGAGTTTTAAAAATCCATAATAGAATTATTTCACCACTTAAAACAGAAAATAAATAAGATCATATGTTCAGCAATGTGTATGCTAATAGAATTATTTTTAAACTATGAGGTACAAAGTATTCTTTAAAAAAATTAAAAGTGCAATATAACCAACTATAAAAGAACCAAAAGATAATTGAAAATCGACGTTCTTTTCTCTGGTGTTTACAGAAATATACAATAGAATATATTTAAGCATTTGGCTATTTTTATGGTTTGTAAAGGAACAGATGTTGTGAGATAGGATAGTCTAGGCAGATAAAGCAGCCTGGGACAAATTAAACTTAATATATCACTCAGTTTTGCTTGGAAAAAATACTCACTATTGTCATATGTATTCATCTCTCATTGATGTATAACACTTTATAAGGAACAGTACCATGGTTATCAAAGTTCTTTAGGACATACAAATATTATAAAACAATGTATCAGAAAATATTATCATTTATAAAATCTTTCCATTGGCAACACTTATATAAATGTTTAATTATATTGTACTTACAATAAATTTTCTTTGCAGGAAAAAATTAAATAAAATAAAATTGAGGGCTAAAAAATTTTATTCAACTCCTATTCATAATGGAACTCTTATGCTAAATAGGTGCAAGTGTCTCTCTTTTATTGGAGTCCATCCCAGGGGCAGCTTAGAAATGCAATAGCATAAAAGGTCACACACAGAATCAGGAAATATAGCTGAGTGGTTGATGCAGATCCAAGCTTATTGTGGCTAAGTATACACAGCAGTTCTAACTGACTTCCGTTGTTATTGGATTCTAAGAACACCAAAGTGCAGAACATCCTAATAAGAGCAGCAAATATATGAGAGAAAATTTTCTTATAGCTCTAATGAGAGCAAAAAATGGCAGACTAGACAGAAAATAGTTACCTCAGCCTTAGCATTCTTTCTGCAACTTGATTGAATTTGTTATCACCTAGGAGACTAGATTAGTGAGGGATACTTCTGGGTGTGTCTACAGATTAACTGAGGGTGGGCCAAATTCTTCCAGACAATTCAAACAACCAACGGAAAGCCAAGGGCCAGACAGTGGTGGTGCACACCTTTAATCCCAGCACTTGGGAGGTAGAGGATTGGGGATTTCTGACTTTGAGGCTAACCTGCTCCACAGAGTTCGTTCCAGGACAGCCAGCCCTATACAGAGCAAACCTGTCTCGAAAAAACCAAACCACACCAGAGCAAACCAAAGCAAACCAACGCAAACCAAAGCAAACCAAAGCCAAGCAAACCAAACCAAACCAGACAAAACAAAACAAAACAAAAAAGAAAGCCAAATGCCCAGCACTAGGGAGGCAGAGGCATGCAGATATCTGAGTTCAAGGCTATCTTAGTCTGCAGATCAAGTTCCAGGGCAGCTAGGGCTATACAGAGAAACCCTATCTCAGAAAAACAAATCTGGCATGGGGATGGTTGGTGTGGTGTGGCAGGGTGAACACATAGGGGGATGCCTTAAAAACTTATATCACACACACTATGAAAACATCTCTTAACACCTCAGAGACTGATTTTTCTAGTATATCAACCTCCTTTTGTCTTCTGGCCATTCTCATTGATTGAATTCTATAAATATTTTCTTTCAGGCTCTAGTAAGAGCCCTCCTCCCTAATGAGGCACATAAAGGTTAAGGTTTACAATGAAATATCTTCTGCCTTATATCAACTATCTTCGGGTAACATGTGTTAACACATAATGAAGCCAGTTTATCAGGGTCAAACTCTTAACACACAGCTTCCATGAGTCCATCACAACAGTAAAGACTTCACTATTCTGGACAAAGCACAGCTGTGGCTTCCTTTCACGAATGAGGAAATGACCCTTGTTTTATTTTTCTTGGAACATAGGATATACAGATTAAATGTTTTTTTTTAAATTTTTGTTTCTTTTGATGCAAATATGATTATATTACTTTTTCCCTTCCCTTTTTCCTTCCACCCCCCTCTCAGATACCTGCCTCTCACTTCCCCTCAAAAGCATGGCCTGTTGACATGTTTTTTAAAAATATTGTTATTGTTACATATATGTAATAGCAGAGAAATCTAATCAACCTGATGACCAGGAGGCTCAAGTGTTTATTTCACAGCTGTTTTCTGCTAAGTCAGCATCTCACTAAGTAGCTATGGCTGGCCTTGAAATGAAAATGTAATAGCAGAGACATCTAATCAAGTTGAATCTTTTTGGAGGCACTCATATGCACATAATTTCAGGATTAACTAATTTATATTAGATATCTATCTCTGAACTCATCCTGGGAGAAGCTAGTTCTTATTTTACCTGCAATTCTTTGCCTAGTTTGTTCTTCTGGGTCATCATATCTACTAGTGTTTTTGCTTGGGTCTTGTTTTGATGTTCTAAGATGGTGTGAACAGGGTTGAGGTTTCCCAGTTGTTTCCTGGAGACACACTCTCACGGCTGACTTCCTAGAGGATCTTACAACAATTCTGACTCCTCTAAGTCCTGTCAGTGTGAGAGCAGCTCTGTTGTAGCTATAACCACTGAGATAGTACTTCTCTGTCTTTGACCTGGTGCAGTTTTCTGATTGTCTCTGTCTACTGCAAATGGATATTTCCTAATTGTGCCGCGCTGGTTCCCTGAACAGCAGGGAAGAAAGACTAGCACACCAGTTCCTTCCAGAGAGAGTTTACTCAGAATGAATGTTTAGGTCCAGCTTGCTGGGTGTGCCCCCCGAATCTCCGTAGAGCGTGACTGACATACCATTGCTAGGATGGCCCATGGTCCGAGATGACGCTTCGCTCTACCATTGGCCAAGCAACATGGCGTGAGATCACATCACTGAGTGATCCGAGCCTCAAGCCTTATTCGGACTTGTTTACTCCGGATGGCCAGGCTCCGGCAGCACCATCTTTAAGGCGCGGTCAGCTCTGCACAGTTCTCCCTTTTTGTTTTTATAAAAGGCTGATACCGTTTGTTCAAACAAAACCCTTCATGAGTGGTCCTGTGATCAAGAACGTTTAGGCCAAGAAGTTGACCCGCCTTACTGGATGCAATGTGCAAGAATCCCTCCAGGTGCAAAGGCTGGGCCACAAAGCAAATGGACACCCATCCACAGTAGAATGTGAACAATGTCACGAGGGGTGCAAGGGCTGTCCTACGCTCAAGAAATTGGGGAAAGGAGGTTAGCACTTATCAATCACTGCCAGCCATGCCTGAGGAGAAGCTACTGCCTCAAGGGCCTGTGCTCTGGAGCCATCTGGCAGAGATAAAACTCACCCAGAGCACAGGCCCCCAGCAGGGCAAGAGTCAACACTCCTACTCCTGCCCACTCCTTTAGCTGAGAAATTGCTTGAAGAATACAAGAAGAAAATCCTTCAGCAATCGAGGCATCCACATGTGGAGAATTAACCATGGTAATGGAGACACACAATTCTTTCATGAGGCTGTCAAATGATCTGGACCAATTAGCTGTAAGATAGCTAGACAATTCTTTAGAAAGATTTGCAGCTTGAGAATAATTGTTATAATATACCGAGGTCACACACAATCCAGAAAACTTCCACTCACATCCCAATTGGGCTATCTGCCAGAGTGTATCTATTTGTTCTTGCACTAAGTCAATTCGCTGATTGACTACCATGAGGCCTCCCTTAAACTGGCTGTTCCCAGAAACCTCTCCTTTATATGGGAGAGACTTCCAGGCCTTCTTGACTATCTGTCTCACCTGATCATACACCTGGATGGGAAAGTTAATCTGATTGTTCAGCCACTGTCCTTTGCCCATGAGCATGTCATAAGTCCAAGCAGCCTGGCCATTAGCAACATTCTCCCTGGCTTGTTGTTGTACCAGTTCAGCGTATATGGACTTCTAGTCTAGATATTGCCCCATAGTCAAACACACCTTAACTGTGGATTGCCAATAAGAGGGCATCATAATATTCCCAGATATGCACTCAACCAGCGCAAGGGTGAAAGAGGCATTAATGCCATATGCTTGAACTGACTCTGCCAAATTGTTTAGGAGCTTGATGTCGGGCAGTTCATGAGATCTCACTTGATTAGCAGCTTCATAGACTGGGAAAGCCATAGCGGCTTCTCTCCATGTATTAGGGCAAAAGGTATGCTTTGGTGCCCTCTGCTGATCCTAGGGATGATGGACCAGCAGACACTTCCCCATAGGGCGGAGGGGCTGTTGGCAACACCCTGTGTCTCACTTCCATGTTCTCTCCCTTTAACTCCTTGTCTTGCTTTTCCTTCTTCTCTTTCTTTTTTCTCCTTCATTCTACCTTTACTAGGAGCTCCCATATAGCTTCTTCTAGATCCTCCATATCTAGCTCACTCTCAGAGCTGCCATCTGTTCCTGAATCCTGCTCCCCCTCTATTCCTTTCAAGCTAGAATACAGGTGCGGTGGTTTGCTAGGAGGCTCTTGAGATTTAACAGAGCATGTATCAGAGCGGGCCTCTTTAACCTGCTCTAAGGCCTCAGCTGTTGCCTGTATGGCAGGCAGGCAATTCTCACAAGTCAGACAGCTGCGGATAACTTTCCACAATCCCCACACTCCCGTTAAAAAGTTCTGAATAGTTTTGCCTTTGAAGTTATGGCAGTGGAGGCAAAAACAGCTGATTAAAGTTATCAGAACCACTGCCACAAACACCAGAATGACAATTAACAGAGGGATTCCTCCCAGCATGAACATAGTCTGCTGGCTGCTTTTACTTTCACTTTATGATGCCTCCTTCCAAGGACCTAAAAGGGATGAGGCCTCCTTCTGAGGACTTTCTAATGTGGGGCCCAACTTACCGGCCACTTACCAAGCACTTGCTCTGACTCTCAACAGGTTCTGGAACTCCCGGGGACATGAAGAAAAAAGGGTGCCCATACAGGCCACCAAATATGCCATGCCGGTTCCCTGACCAGCAGGGAAGAAAGATAAGCACACCAGTTCCTTCCAGAGAGAGTTTACTCAGAATGAATGTTTAGTTACAGCTTGCTGGGTGTGCGCCCGAATCTCCCTAGAGCGTGACTGATATACCTTTGCTAGGACGGCCCATGGTCCGAGATGACACTTCGCTCTACCATTGGCCAAGCAACATGGCGTGAGATCACGACACCGAGTGATCCAAGCCTTATACAGGCTTATTTACTCTGGATGGCCAGGCTAGTGCAGCGCCATCTTTAAGGCACGGTCAGCTCTACACATCTAATGAGGAGGGGAGAAACATTTCTCTGTGGGTTTAATGACATTGTGTCGTTTGAGAAAGCTCAGCCCTAGCTTGGCAATTTGGGAGACTTGAAAATTCTCCTTGTTTCTACCCCATGGAGATTGCATTTTGCTCTTATTCCTGTGGAAGCATACAGGAAAACTCTTGAGGATAGCAGATGCCTTCATTTAGGTGACGTGATATAATGTTCATGTGTAGCTGAATCTAATAAATACACACTAGAAACTTATCCAAATGGAAAAATGCCCCGATTCTTCTTCCTTATGGAGAACAGATCTTTCCAAGATCAGGAAGAAGTGGGGTGAAGAGGATGGGGAGAGCATCTGCACTGAGGAGCCACAGGGGGGAGACTTTCCAACCAAGCAGTGGCACTACAAGTCTGAAATACAACAAGTAGACTGGATTTCATGGCTGCCAGGAAGAGCTAGGGCCTCTGGCTGCTGGACTGAACACATGGGAAGGGGGAAGGGGTAACAGTTCTAGCACCCATGGTCTATCCCATGAGAGCACTACAAACTGGGGACTCTGGGTAAATAGATTTAAGTTTGGGTGTTCAGGAGACATAGGAAGAAAGCATATCACTGCACTAAAACATATCAGAGTGAATTGTATACTTCGCTCACCTCCTCCTATCTCAAGATATTGCTGAGCCTCTGAAATCACAACAGCTAGAGTCCTGTATTTTGGGACTTGAAAAGGAAAGGAGCCCCAGATACAGTATCTCTGAGTAAAGATCCCTGCTGGGTGATATCAATTTGAGAGATTAAAATTGCTTCTACTGGTTATTCATTATGATCCATAAGCCAGTGGTAACATTCTGTTGAGCCTGAAGTTGAGTGGCTCTTTTGATTTTTAAATTAATCATTTTATTTACATCCCAAATGCTGTCCCTTTCCCAGCTACCCCTCCCACAGTTTCAAACTTATATTTGTCCCCAAATAACTGCACTGAGAGACCAAGTTTTCTTTATTTATTTTATTTAAAATGGTCTTGTGGCACATACTTTTAATCACAGCACAAAGGAGACAGAGGCAGGCAGATCTATCTCTGTAAATTCAAGGACAGCCTAAGCTACATGGTGAGAATGGAAGGGGTCACAGAACAACATGAGAGCGTATATACCACTCCTGTAGGCCTGACTGCCACAGTCACTGACCTCTGCTTAAGTTCTGAAGGAGATTAGTTTGAATTCTCTTTGGCATCGAAGGCTATGCAAAGCCTGTTTGTGATGGCCTCTACAGTCAAGTGCCTGGCACCAGGTGTTCAAGAGATGCTGCAGGAAGGAACTGTTTTCCTCGCTGTGAATGTCATCAGATGAATGGAGATCTCCATCTCCTTTTCTTCCTGGTTCCTCCTAGCAGAGTTCAGGGCTGAGTGCATTTCTCAAAGCATGTCGGGACTGTGCATTCTTCTGATTAGGCAGTCCAGGAAATGGGTAGTGAATGGCTTTGCTTCCTACAGCTGATCATTGTGGACCTTGTAGCTCTTCCTTTCATCATTTCTTTAGCAAGTTAATATGGTTCCTGAGAAGCCAGTGGATCCCAACATGACCTAAATTCATTATTATGGAAGGCTCTCAGATCTGCTGTCCTGGGTCAAATTTCTGAAGAAATGCTGCCTTAGCACAGGAATAACATCACATAGCTTTGGCTCACTCTCAAACTCTTCTTTCTATTATAGCCTGGTTCCCTAGACTGTCCAGTCCTCTCCTTGCTTGTTTTACTTTTCATGACTTGCTCTATCTTTTTTTGTACTTGTTGTTTCTGGTGTTTTTTGTTCTTCTCTCAGAGACCAGGAAGCTCAAGGGTTTATTTTACAGATGTTTTCTGCTAAGTCAGCATCTCCCTAATTAGCTATGGCTGGCCTTGAAATGAAAACTTGTTTCTCTTTCTTAATACTCAGATTGTGACTGATGAAAGGTGTTAGGTTGCTCCTGGACTAAGATGGCATGCCAGGACTTCTCCAGAAATGTTAGTCAATGGAAATTTGGGTACCGTTAGGGCCACTTTTGAGATTTTGCAGTCTCTGAATTTTCCTGTACTTAGCTCTTCTCATCTTAAACCACCGGTGCACTTCGGATTGTCCCATATACAGCTGTCTTGCAAGGATCTTCTTTGTGATCTCATTAGGGTACTGAACTTCTTGAAAAGCTTGTTCAAGTGTGCCTTGCTGCCAGGGTGTAAGACCTCTACGTATTCTGGTCGAGTACGCCGGGGCTGAGGTTTTGGAACTCTGGCAACTATGGTCTCCAATCCTTCCAACTGTAGATGTCTGGGGCTTTGATGGCTCTCTTGGTTGGAGAAGGTGACATCACAACTAAGGTCGTTCAAGCTGACTTCTAGCTTCTTATCACCCCGTTGATTCAGGATACCATGGTGCTCGGGGTTGTCCAGAAAGCTTAGTGCATGTTCTAGGAGAACGCTGTTCTCTTCAGCAGCAAGTACTTGTGGTTGTTGAACTCTGGCTTCCAAGGTGTCCAATCCCTCCAACTGTACATGTCTGGGGTTTTGATGACTCTCATGATTCCAGAAGCCGACATCAACACCAAGGTCATTGAAGCTGACTTCCAGGTTCTTATCACCCTGTTGGTTCAGAATACCCTGGTACTCGGGGTTGTCCACGAGGCCTAATGCAGGATCATGGAAAATGCTATTCTCTTCAGCAGCAATTACCTCTTGGTCATCTTTGATTTCCACCTCAATCTCAGGTTCCGCCATGTTGAGGATATTGGATGTAGAGTTATCTCCGAGGAGTTCCATTTCTTGAACTCTGTAGACGAAGCCTTCTTTCATAGATAAGGACGTGGTCTGCATAATACAACAGTCAGTGTCTTTCTTAATCTGAAAAAGCTGACAATGCAGAGCTGCTCAGTGCACCAAGCTGGACTTCTCCACAGTCTCAATCTGGCATAGAAATCTTAACAGAATCCTTTTGTACTGCTCTGCAGTCTTTGGTCTTTGGTGAAATCGCAAGGAACTTGGTCCTATTCCAGTGATGGAGCAGCAACCAGCAGGACAAGGTAACTGGCCAGCAAGAAGGACGGCAAGTGGCAGAAAAGCAAACATTCCTTCCATCAAGTCCTTTTATAGATGCCCCAGGCAAAAGGCCCCGCCCACATTTAGGGAGAGCCTCACATCAAATGGTCAATTACAGAAAACTCCTTGGTATCTGGGCATTGTAGCACACACCTTTAATCCTAGAATTCTGGAAGTAGAAGCAACGGGATTTATTAGAGCTCTATGGGGACTTGTGTATATAGAAAGTTCTAGATGGAAGAATGGAGGTAGAGAGAGATATGCAACAGAGAGAGACAGAGAGAGAGAGAGAGAGAGAGAGAGAGAGAGTGAGAGAGAGAGAGAGAGAGAGAGAGAGAGAGGAGCTGTGCACGACCTTGTTCAGGTATTTGTTTTTTATTCCAGATGCAATTAAAAGAACGGCCAATAATCCAATCAAAATTTTCTAGATGTAAACTCTTTTAGTGACAGAAGACTTACTTAGCATGTAACTTTTAGATATTCCTTTCTTCACTTCTTATCTAACTAAATATATAAGTTGAATCTGCTGCCTCAAAATTAAAAAAAAAATGGAGAAGATATCAGTCAAATTAGAAAGAAAATTTAGTAACCAGATTTATGTGAAAATTTGAAGATTCATTTTTGTTTGGTTGGGTTTTTTGTTTGTTTGTTTGTATGGGCTTTGGTTTTCTGAAACAGGGTTTTACTATACAGTTTTGGTTGTCCTGGAACTCACAGGATCTACCTTTCTTCTGACTCCTTAGTGCTGGGATTAAAGGTACACACCATTAACTGACCTTGAAAATTAAGATGTGTTTTTGCGTTTTGTTTGATTTTGAGATAGCCTTTTTTGTGTAGTCCAGGTTGTTCTTAACCTGGATTTGTAGACCATTCTGGCCAAAAACTCAGAGACCCTACAACCTCTGACTCTAGAGTGCTGGGATTAAAAGCATTTGCTACCACTGCCTGGCTGATGACCAATTCTTTTTCTTTTTTTTATTCGATGTATTCTTTATTTACATTCCAAAATGATTTCCCCTTTTCTTGGTCCCCACTCCGCACAAGTCCTATAAGCCCTCTTCCCTCCCTCTGTTCCCCCATCAACTCCTTCCCACTTCCCTGTTCTGGTATTCCCCTATACTATTTCATTGAGTCTTTCCAGAACCAGGAGCCACTCCTCTGTTCTTTTTGGACATCATTTAATATGTGGATTATTTCTTGGGTATTCAATGTTTTTAGGTTATTATCCACTTATCAGTGAGTGCATACCATGGCTGACCTTTTGAGACTGGGTTACCTCACTTAGTATGATGATCTCCAGCTCCATCCATTTGTCTACGAATTTCATGAATCCATTGTTTCTAATGGCTGAATAGTAAGTAGTCCATTATATAAATATACCACATTTTTTTTTTATCCATTCCTCTGTTGAGGGACACCTGGGTTGTTTACAGCTTCTTGCTACTACAAATAGGTCTGCTATGAACATAGTGGAGCATGTGTCCTTATTAGATGCCGGGAAATCCTTTGGGTATATGCCCAGGAGTGTTATAACAAGGTCCTCCGGAAGTGCCATGCCCAGTTTTCTGAAGAACCGCCAGATTGATTTTCAAAGTGGTTGCACCATCTTACAATCCCACCAGCAATGGAGCAGTGTTCCTCTTTCTCCACATCCTAGCAATGGAGCAGTGTTCCTCTTTCTCCACATCCTTGACAGCACCTGCAGTCTCCTGATTTTTTGACCTTAGCCATTCAGACTGGTGTGAGGTGAAATCTCAGGGTTGTTTTGATTTTCATTTCCCTAATGATTAAAGATGTTGAACATTTCTTAAGGTGTTTTTCAGCCCTCCGATGTTCTTCATGTGAAAAATTTTGTTTAGCTCGGTACCCCCACATTTTAATGGGGTTATTTCGTTCTCTAGGTTCTATCTTCTTGAATTCTCTGTATATATTAGGTATTAGCCCTCTGTCATATTTAGAGCTGGTGAAGATCCTTTCCCAATCTGTTGGTTGACGTTTTGTCCTTTTTACAGTGTCCTTTGCCTTGCAGAAACTTTGGAGTTGTATGAGGTACCATTTGTCAATTCTCGAGTTTAGAGCATAAGCTATTGGTGTTCTATTCAGGAACTTCTCCCCTGTGCCCATGTCCCCAAGGGTCTTCCCCAGTTTATTTTCTATTAGTTTCAGTGTGTCAGGTTTTATGTGGAGGTCCTTGATTCATTTGGATTTGAGCTTAGTACAAGGAGATAAGAATGGATCGATTCGCATATTTCTGCATGCTGACCTCCAATTGAACCAGCACCATTTGTTGAAAAGACTATCTTTTTTCCACTGGATGCTTTCAGCTCCTTTGTCCAAGATCAAGTGAACATAGATGTGTGAGTCCATTTCTTGGTCTTCAATCCTATTCCATTGATCTGCTTGCCTGACTTTGTACCAATACCATGCAGTTTTTATCACTATTGCTCAGAAGTAAAATTTGAGGTCTGGGATACTAAATCCCCCTGAGGTTCTTTTACTGTTGAGAATAGTTTTAGCTATCCTGGGTTTTTTTGTTATTCCAGATGAATTTGAGCATTGCTCTTTCTAGCTCTATGAAGAAGTGGGTTGGGATTTTGATGGGGATTGCAATGAAACTGCACATTGCCTTTGGCAATATGACCATTTTAACTATATTAGTCCTGCCAATCCACGAGCAAGACGATTTTTTCCATTTTCTGAGATCTTCTTCAATTTTCTTCTTCAGAGATCTGAAGTTCTTGTCATATAGTTATTTCACTTGTTTGGTTAGAGTCACTCCAAGGTACTTTATGTTGTTTGTGGCTATTTTGAAGGGTGTCATTTTTCTAATTTCTTTCTCAGTCTGCTTATACTTTGAGTATATAAAGGCTACTGATTTGCTTGAGTTGATTTTGTAGCCAGCCACTTTGCTGAAGCTGTTTGTCAGCTGTAGAAGTTCTCTAGTTAGTTTTTTGGGTCACTTAAGTATACTATCATATTATCTGCAAATAGTGATAGTTTGACTTCTTCCTTTCCAACTTGTATCCATTTGATCTTCTTATGTTGTCAAATTTCTCTAGCAAGGATTTCAAGAACTATATTGAAAAGATAGGGAGAAAGGGGGCAGCGTTGTCTAGTCCCTGATTTTATTGGGATTGCTTCAAGTTTCTCTCCATTTAGTTTGATGTTGGCTACCGGTTTGCTGTATATTGCTTCTACTATGTTTAGATATGGGCCTTGAATTCCTGTCCTTTCCAAGACTTTTAGCATGAAAGGATGCTGAATTTGGTCAAATGCCCTTTGAGCATCTAATGAAATGATCATGTGGATTTTTTCTATGCGTTTGTTTGTGTAGTGGTTTGCATTGATGGATTTCCTTATATTGAACCATCTCTGCATCCCTGGGATGAAGCCTACTTGATCCTCGTGGATGATCATTTTGATTCTTAAAGAACAAAGACACCGTACTTCCAGCCAGGAACAACAAGATTGAAATCACATCTAATTGCCTTGAAATTTTGAGTACCCCCCCTACCTCTGCAGACCTAATATTGGGAGTAAAAGGTAAGCCCGGAGCTATAAGCTTTTTGAACATGGATTTTGATTTTAGCAATGTGTTTATGCCAGAGTCATGAACACTTGGGGTGTTCAAGCTATGCTGAAGAGAAGAAATGGATGGGAAGCAGAACCAAGTTCACACAGATTACTCACTCCATGCAGTTACCTGGACAATGATATCAGCACAATTGGCATGAACTTGAGCAATGGCCTCCAGCTTTTTCAGGAAGGCGAAGATCTCATTGAGCTAAAACCGAAATAAACAGCATCACAGCATATTTTAGCATCATGACAAAAATGGCCATTTATTAAAATCAGGACTTAACCTGTCTTAAAATGGATAGGAATATAGTCCAAAGAGATTTAAGAGGCTTTGTCTCTATAAAAGATTTGTCAGGACATACATACAGTTTGGACCAGTATCTGAGGAACCTTCTCTCAGGCATCCAGATTGAATCGAGGAATTTTTCATTGAGCTTAGACATGGTACACTAGAATTCTTTTCAACAAGTGCTCCAACAGCCCCCAAGGGCCTGGTCAAAGCTAACACACCTATTCAAACTATTACTCTGAGTCTTTCAAGACAAAATTACCCTTACTCTCCACCAAGTTAAGAGTACTATTTTCTTGCATTTCCCATGATTGATTCAGGTTTATCAAAACTCATGCACATCCATGATATTTCCTAGGAAAACGCAAACTGGTACAAATATGACAGCCAAGCCAGTGCAACGGGCAGGAAGCCTACCTGATTATATGAGGCAGACAAATGCACACTTTCACCAGGTTTATAAGAGGTTCAGAGACCAGCTTTCCCTTATTCAAGCACCTTACGTACCCAAGCCATAACCTTCTTTAAAATGTAGTATGTACAGCAAGGTCTTCAATAAACGACCTGGCATAGGGGCCACCCACAAGCAACCATAGTGGCTCATGTCCCAAAAGCCAGGGTCAACAGCAATAATATGAAACCCATGCAGACCATCCAAACCAGACAGCCTAATGGATTGTTACCTCAGTGTTGAACAGTTGATATAAATCCTTGTAGGCCGTGTAAACCATAAAGGAATTTAAACATGCCAGGCAAGAATAGGAAAAAAGTCAGGAAAAAGTCATGATTAGCTAACAACATAGTCGTCTCATGTTTATCATTTATACATACAAAACCGCACCAACTCCCCCCCCCACTTATATATATAGAGAGAGACAGAGACAGAGACAGACAGAGACAGAGAGACAGAAAGACCCAGAGCTCATGGCTCAGATGCCTGTCCAATAGAGGTGAAGACATTTGTAGTGCTTTTATCCTATCATGTCCTTCTTGTCCTGTAAAATCCATAGTTTGTTAGTAGTGTCTTGGCAGAATGGTGTCTCCCTTCTTCAGCTTTAGCTACTCCCAATTTCCAGCATTGTGAGAATTTAGAAGAGCAAAATTGATATTGTTGGAGGAAGCAGATACCAAGAAGTTACATTAACATACCAGCTGTGCAAAGACATTAGGGGTTGTAGAACCTGAACGTACCACCACACCACGATCACCTGGGAATGCTTCCCTTTTGGGCACCTGTTCCTCCACCCTTGTAAATTGGAAAATAACACTCACCTCATGAGGAAGTAGTTCACCATGAAAGGAGCCAATGGTCTTTTAGTCCCTGTGAGGCAAGCATATTGTCTCCATGGGGTGGGTTTATTTCACTATTTGGTGAAAGACTGTTATATACTATGCTGCAGGCTGATGTGCCAAAGAGGAGAAAGAATACAATAAAACTAACCTTAAAAACTACTTATGGGCTAGACCTGGCGATGGGACAAGCTTCTCATCCTATTATGGTGTTGGCTAAGCTAGGAAGATTACTTTGAATTTTCTTTCTATTACTTGGTGTATCCCATGAGTTTTGCCAGTGGCCTGGGCTACATAAAACTTATCTGGCCACCCAGTAAGGCTTTGCATCAAAATAAAATTAAAGCCAAATCTCTGAAAGCCTTGTATCCTCCATAAAATCTATTTTGTAATTTGTAGAATGTATATACTTATAGGTTGTAATATTTTCTGCCATGGAACTTACACTTTTCAATACACACATACACAGCATATGTACACATGCATTCACACATACACAGCACACCTGCACAGTTTTTTTCTAACTATATTATTTTCCCACCTTTCTCTACAAATTGTTTGAAGAATAAAACAGGTGGTGGTGGCCCAAGCCTACTTTTATCCCAGCACTAAGAAGGCAGAGACAGGCAACAATCTGTGAGTCCAAAGTCAGCCTGGTCCACAGAGCAAGATCCAGGACAACCAAGGCTACAGAGAAACCCTATCTCAGAAAGAAAAAATAATCTAGTTTTCCATGTAAGAATATCATGACTTTTATTAGAAAAGGGTGGATACTATCTACTCAGTGTGGCTGTTTGGATAGGAGTGACTCCCATTGGCTGAGTTATTTAAATGGTCTTTATGGAGTGACAATGCTTGACAGTGATTAAGATGTAGCCTTTTTGGGTTTAGTATGGCCTATTGAAGCAAACTTGTCACAGGTGGTGTGACTTGGAGTTTTCAATTGTAGATTTTGTGTTTTCTCTCTTCCTCCTGCCTACAGATCTAAATGCCTCAGCTACATCTCCAGCCCCATGTCTGTCTGTGTAGTGCCATCCTTCCCAGCATGGGGATAAAGGAGTAAACCGCCAAATCTGTAAGGTGGCCTCAATGACATGTTTCAGTTTTATAAGAGTTGCTGTGGTCATGGTATATTCACAGCAAATAACATTGACTAAGACAATGTTCAACAGTTTGAAGAATAACTCTTTCACGTGTGAAGTTTCTAAGCTTTGAATGCAGTTTCTAAATTTCAAATGTAGAAATAAAAATTAGATATAAAACCTGGCTTCAGTCAATTAACAGAGAGTACAGATAGCAATTTGTGACTTGAATCTATGCCTTGTACTCTCATACCTAAGTCATCAGCATTATAGGAAAAGATCTATTTGATTTTCAACCACATCAATAAGTAGTTGGGATGGTGGAACTCAGTGTGGGTCATCTCAGGGCAGTTTTCGACAATGTTCTCATTTCCAAAAGCCTCCAAATAATTCTTGGAATGACCCAAGTTGTGTGCTTTCCTTAAAACAGCTGAATTTTTACTACTATTAAAATTCTCTGTGTGTCAGGCAACAGAGAACGAGGATGGGGCTAATTATTGTTTTGTGTGCTCAAGGATTGGGCAAGATTGATAGGGTGCAGGAAGGGATAGAAAGGAAGAGGCATCCTTTGAGGGAGCATCCTCTCTCCTCCAACTTAGACACATAATATTTCCCTAAAGTTTTTGCACAGTGGCAAAACAGAACTGGTGCTTTGAAGCATCCTATCTGCTGCCATTCCTTCAACTGCTTTCCTTTGCACCACACCATCAGCAGAGGCTGTTGTTTATCCATCTCTGATATTCTGGATCACCTTACAAAGATAAGCACATGACACACATTTGCATAACTATGTGTGATCTTGTGGATGTACAGAGTCTAATGACAAGAACATAAGAAGAGACCCGAAGTATCTATGATGCTAATGGAACCAAAATCATCATTGCAATGATAGGACACACACACACACACACACACACACTGCATTTTTTATTACTAACTCTCAATCTATCCTTGCTCCTTGCATGTCTTAGACTTTCTCAAAGATGTGTCATTATTACATTATATAAACATTTGGTCTTATAAAACAGATAGTGGTTAGAATCATTTGTTCTCAGATTTCTTAGGAATGTGACCTCAGGAAAGATTTGTCCCATTGCTGCAAGTTCTGCCTTTGTAGTACTGGTATTGATGCATTGTGCTGGGTAGTTTCATGTCAACCTGATTCAAGCTAAGGTCATTTTGGAAGAGGGAACCCAGACAGAGAAAATGTTTCTACTGTAGGCAAACCTGTAATATATTTTTTTTTGAATGGTGGCTAATGTGGGAAATCTAGCTCACTGTGGACAGAGTCATCCCTGGGATGATAGTTCTATGTGCTGTAAGAGGCAGACTGAGCAAGCCATGAGGAGCAAGCCAGTAAGAGGTGCTTCTTCAAGGTCTATACTTCCACTCTGACCACCAGGTTCCTGTCCTGCTTGAGTTCATGTCCTGCCTCCCTTCAGTGACAGACTACCAGCTGTAAGATGTAAGAAACCCTTTAGTCCTTGATTTGCTTTTGTCATGGATTTTAATCATAGCAATAATTAACTCAGATGCCCATGAAGGTGGAAAGCATAATCTTTGTGCAGATCTGTGGCCTATTAAATGTCACCCTAGGCAGTTATCCTGACTTCCTGCGTTTTTCTTTTTTTTCTATTTATGTATTTATTTATTTATTTATTTATTCATTTATTTATTTATTTATTTATTTATTTATTTATTTATTTTGGCTTTAAAAACAGCTTTGATTTATCAAGGAAGTTACAACTTTATACTTGTCCTTTTTTGCTTTCGAGTGTCTGATCTTGTCTCAGCTGTACTTGATCTGGGGAAATGTCTGTCTCCATGTGCTTGCTTGTACAGTCTTAGATGTGATGATCTTTAAATCAGTGAGCTCATAAATGATCTTCTTCAACTCTGGAACAAGAAAGAGACAGGGCAGTGGGATTTTATTTCTAAGAAATTCTTGACAAGGACCCTGCTAATACAACACAGACTTAACAATACATAAGTAAACCAGCCATTCTGTTCACTCTTACAAAGAAAAATGGCTCAAAAATACGTTATGCATTCTTTTTTTTCTTTTATTTAATATTTTTATTTTCTATATTCTTTGTTTACATTCCAAATGATTTCCCCTTTACCGGATCCCCCCTCCCCATATGTCCCATAAACCTTCTTTTCTCCATCCCTTCTCCAATCAACTCCCTCCTTCTTCTTTTTCCTTATATTCCCTTCCAATGCTACATCAACCCTTTCCAGGATCAAGACCCTCTCCATACTTCTTCATGGGAGTCATTGTTATGCTACTTGTGCCGTGGGTTTTCAAGGCTTCTGGGCTAATTAATATCCACTTGTCAGAGATTGCATTCCATGTGTATTCCTTTGTACTTGGGTTACCTCGCTTAGGATGATATTTTCCAGATCAAACCATTTGCCTAAAAATTTTGTGAATTCATTGTTTCTAATTGCTGAGTAGTATTCCATTGTGTAAATATACCACATTTTCTGTATCCATTCCTACTTTGAGGGGCATCTGGGTCCTTTCCAGCTTCTTGCTATTATAAATAAGGCTGCTATGAACATAATGGAGCATGTGTCTTTATTGCATGCTGGGGAATCCTTTGGGTATATGCCCAGGAGAGGTATAGCAGGGTGCTCTGGAAGTCTCATGTACAGTTTATGTACAGTTTTCTGAGGAACCTGCAGACTGATTTCCACAGTGGTCGTACCATCTTGCAGCCCTACCAGCAGTGGAGGAGTGTCCCTCTTTCTCCACATCCTCGCCAACACCTGCTGTCTCCTGAGTTTTTGACCTTAGCCATTCTGACTGGCGTAAGGTGAAATCTCAGGGTTATTTTGATCTGCATTTCCCTAATGACTAATGATGTTGAGCACTTTTTAAGGTGCCTCTTGGCCATCCGAATTTCTTCAGGTGAAAATTCTTTGTTTAGATCTGTACCCCATTTTAATAGCGTTATTTGGTTCCCTGGGGTCTAACTTCTTGAGTTCTTTGTATATATTGGATATTAGCCCTCTATCAGATGTGGGGTTGGTGAATAACCTTTCCCAATTTGATGAGATAGTTTTAGCTATCCTGGGTTTCTTGTTATTCCAGATGAATTTGAGAATTGCTTTTTTTAAGTCTGTGAAGAATTTGCATCAATATTAATAAAAGAAATTGGCCTGCGTTCTCTTTCTTTGTTGGATCTTTGTGTGGTTTTGGAATCAGCATAATTGTGGCTTCGTAGAACGAGTTGGGTAGAGTTCCTTCTGTTTCTATTTTTTGGAATAGTTTGAAGAGTATTGGTGTTAGGTCTTCTATGAAGGTCTGATAGAACTCTGCACTGAAGCCATCTGGTCCCGTGCTTTTTTTTGTTTGGGAGACTTTCTATGACCCTTTTTAATTCTTCAGGTGCAATGGGACTGTTTAGTTGATCTATTTGATCCTGATTTAGTTTTGGTGTCAGATATCTGTCTAGGAAACTGTCCATTTCCTCCAGATTCTCCAGTTGTGTTGAGTATAGGCTTTTGTAGTAGGATCTAATGATTTTATGAATTTCCTCAGTTTCTGTTGTTATATCTCGCTTTTAATTTATATGTTTGTTAATCTGGATACTGCTCCTATGTCGATTGGTTAGTCTGGCTAAGGGTTTATCTATCTTGTTGATTTTCTCAAAGAACCAGCTCCTGGTTTTGTTGATTCTTTGTATGGCTCTCTTTGTTTCTACTTGATTGATTTCGGCCCTGAGTTTGATGATTTCCTCCCTTCTACTCCTCCTGGGTGAAATTGCTTCTTTTTGTTCCTGGGCTTTCAGGTGTGTCATTAAGCTGTTAGTGTATGCTCTCTCCATTTTTTTTTTTTGGAGGCACTCAGGGCTGTGAGTTTTCCTCTTAGCACTGCTTTCATTGTGTCCCATAGATTTGGGTATGTTGTGTCTTCACTTTCATTAAGTTCTAAAAAGTCTTTAAGTTCTTTCTTTATTTCTTCCTTGACCAAGTTATCATTGAGTAGGATATTGTTCAGTTTCCACGTGTATGTGGGTTTTCTGTTGTTTTTGTTGCTATTGAAGAACACTTTTACTCCATAGTGATCTGATAGGAGGCATGGGATTAGTTTGATCTTATATTCGTTGAGGTCTGTCTTGTGACCAATTATATGGCCGATTTTGGAGAAGGTACCATGAGGTGCTGAGAAAAAGGTATATTCTTTTGCTTTAGGATAGATTATTCAATATATATCTGTTAAATCTAATTGGTCCAAAGGTTCAATTAGTTTCATTGTGTCCCTGTTTAGTTTCTGTTTTCCTGATCGGTCCATTGAGCAAAGTGTAGTGTTGAAGTCATCCACAATTATTGTGTTAGGTGCAATGTGTGCTTTGTGCTTTAATAAACTCTCTTTTATAAATGAGGGTGACCTTGCATTTGGAGCATATATGTTCAGGATTGAGAGTTCTTTTGGTTGTATTTTTCTCTTAACCAGCAAGAAGTGTCCCTCGGTGTCTCTTTTGATGACTTTGGGTTGAAAGTCAATTTTATCTGATATTAAAATGGCTACTCCAGCTTGTTTCCTGAGACCATTTTCTTGTAAAATTGTCTTCCAGGCTTTTACTCTAAGGTAGTGTTTGTCTTTGACCCTGAGGTGTGTTTCCTGTAAGCAGCAAAATGTAGGGTCCTGTTTACGTATCCAGTCGGTTAGTCTATGTCTTTTTGTTTTTGGATTTGGTTTTTTCGAAACAGGGTTTCTCTGTGTAGCCCTGGCTGTCCTGGAACTCACTCTGTAAACCAGGCTGGCCTCGAACTCAGAGATCCACCTGCCTCTGCCTCCCAGAGTGCTAGGATTACAGGCGTGGGCTACCACCACCCGGCTAGTCTATCTATGTCTTTTTATTGGGACATTGAGTCCATTGATGTTAAGAGATATTAAGGAATAGTGATTGTTACTTCCTGTCATTTATGACGTTATTTTTTTTTTTTTTTATATTTGATTGGTTAACTTGTTTTGGGTTTGATGAAAGGTTACTATCTTGTATACATTTGATCTTCTTATGTTGTCTAATTTCTCTAGCAAGGACTTCAAGAACTATATAGGAAAGATAGGGAGAGAGGGGGCAGCCTTGTCTAGTCCCTGATTTTAGTGGGATTGCTTCAAGTTTCTCTCCATTTAGTTTGATGTTGGTTACCGGTTTGCTGTATATTGGTTCTACTATGTTTAGATATGGGCCTTGAATTCCTGTCCTTTCCAAGACTTTTAGCATGAAAGGATGATGAATTTGGTCAAATGCCCTTTTAGCATCTAATGAAATGATCATGTGAATTTTTTCTTTGCGTTTGTTTTTGTAGTAGTTTGTATTGATGGATTTCCTTATATTGAACCATCCCTGCATCGCTGGGATGAAGCCTACTCGATCCTGGTGGATGATCGTTTTGATTCTTAAAGAACAAAGACACAGTACTTCCAGACAGGAACAAAAAGATTGAAATCACATCTAATTGCCTTGAAATTTTGAGTACCCTTCTACCTCTGCAGACCTAATATTGGGAGTAAAAGGTAAACCCGGAGCTATAAGCAATGTGTTTTGATTTTAGCAATCTGTTTATGCCAGAGTCATGAACACTTGGGGTGTTCAAGCTATGCTGAAGAGAAGAAATGGATGGGAAACAGAACCAAGTTCACACAGATTACTCACTCCATGCAGTTACCTGGGCAATGATATCTGCACTCTTGGCATGAACTTGAGCAACGGCCTCCAGCTTTTCCAGGCAGGTGAAGATCTCATTGAACTAAAACAGAAATAAACAGCATCACAGCATCTTTTAGCATCATGACAAAAATGGCCATTTATTAAAACCAGGACTTAACCTGTCTTAAAATGGACAGAAATATAGTCCAAAGAGTTTTAAGAGGCTTTGTCTCTATAAAAGATTTGTCAGGACTTACATACAGTTTGGACCAGTATCTGAGGAACCTTCTCTCAGGCATCCAGATTGAATGGACGAATTTTTCATTGAGCTTAGACATGGTACACTAGAATTCTTTTCAACAAGTGCTCCAACAGCCCCCAAGGGCCTGGTCAAAGCTAACACAAATATTCAAACTATTACTCTGAGTCTTTCAAGACAAAATTACCCTTACTCTCCAACAAGTTAAGAGTACTGTTTTCTTGCATTTCCAATGATTGATTCAGGTTTATCAAAACTCATGCACATCCATTATATTTCCTAAAAAAAGGCAAACTGATACAAATATGACAGCCAAGCCAGTGCAACGGGCAGAAAGCCTACCTGATTCTATGAGGCAGACAAATGAACACTTTCACCAGGTTTATAACAGGTTCAGAGACCAGCTTTCCCTTATTCAAGCACCTTAGGTACCCAACCCATAACCTTCTTTAAAATGTAGTATGTATAGCAAGGTCTTCAATAAATGACCTGGCATAGTGGCCACCCACAAGCAACCATAGTGGCTCATGTCCCAAAAGCCAGGGTAAACAGCAACAATAGGAAACCCATGCAGAGCATCCAAACCAGACAGCCTAATGGGTTGTTACCTCAGTGTTGAACAGTTGATATAAATCCTTGTGGGCCGTGTAAACCATGAAGGAATTTATACCTGCCAGGCAAGAAAAGGAAAAAAGTCAGGAAAAAGTCATGATTAGCTATCAACATAGTCGTCTCACGTTTATCATTTATACATACAAAACCGTACCCGCTCGCCCACCCCCCCATATATATATATATATATATATATATATATATATATATATATATATATATATATACATACATACATATATGTATATATATATATATATATATATATATATATATATAGAGAGAGAGAGAGAGAGAGAGAGAGAGACAGAGACAGAGACAGAGACAGAGACAGAAAGAGACTGAGACAGAGAGTCAGAAAGACCCTGAGCACATGGCTCAGATGCCTGTCCAATAGAGGTGAAGACATTTGTAATGCTTTTATCCTATCGAGTCCTTTCTTGTCCTGTAAAATCCATAGTTTTTTAGTAGTGTCTTGGCAGAATGGTGTCTCCCTTCTGCAGCTTTAGCTAATCCCAATTCCTAGCATTGCCAGAATTTAGAAGAGCAAAATTGATATTGTTTGAGGAAGCAGATACCAAGAAGTTACATTAACATACCAGTTGTGCAAAGACACTAGGGGTTGTAGAACCTGAATGTACCACCACACCACGATCACCTGGGAATGCTTCCCTTTGGGGCATCTGTTCCTCCACCCTTGTAAATTGGAAAATAACACTCACCTCATGAGGAAGTAGTTCACCATGAAAGGAGCCAATGGTCTTTTAGTCCCTGTGAGGCGAGCATATGGTCTCCATGGGGTGGGTTTATTTCACTATTTGGTGAAAGACTGTTATATACTATGCTGCAGGCTGATGTACCAAAGAGGAGAAAGAATACAATAAAACTAACCTTAAAAACTTCTTATGGGCTAGACCTGGTGATGGGACAAGCTTATCATCCTATTATTGGGTTGGCTAAGGCAGGAAGATTACCTTGAATTTTCTTTCTATTACTCGGTGTATCCCATGAGTTTTGCCAGTGGCCTGGGCTACATAAAACTTATCTGGCCACCCAGTAAGGCTTTGCATCAAAATAAAATTAAAGCCAAATCTCTATAAACCTTGTATCCTCCATAAAAACTATTTTGTAATTTGTCAAATGTATATACTTATAGAATGTAATATTTTCTGCCATGGAACTTACACTTATCAATACACACATACACAGCACATGTACACATGCATTCACACATACACAGCACACCTGCACAGTTTTATTCTAACTATATTATTTTCCCACCATTCTCTACAATTTGTTTGAAGAATAAAACAGGTGGTGGTGGCCCAAGCCTACTTTTATCCCAGCACTAAGAAGGCAGAGACAGGCAACAATCTGTGAGTCCAAAGTCAGCCTGGTCCACAGAGCAAGATCCAGGACAACCAAGGCTACAGAGAAACCCTATCTCAGAAAGAAAAAATAATCTAGTTTTCCATGTAAGAATATCATGACTTTTATTAGAAAAGGGTGGATACTATGTACTCAGTGTGGCTGTGTGGATAGGAGTGACTCCCATTGGCTGAGTTATTTAAATGGTCATTATGGAGTGACAATGATTGACAGTGATTAAGATGTAGCCTTGTTGGGTTTAGTATGGCCTATTGAAGCAAACTTGTCACAGGTGGTGTGATTTGGAGTTTTCAATTGTAGATTTAGTGTTTTTCTCTCTTCCTCCTGCCTACATATCTAAATGTCTAAGCCTCAGCTACATCTCCAGCCCCATGTCTCTCTGTGTAGTGCCATCCTTCCCAGCATGGGTATAAAGGAGTAAACCGCCAAATCTGTAAGGTGGCCTCAATGACAGGTTTCAGTTTTATAAGAGTTGCTGTGGTCATGGTATGTTCACAGCAAATAACATTGACTAAGACAATGTTCAACAATTTGGAGAATAACTCTTTCACGTGTGAAGTTTCTAAGCTTTGAATGCAGTTTCTAAATTTCAAATGTAGAAATTAAAATTAGATATAAAACCTGGCTTCCGTCAATTAACAGAGAGTACAGATAGCAAATTTTGACTTGAATCTGTGCCTTGTACTCTCATACCTAAGTCATCAGCATTATAGGAAAAGATCTATTTGATTTTCAACCAAATCAATAAGTAGTTGGGATCGTGGAACTTAGTGTGGGTCATCTCAGGGCAGTTTTCCACAATATTCTCATTTCCAAAAGCCTCCAAATAATTCTTGGAATGACCCAAGTTTTGTAATTTCCTTAAAACAGCTGAATTTTTACTACTATTAAAATTCTCTGTGTGTCAGGCAACAGAGAAGGAGGATGGGTTAATTTTTGTTTTGTGTGCTCAAGGATTGGGCAAGATTTATAGGGTGCAGGAAGGGATAGAAAGGAAGAGGCATCCTTTGAGGGAGCATCCTCTCTCCTCCAACTTAGACACATAATATTTCCCTAAAATTTTTTGCACAGTGGCAAATCAGAACTAGTGCTTTGAAGCATCCTATCTGCTGCCATTCCTTCAAATGCTTTCCTTTGCACCACACCATCAGCATAGGCTGTTGTTCATCCATCTCTGATATGCTGGATCACCTTACAAAGCTAAGCACATGACACACACTTGAATAACTATGTGTGATCCTGTGGATGTACGGAGTCTAACGAAAATAACATAAGAAGAGACCAGAAGAATCTATGATGATAATGGAACCAAAATCATCATTGCAATGATAGGACAGACAGACACACACACACACACACAAACTGTATTTTTTATTACTAACTATCAATCTATCCTTGCTCCTTGCATGTCTTAGACTTTCTTAAAGATGTGTCATTATTGCATAATATTAACATTTGGTCTTATAAAACAGATAGAGGTTAGAATCATTTGTTCTCAGATTTGTTAGGAATGTGACCTCAGGAAGGATTAGTACCCTTGCTGCAAGTTCTGCCTTTGCAGTACTGGTATTGATGCATTGTGCTGGGTAGTTTCATGTAAACCTGATTCAAGCTAGAGTCATTTTGGAAGAGGGAACCCAGACAGAGAAAATGTTTCTACTGTGGGCAAACCTGTAATATATTTTTCTTGAATGGTGGCTAATGTGGGAAATCTAGCTCACTGTGGACAGAGTCATCCCTGGGATGATACTTCTTTTTTTTTTTTTATTTTATTTTTTTATTCGATATAATTTATTTACGTTTCAAATGATTTCCCCTTTTCTAGCCCCCTCACTCCCGAAAGTCCCTTAAGTCCCCTTCTCTTCCCCTGTCCTCCCACCCACCCCTTCCCACTTGCCCGTTCTGGTTTTGCTGAATACTGTTTCACTGAGTCTTTCCAGAACCAGGGGC
The DNA here is from genome assembly GCF_947179515.1 of Apodemus sylvaticus. Classification (NCBI taxonomy): domain Eukaryota; kingdom Metazoa; phylum Chordata; class Mammalia; order Rodentia; family Muridae; genus Apodemus; species Apodemus sylvaticus. The sequence goes on along the minus strand of NC_067484.1, from coordinate 58,919,775 downwards.
CACTCCTCCTTTCTCCTTGTACCTCATTTGATGTGTGGATTATGTTTTGGGTATTCCAGTTTTCTAGGTTAATAACCACTTATTAGTGAGTGCATACCATGATTCACCTTTTGAGTCTGGGTTACCTCACTTAGTATGATATTCTCTAGCTCCATCCATTTGCCTAAGAATTTCATGAATTCATTGTTTCTAATGGCTGAATAGTACTCCATTGTGTAGATATACCACATTTTTTGTATCTACTCTTCTATTGAGGGATACCTGGGTTCTTTCCAGCATCTGGCAATTATAAATAGGGCTACTATGAACATAGTAGAGCATGTATCCTTATTACAAGGTGGGGAATCCTCTGGGTATATGCCCAGGTGTGGTATAGCAGGATCTTCAGGAAGTGAGGTGTCCAGTTTTCGGGGGAACCGCCAGACTGATTTCCAGAGTGGTTGTACCAATTTGCAGCCCCACCAGCAGTGGAGGAGTGTTCCTCTTTCTCCACACCCTCTCCAACACCTGCTGTCTCCTGAATTTTTAATCTTAGCCATTCTGACTGGTGTAAGATGAAATCTCAGGGTTGTTTTGATTTGCATTTCCCTAATGACTAATGAAGTTGAGCATTTTTTAAGATGCTTCTCCGCCATCCAAAGTTCTTCAGGTGTGAATTCTTTGTTTAACTCTTTACCCCATTTTTTAATAGGGTTGTTCGGTTTTCTGGAGTCTAACTTCTTGAGTTCTTTATATATATTGGATATTAGCCCTCTATCTGATGTAGGATTGGTGAAGATCTTTTCCCAATTTGTTGGTTGCCAATTTGTCCTCTTGATGGTGTCCTTTGCCTTACAGAAACTTTGTAATTTTATGAGGTCCCATTTGTCAATTCTTGCTCTTAGAGCATACGCTATTGGTGTTCTGTTCAGAAACTTTCTCCCTGTACCGATGTCCTCAAGGGTCTTCCCCAGTTTCTTTTCTATTAGATTCAGAGTGTCTGGCTTTATGTGGAGGTCCTTGATCCATTTGGATTTGAGCTTAGTACAAGGAGACAAGGATGGATCAATTCGCATTCTTCTGCATGCTGCCCTCCAGTTGAACCAGCACCATTTGTTGAAAAGGTTATCTTTTTCCATTGGATGTTTTCAGCCTCTTTGTCGAGGATCAAGTGGCCATAGGTGTGTGGGTTCATTTCTGGATCTTCAATCCTGTTCCATTGATCCTCCTGCCTGTCACTGTACCAATACCATGAAGTTTTTAACACTATTGCTCTGTAGTATTGCTTGAGGTCAGGGATACTGATTCCCCCAGATTTTCTTTTGTTGCTGAGAATAGTTTGTGACCCAATAAGTGACCCAAAAAACTCCACTAGAGAGCTCCTACAGCTGATAAACAACTTAAGCAAAGTGGCCGGTTATAAAATCAACACAAGCAAATCAGTGGCCTTCCTATACTCAAAGGATAACCAAGCTGAGAAAGAAATTAGGGAAATGACCCCATTCACAATAGCCCCAAACAGTATAAAGTATCTTGGGGTGACTCTTACCAAACATGTGAAAGATCTGTATGACAAGAACTTCAAGACTCTGAAGAAGGAAATGGAAGAAGACCTCAAAAAATGGGAAAACCTCCCATGCTCATGGATCGGTAGAATCAATATAGTTAAAATGGCCATTTTGCCAAAAGCAATATATAGATTCAATGCAATACCCATCAAAATCCCAACTCAATTCTTCACAGAGTTAGAAAGAGCAATTATCAAATTCATCTGGAACAACAAAAAACCCGGGATGATACTTCTATGTGCTGTAAGAGGCAGACCAAGCAAGCCATGAGGAGCAAGCCAGTAAGAGGTGCTTCTTCAAGGTCTGTACTTCAACTCTGACCTCCAGGTTCCTGTCCTGCATGAGTTCATGTCCTGCCTCCCTTCAGTGACATACTACCAGCGGTAAGATGTAAGAAACCCTTTAGTCCTTGATTTGCTTTTTGTCATGGTTTTTAATCATATCAATAATTAACTCAAATGCCCATGAAGGTGGAAAGCATTCTCTTTTCTACAGATCTGTTGCCTATTAAATGTCACCCCAGGCAGTTATCCTGACTTCTTGTGTTTTTCTTTTTTTTTTTTCTATTTATTCATTTATTTATTTATTTATTTATTTATTTATTTATTTATTTTGGCTTTAAAAACAGCTTTTATTTAGCAAGGAAGTTACAACTGACTGTGGACATGTCCTTTTTTTTTTTTTGCTTTTGAGTGTCTGATCTTGTCTCAGCTGTACTTGATCTGGGGAAATGTCTGTCTCCATGTGCTTGCTTGTAAAGTCTTAGATGTGATGATCTTTAAATCCGTGAGCTCATAAATAATCTTCTTCAACTCTGGAACAAGAAAGAGACAGGGCAGTGGGGTTTTAATTCTAAGAAATTCATGACAAGGACCCTGCTAATACAACACAGGCTTCACAATACATAAGTAAACCAGCCATTCTGTTCACTCTTACAAAGAAAAATGGCTCAAAAATACGTTATGCATTCTTTTATTCTTTTTTTTAATATTTTTATTTTCTATATTCTTTGTTTACATTCCAAATGATTTCCCCTTTAAAGGATCCCCCTCCCCATATGTCCCATAAACCTTCATTTCTCCATCCCTTCTCCAATCAACTCCCTCCTTTTTCTTTTTCCTTATATTCTCTTCCAATGCTAGATCAATCCTTTCCAGGATCAGGACCCTCTCCATACTTTTTCATGGGAGTCATTTGTTATGTGATTTGTGCCGTGGGTTTTCAGGGCTTCTGGGCTAATTAATATCCATTTATCAGAGACTGCATTCCATGTGTATTTTTTGTGCTTGGGTTACCTCGCTTAGGATGATATTTTCCAGTTCAAACCATTTGCCTAAAAATTTTGTGAATTCATTGTTTCTAATTGCTGAGTAGTATTCCATTGTGTAAATATACCATATTTTCTGTATCCATTCCTCCTTTGAGGGGCATCTGGGTTCTTTCCAGCTTCTGGCTATTATAAATAAGGCTGCTAAGAACATAATGGAGCATGTGTCTTTATTGCATGCTGGGGAATCCTTTGGGTATATGCCCAGGAGAGGTATAGCAGGGTCCTCTGGAAGTCTCATGTCCAGTTTTCTGAGGAACCTCCAGACTGACTTCCACAGTGGTTGTACCATCTTGCAGCCCTACCAGCAGTGGAGGAGTGTTCCTCTTTCTCCACATCCTCACCAACACCTGCTGTCTCCTGAGTTTTTGATCCTAGCCATTCTGACTGGTGTAAGGTGAAATCTCAGGGTTATTTTGATCTGCATTTCCCTAATGACTAATGATGTTGAGCACTTTTAGGGTGCCTCTCGGCCATCCGAATTTCTTCAGGTGAAAATTCTTTGTTTAGATCTGTACCCCATTTTAATAGCGTTATTTGGTTCCCTGGGGTCTAACTTCTTGAATTCTTTGTATATATTGGATATTAGCCCTCTATCAGATGTGGGGTTGGTTAATATCTTTCCCAATTTGATGAGATAGTTTTAGCTATCATGGGTTTCTTGTTATTCCAGATGAATTTGAGAATTGCTTTTTTTTAACTCTGTGAAGAACTGAGTTGGGATTTTGTCGGGGATTTCATTGAATCTGTAGATCGCTTTTGGCAAGATGGCCATTTTAACTATATTAATCCTGACAATCCAGGAGCATGGCAGATTTTTCCATTTTCTGAGGTCTTCTTCAATTTCCTTCTTCAGAGACCTGAAGTTCTTGTCATATAGATCTTTCACTTGTTTGTTTAGAGTCACACCAAGATACTTTATATTGTTTGTGGCTATTTTGAAGGGTGATATTTCCCTAACTTCTTTCTCAGCCTGCTTATCCTTTGAGTATAGGAAGGCAACTGAATTGCTTGAGTTGATTTTATAACCAGCCACTCTGTGGAAGTTGTTTATCAGCTGTAGGAGTCCTCTAGTGGAGGTTTTCGGGTCACTTCAGTAGACTATCATGTCATCTGCAAATAGTGATAATTTGACTTCTTCCTTTCCAATTTGTATTCCCTTGACCTCCTTATGCTGTCTAATTGCTCTAGCTAGAACTTCAAGTTCCATATTGAAAAGATATGGAGAGAGGACAGCCTTGTCTATTCCCTGGTTTTAGTGTTATTGCTTCAAGTTTCTCTCCATTAAGTTTGATGTTGGCTACCGGTTTTCTGTATATTGCTTTAACGATGTTTAGGTATGGGCCTTGAATTCCTGTTCTTTCCAAGACTTTTAGCATGAAAGGATGCTGGATTTTGTCAAATGCTTTTTCTGCATCTAATGAGATGATCATATGATTTTTTTTTAGTTTGTTTATGTAGTGGATTGCATTGTTGGATTTCCTTATATTGAACCATCCCTGCATCCCTGGGATGAACCCTACTTGATCATGGTGGATGATCGTTTTGATGTGTTCTTGGATTCGGTTTGCAAAAATTTTATTAAGTATTTTTGCATCAATATTCATAAGAAAAATTGGCCTGAAGTTCTCTTTCTTTGTTGGATCTTAGTGTGGTTTTGGAATCAGCGTAATTGCGGCTTCATATTACGAGTTGGGTAGAGTTCCTTCTGTTTCTATTTTGTGGAATAGTTTGAAGAGTATTGGTGTTAGGTCTTCTATGAATGTCTGATAGAACTCTACACTGTAGCCATCTGGTCCCGTGCTTTTTTTGTTTGGGAGACTTTCTATGACCCTTTTTAATTCTTCGGGTGTTATAGGACTGTTTAGTTGATCTACTTGATCCTGATTTAGTTTTGGTGTCAGATATCTGTGTAGGAAACTGTCCATTTCCTCCAGATTCTCCAGTTGTGTCGAGTATAGGCTTTTGTAGTAGGATCTAATGATTTTATGAATTTCCTCAGTTTCTGTTGTTATATCTCGCTTTTCATTTATAAGTTTGTTAATCTGGATACTGTTTCTATGTCGATTGGTTAGTCTGGCTAAGGGTTTATCTATCTTGTTGATTTTCTCAAAGAACCAGCTCCTGGTTTTGTTGATTCCTTGTAAGGCTCTCTTTGTTTCTACTTGATTGATTTCGGCCCTGAGTTTGATGATTTCCTGCCTTCTACTCCTCCTGGGTGAAATTGCTTCTTTTTGTTCCTGGGCTTTCAGGTGTGTCATTAAGCTGTTAGTGTATGCTCTCTCCATTTTCCTTTTGGAGGCACTCAGGGCTATGAGTTTTCCTCTTAGCACTGCTTTCATTGTGTCCCATAGATTTGGGCATGTTGAGTCTTCATTTTCATTAAGTTCTAAAAAGTCTTTAATTTCTTTCTTTATTTCTTCCTTGACCAAGGTATCATTGAGTAGGATATTGTTCAGTTTCCACGTGTATGTGGGTTTTCTGTTGTTTTTGTTGCTATTGAAGACCACTTTTACTCCATAGTGATCTGATAGGAGGCATGGGATTATTTTGATCTTCTTATATTTGTTGAGGTCTGTCTTGTGACCAATTATATGGCCAATTTTGGAGAAGGTGCCATGAGGTGCTGAGAAAAAGGTATATTCTTTTGCTTTAGGATAGATTGTTCTATATATATCTGTTAAATTTAACTGGTCCAAAGCTTCAATTAGTTTTATTGTGTGCCTGTTTAGTTTCTGTTTTCCTGATCAGTACATTGAGCAAAGTGTAGTGTTGAAGTCACCCACAATTATTGTGTTAGGTGCATTGTGTGCTTTGAGCTTTCATAAACTGTCTTTTATAAATGAGGGTGCCCTTGCATTTGGAGCATATATGTTCAGGATTGAGAGTTCTTCTTGTTGTATTTTTCTTTTGACCAGCAAGAAGTGTCCCTAAGAGTCTCTTTTGATGACTTTGGGTTGAAAGTCAATTTTATCTGATATTAAAATGGCTACTCCAGCTTGTTTCCTGAGACCATTTGCTTGTAAAATTGTCTTGTAGCCTTTTACTCTAGGTAATGTTTGTCTTTGACCCTGAGGTGTGTTTCCTGTATGCAGCAAAATGTAGGGTCCTGTTTACATATCCAGTCGGTTAGTCTATGTCTTTTTGTTTTTTGGATTTGGTTTTTTCGAGACAGGGTTTCTCTGTGTAGCCCTGGCTGTCCTGGAAATCACTCTGTAGACCAGGCTGGCCTCGAACTCAGAGATCCACCTGCCTCTGCCTCCCAGAGTGCTAGGATTACAGGCGTGGGCCACCACCACCCGGCTAGTCTATTTTTTTTTTTTAATTGGGGCATTGAGTCCATTGATGTTAAGAGATATTAAGGAATAGTGATTGTTACTTCCTGTCATTTATGATGCTAATTTTTTTACATTTGATTCGTTAACTTGTTTTGGGTTTGATGAAAGGTTACTATCTTGCTTTTTCCAGGGTGAAGTTTCCCTCCTTGTATTGCTGTTTTCCTCCCATTATCCTTTGTAGGGATGGGTTTGTGGATAGATATTGGGTAAACTTGGTTTTGTCATGGAATATCTTAGTTTCTCCATCTATGGTGATTAAGAGTTTTGCTGGATATCATAGTTTTGGCTGGCATTTGTGTTCTCTTAGAGTCTGCATGAGATCTGCCCAGGATCTTCTAGCCTTCATAGTCTCAGGTGAAAAGTCTGCTTTGAATCTGATAGGTCTTCCTTTATATATTACTTGGCCTTTTTCTCTTACTGCCTTTAATATTCTTTCTTTGTTTAGTACATTTGATGTTTTGATTATGTGACGGGAAGTATTTCTGTTCTGCTCCAGTCTGTTTGGCATTCTGTAGGCTTCTTGTAAATTCATGGGCATCTCTCTCTTTAAGTTAGGGAAGTTTTCTTCCATAATTTTATTGAAGATATTTGCTGGCCCTTTAAGTTGTAAATCTTCACTCTCATGTGTTCCTATAATCCTTAGGTTTGGTCTTTTCATTGTGTCCTGGATTTCCTGGATATTTTAGGTTACAAGCTTTTTGCATTTTGCATTTTCTTTAATTGTTGAGTCCATGGTTTCTATGGTATCTTCAGCATCTGAGATTCTTTCTTCTATCTCTTGTATTCTGTTGTTGATATTTGCATCTATGTCCCCTGATTTCTTCCCAAGGCTTTCTATCTCCAAAGTTGTCTCCCTTTGAGTTTTCTTAGTTGTTTCTACTTCTGATTTTAGATCCTGGATGGTTTTGCTTAGCTCCTTCACTTGCTTGTTTGTGCTTTCCTCTAATTCTTTAAGAGATTTTTGTGTTTCCTCTTTCATGACCTTAGCCTGTTGACCAAAGTTCTCGTGTATTTCATTAAGTGGTTTTTGTCTTTCCTCCTTATTGGCTGTTGTATTCTCCTGAATTTCTTTCAATGATTTTTTGTGTTTCCCTTGCAAGGGCTTCTAACTTTTGATCCATTTTCTCTTGAATTTCTTTAAGTATGCCCTTCATGTGTTCCTGTACCAGCATCATGACCAGTAATTTTAAATCCAAGTCTTGTTTTACTGGTGTGATGGGGTATCCAATACATGCTGTTAAAGGAGAATTGGGTTCAGATGTTGCCATATTGCCTTGATTTCTGTTAGTGACATTCCTGCGTTTGCCTTTTGCCATCTAGTTCTCACTGGTGTTAGTTGGTCTTGTCAATGCTGGACTCACCAGTGCAAGCTGCCTCTTCCCAGGTGGCCTCTGGTGCACAGCTTACCTCCTGCACTGCCTGGAGACAGGGTGCTGTTTCCCAGGCTGTTCAGATTCCGAAGCAGACACCTGAAGGCTCCTGCTGGGGACCCCGCTGGATTCACGAGGGCACATTGATTATTCCCAGCTGGCCTCCCAGAAGCCCTTATTGCCTCTTGCAGGACCTGGAGATATGGTGTTGCCACCCAGGCTGATCTGGATCTGGAAGCAGAGCGATCTGAGGGCTCCCGCCAGAGGCCTCAGGACTGGAATGTAAGCTCCGTGCCACTGGAGCAAGCTGTGTGCTCCTAGACTGCCTCCGGGTGCACACCATGTCTCCCGCACTTCCTGGAGACAGAGTGCTGTGGCCCAGGCTGTTCAGATCCCAACGTAGACCCCTGAATGCTCCTGCCGGGGCCTGGGTTCAGCAGAGCACACTAGAAGCAGATGACCGCTGGATTCCTTCCTGTGTTTTTCATCTGCATAGTGACTATTTATCTCATGAAGATCCTACAAAAAATAAGTTTCATAAAAAGAAAGTGCCTGGAACAAGGTAAAAGCCCCCCAGTCATCCATCATGTTTTAGTTACCAGACACCAATCAAGAGTAATGACTCACATGCATGGGAAGTTGTGGGAGGTGCAGACAAAGCAGCAGAGAGAAAAGGCTGGTGAACTTGCTTTGGCTCACCTTTTGCTTTGCTGAGGTTCTTCACTTCCTGCTAGGCACTGTCATTCCAGTGTGTGATGTCCACATCATGCTATGCAAAGCATAGTTGCAGCAGCTGTTAGCATCAGCCCACTTATGCCACTTTTCATAGGCCTCTGTCAGGTTAGATTCAGGTTCATGCACCATATGGTCAACTGAAGACAGAGGGAAAAATGTGTGACTCAGACACAGCTTGGTCTCCCTGCCTCATTCCTGTTCCTTCCTGCTTAGTTGACTCCAGGATTTGGAACAAATTGCTAGCTTTCTGAAACCTAGGCTTTCTTTTCTTAAAAATGGGTGTTAAGTAAATAGGGAACATATTCTGACATTATTTTCCATCTAAGTTTGCCATTTGACTAAGTGAATAATGCATATATAAGGTGCTTCACAGATACCTGTTGCATGCTAAGTGTTCTGTAAGTGTTAATACCACTATTCTCTGCATCCTGCTGATACATATTTTTATATAATTGTGGGTGTATCTGCATCTATTTTTGTCAGCTGCTGGGTGGAGCATCTCAGAGGACAGCCATGTTAGTCTTCTGTCTTAAGCATACCTGGCTATCATTAATAGTGTTGGAGATTGGTGCTTGCTGGTGGGATGGGTCTTAAGTTGGGCTGGTTATTTGTTGTCCTTTCCCTCAGTCTCTGCTCCATCCTCCATCCCTACATTTCTTGTGGACAGGATACATTTTGTGTCTAGAGTTTGGTGTGTGGGTTTGTGTCCCTATCACTCTATTGGAACTATTGTGAGAGGGTGTGACCAGCAGGCGGGCAGTGACCAGTGTATAAAGTGAATACGTTAACAAAAAACTAAAACAATAATGGAGTTGTATTGTCAGTTTTGTTTGTCAACTTGATAGAGGCTGGAGTTATCACAGAGAAAGGAGTCTCAGTTGAGGAAATGTCTCCATGAGATAATATTACTATGGTTGCTCATCAGCTGTAAGGCATTTTCTCAATTAGTCATCAATGGTGGGAGGGCCAATTGTTGGTGGTGCTGTCCCTGGGCTGGTAGTCTTGGACTCTATAAGAAAGCAAGCTGAGCAAGTCAGGAGAACAATCCAGTAAGTCACATCCCTCCAAGAACTTTACATTAGCTCTTGCTTCCTGACCTGCTTGACTTCCAGCCCTGACTTGCTTTGGTGATGAACAACAGTGTGAAGTGTTAGATGAATAAAGCTATCCAGGCAGTCCTGGCACAAATCTTTAATCCCAGCACTTGGGAGGCACAGGCAGGTGGATTTCTGAGTTTGAGGCCAGCCTGCTCGACAGTCATTTCCAGGACAACTAGGGTTATAAGGCAAACTCTAGTTCAAAAAACCAAAATAATAACAGCAACAGCAACAACAGCTATCTAGAGAGAAAAAGCTGCTTGGTAATCTCCAAACTGAGCAAATTAAAAAAAAAAAAAAAAAAAAAAAAAAA